>NC_136593.1:24714708-25314708 GCF_910589615.1 Taurulus bubalis | reverse complement strand
ATCTATAAGGCCTAGATTTAGGATTTATCATGGCAAAGGCAACGTTGCATCGCCACAATGAACAGATTAGCTTGAAGGGTCAAAATTAATCTTCGTAAATCTTTTTTGCGTTAAGCCACAGTCATTGAGGTCAATTTACATAATAAACCTCAGAGTCTTGCCTATTTTGTCACAAAGAGTGAGGACAGATTTTAACTTTTAAATTACAGTTACACACACAGTTTTTTTTTCACATTACGTTTTTTGCGTGATGCGTTTTTTTTTGTATTTCACTAAGATTTAAATTGCCACCTCTGACCGTAAAAACTCCTCTACTGAATGTGGTAAAGTACATTTAATCCAAAGTATCCCAGTTTCTAAAGCACACTCTTTTCTGCTCCTGCTGCAGCTGTATATGAAGCTTGATTAAACCCGCAGACACCTGAACCCATCACTCATCACCCCGAGCCTGCATACATTACAAATTAAGTGGCAGATTAGCTCGAGAGACTTCACAAGATCAACACAAACACGCATGGCAGAGAGACCAAAACACACAGTAAATCTCTCATCGAGGCTCAGGGCAGATTATTTTGCTTTGTAAAATTCACACCGGCCGGCTTTATTGGTTCGCAGCCTGTTTAATATGCCCGACACAGCTTCCACGTGACGCCGTGGAGTGTATACCCCGAGACAAGCGGCTTAGCGCTGACATGGACAAACAAGGCCTAAAGACACACAGCAGAGGGAGAGTAGGTTAGAGGTGGGCTGGAAGCAAGAGACAGAGAGAGGCAGTGTGTGTTTACAGAGTGAGTGAACCTAGTGGATCATGACTGGAGAACGAGACAGTTAAAGTGACAGATGGAGAGCACTGAGACCAAAGAGTGATGCCTTTGATGAGCGGGAGACGGAGAAATGGAGAGGAAGGTGAGAGGAGAGGAACAAAGGGAGGAAGAGAGAGGACATGGGGTGCACTGCACAAACGTTCAAAATTCCAGGTTATTACAGTTCATCGTTCCTCTTGGTAAATTTTTGAAAATACTTTCAAAACAAGTTCTGAAGATTTTGATTTGACACAGCCTCAGGGCTGTCTGTCAGCCTTTGCAGAGCAATGCTCTGAAATCAAGAGAAAGGGAAAATCATTAAACAATTAGATGTGTATAACAACATGATGTAAGATGGAGATTTTTTGCATTGCATTGTAGATTTTCTTAGATGGATTGGGAGAAAGAGAGAGAAAGAATGATGTCTGCATGTGTGTGATGTGTGTGCAAGTCTGGATATCTAGAGTGTGTATAATTGTGTGTGTTTGTGTGTGTGTCAGCTGGTGGGCTATCAGCTGCAGCTGTGTTATCAGCCTTATCTCCAGGCTGGCCTGTGATGGATGCCACTGCTTGGAGCTGCTTTGCTGCTGCACGTGTTTAGCAATGTGCAATTGAAAATGAGGGGAGTGTGGGTAAAGGGCGGTAAGGTTCTGCTTTCTTATCAGGTTATCGGTCAGTGGAATACTGAAGCGATCATCCGGCTACAAATGATGCGTCCAGGCAGTGGAGACATTCCTTGTCCCAGAACAGTGGTGTTTAGCTGCGCAGAAAAATACAAGAAGAAAGCGTCCTAAAAAGATTCAATCACTCTCTCATTCTCTGAAGACGCGCGTCGAGCCGCTTCCTCTGAAGATCCAACAGACTTGCTGAGGATACACTGCAGTAGATTCAGTTTGGCTCCTCAGCTCGACTCTAAATGGAAATAGAGAAAGAAAGGTTACATCTGGGTTCATGCGTAACCCTGGACGGAGCAGGTTTGAACTCCAGTGCACTGTAACTGTGTGTGCTTCCAGTGACGGCAGCGTGGCGTTGTGGGGGTGTAGAACCAGCCAGAACACCAAAAACACCCGAGCATCATTTGACCTTACATGTGCAGCAGATTTGAACTCTTAAAGTTGTAACTTGTAGTTCAATATCAGGCTTTTATTACCAGGGCCTGAGTTTTAGTACCATAACCAAAATGCAACATAATCAACCATTTAACTCATAGCGTCCTTTAGTGATAAATGTGTTTTTCTACGATTTTTCCATTTTCAAAAATAAACACACACACACACACACACAAAATGAGCCCAGAATCATAATTCATGCACACACTTCCATATGGTAAATGGACTGTACTTGTAAAGCGCTTTTCTAGTCTTCCAAGCACTCAAGCGCTTTAACACTACCAACACTATCAGTCACCCATTCACACACTGATGGGAGGGGCTAGCATGCAAGGATCCATCTGCTCATCAGGACTTTCTCATCATTCATACACTGCAGGAACCGCCTGCGGGAGCAATTTGTGATGAGTGTCTTACTCAAGGACACATCAATATGGACTAGCGGTGCCGGGGATCGAACCGCCGACCCTCTGATTGAAGGACAACCCTACCAAAGCGCCCCACATAATACAGAATAATATGCCATCATGGTCATCAGATCTAAAAAATTTAAACGGCAGATAACTAAATACATTTCAGAAGAACTCTGTACATCTGTCTCGTATTTGTACCTCTAGTAAAGCAGTGACTATCAAATATTCATCTCTGAGATTTTTGCCGCCACCTGACTGCTATGGAGGTCAATGGAATATAATGTGTGGCATTTAAGGCATTAAATGACAAAATGTTCAGTTGGAATTCACTCTCTTCCAAAGAGAGTCATTTTTCAGTGCTTTGAATCTCACTAAATTCCATTCACCTTTCAATGGTGAAATTCTCAAAGGCTTAGGACATGAAACTGAACTTGGCTGCTGCTGCTGCATTTGCTGTGAATGAGACATGCTTTCCAGTTCAATACAAACAGAACTATATTTAGAATGAGTCATTAAAAATGAATAAGTTCAGTAAGCATCCGTCAGATCCAACAGTGCTCTGTCCGGTGCAGTGTGCCCCGTCCCTTCTAGCCCTCTATCTGCACTCCTGGCAAAGCCCTGATGAGGCTTGGCCCGTAAGTGTCTATTCTCCTCGTCTCATTGGTCAGAGACTCATTAATCCCCCACCCCACCCCACACTCCCAGTTATCTTCCGCAAAGTGAATTACACGAGTGCCTATTGATTTCTGTCCTTATGCCAGGCATGTTTAGAGAGTAAACCTATTGCTTTTCTCCCCAAGCGTTTCCATTGTGATGCTCGGCCTGAGCAGAGGGGGGGGCTAATTGGCCTCAGTCAAGATCACCTTGGCTGTCTGGGCTCAGCGGCTTCATGTCTGCAGAAAGAAAGGAAAGACAGATAGAAAGAAAAAAAGAATGAAAGAAAGAAAGAAAAAAATTATGCAGTGAGAGATGGAGGAAATGAAAATACATCCTCATTGTCTAACTGAAGCTTAAGTGTGTCCATTAAAGTGTGATGTCAGGGCCGTGGCCTCAGGAATATGCCATGCGGCTCATCTGCATCTGCTGAATATTTGTGGCGACTGCTAACACATTCAGATCACAGAGGAAGCCAGGGTTAGGGGACAGTAATTACTGCTCTGTATCAGGTAGGTGTGTGCGTGTGTGTGCTGAATGAGTTTCATGCTTCATTACTGAGGGGCGTTAAGGTAATAAGGCCCTGACTGTCCATCGAGGGAACTCGTCTCTTCCTCTGGCGGGGAAATTAGCCCCACGTTGTTCCAGGGTTGCTCCTTTTCACGTTGACTTCCACTGGTACGGAAGATTAAAGCCTCCCCAAGATGGCGATTAAGTGGAGACAGGTGACCCTTCATAATCCTATCACAGTCACTGTTTAATCAAATTTTAACCAACACTTGATCCTCTGTTCACTTCTGAACTTAGAAAGCACCGGTGCTAAGGTTGGACCGCCTCCACGCGACAAGGACACTTCAATTACCACTAGAAAAAGAACCTCTTCATAGTGACTGTCTTTGAATTAATATATTATGCAATGACTAAAACATATAAGCCATATATTTTCAACTCCTCCCTCTCTAACGGCTGCTTGTGTGTATATGTGACTTAAAATCCCCTAAGCAGTAAAAAAAAGACCACGGGGCACTTTCAAGGGGTGTGTCCTCCATCCTCTGAGGTACTTATCCTCAAAGGTCACACAAGTATTGGATGGAATGGTCGTAACACTCAGTTGGCCTTCGTACAACGAGCCATCCCCAGATGACTTTACTATCACTAGGGGAGGCTGAATGATTGTAATTATTACCTGAGCACCTCTGTGACTATTATCCCATCTGGAACAGCAGTGTCACTGGAATTCCCCAACCACCAGTCCCAATTACCTAATGGTTTTGAAAGGAGTGAAGAGTCCTCTGGACATTTCACGTTCCATCTCAGTAGTATGCGACAGGGCAAGGTAATTGCTGTCAGTTCAAACTGAAATCTTTTAATTGACCATTTTGTTCCTTGAACTCTGGTTTGATTTTTCAAACTAGTAAATCTAGATGGTACCATCAAGCTAATGGAACAACCGTTACAACCGTTTCATTTTTAGCAAGAGTGGAAGTTACTTATCCACCATTTTCCTCTCAGTGGCTGATTTCAATCAAATCTTTGTCTAGTTAAGCTTAACTAGACAAAGATTTGATCTCTTGCTTATCAGGATATGCAGCCCCCTACATAACGTATTACAAATTATGGCTCATGGAAATTAACGATAGACATCTTTTACAAGTGAATTGAAACAGTATGTGCCCCAGCATCATGACAAAGGCACTCGTGGTCCCTATAACTTGACTGACAAATGTTTTGCCAATGTAGGGTTAGCTGTACACATACTTTCTTTTATCGAAACAACAAATGTGTCCATTATTACATAACAAAGGTTAGATTTTAATACTGATTTATTTTGCTGATGATTATCACTTGTGTGCATGTTGTTAATTTGTTTGTTGTGTCTATGCACTTAATACATTTTGATTGTTCACAGAATAAATCATGAATCATGGTTCATGCATGTCAAAGAATGTGTACATTGGACTTTACAAAGAGCGGCATGTTGAATGCATTTAACTAACTAGCTCTAACTTAGTTGATGCTACTAGTAAGTGTTTTGTCTGATGCTGTGAGCTGTGTAAATGCAGGTGGTTTTGAATCTTTCCTTTTGACAGTATTGCATAATGACTAGAGAAGCAACAAAGTGAAGGACATTTTTGTCTTGAAAAATAGGATCCAGGTTGACAATACTGGAGTTCTTTTTTAGCCCAGTGGGCGATGACATCATTTGAGTATCTCTGTATGCAAGGAGGGCTAAATGAGATGTCACAGCATCATAGCACGCCATATCATCATGGTACAACACATGTCAAGTAAAATCTGGTCACAATATGATATACGATTTCACGGTTATAATAAAAGGAAATATCAGTTCACCATTTACTTATCTTGAAGAAGTTGGAACATATTCAAAATTATTGACCTTTTTGCAGTCACCTTTCGACAGCTAGCTTTGCAAGGTGGATATCCATCTTGTACAACAACTCCCTGGTCATTTTTTTGAAAACCAAAATGCTCCCACACTGCATATTTAAGGAACCGTATAATATAGGGTTGGAATGACAGTTCCCTCTGACATTTGTACGGCTCTTGTAGCTTCGACAATTCTTACGCTTCTGAAACCATGACGTTATGAAACCATGATGTTATGAAACCGAGCTAATAGCAAAATTATTAAACTGAGGTGTCCGAAGGGAGGGTGTCATAGTAGCCTACTTAATGTGAGAGAATTACAATTCTGCAATTTGGGGATTTAAAAAAAAACTAAAAACAGAAACAAATACTTCCCATTTAAAAACATTCTATTGCATATTGGCCTAAAGAACACCTGATTGGACCCCATCGCATGATGTCTAGCACCGTTTGCTGTAACATCACTGCTACGCTGACACTGAGCATGCGTCGTACCCTGTAGCTTAAATAACGTTAAATTCATCCGGAAGCCTATATAGGTCATGGGAGTAAATGCCACATACAAGAGAATTCCATAAGCCTCATCCATGGAGGGCATGTCATCCGATTGTCAGGCCCCATCACATTTGGAATATGGGATGAGCTCTGCATTATGGATGAGTCTATCCTACTATGTGAGAAGGTGCGCTTCGCTCTGTGGACTCTTGAGATCAACACTTGACAAACAGGAATCAATTTAAATATTCCGTCAAAATTTATTTACAGTCCATTTTTGTCGAGAAATAAAGACAAAAAAAAAGAAGTATTGGTTGCTGTTTCTTGAAGACATTATGTCGTTTTCAGATAATGGGCATGCTTCAATTGCCACACGATTTAATGATCAAAGTTAAAAGCAAAAGTGACAGTCATGAAGTTGAGATTCATTTCTTTTGATTTCTGTTTTCATGCAGCTATTAACTTTCAAAAGCAGCTATCAACACCAATTACATATGTACGCATCTTATAATTGTTTGTTCCTCTCAGTCTGTGAATCTGGCAAAATAGCTTTTATCTAGTGGTAAATTATGCTCTTAATTAGTGCAGGAAAGGACAAGTCAATGAATGAAGTTTCCTTAAGTGCTACATATCTGGAGGGACAGCGTTTCCTGGTGTCATCTCATTAAGCGTGACCACTGATACTCACTGACCTGTTGGCATCCTTCATCAGAGTCCAAATTATCCTTCCGCTGAAAGAATGCAAAGGTTAATGCTGGCTGTGCTTTCAGAAGCCGACCGTCATGCTTTCTGTCCGCCTCACTTGGTCACCGTGCACGGCAAACGCATCCTTTCATTATCATTCCTCTCATTTGCTAATGAGGTAATTAATAAGGCTGGAGTCAGCCAAGTATTGCAAAACAGAGCCACAGTAACCGGGGTCAATGCGACACATCATTCATGGCAGCCAAGGCATAAAATAAATTATTTTGTTTGTTTGGGTTATAATTTGGTTTCGGCGAGGCTCCTGTGAAATGGTTTGCTCAAATAATCTGTCTGGCACATTTTATGATATTTCCAAAATTCATCTCCTGATGATAGATGGTGATTATTACTTCTGCCACTCATTTCCTTCACGAGGCCAGCAGCCCGCCTCCACTTTGGATTCCTGAGAGGGGAATCTGCCGCTGGAACTAAATGAGGAGATTGCAACAGGTATTACCAGTGTGCAGAGTCAAGGGCTCTCTAATAGTCTCCTGATATGAAGGATCCTTGAAAAGTGTCAGTGACCTGGAGAGTGACATGCTCTCAGAAACAAGAGGATGAGACAGGAGGATATTGCAGAGAGAGGCGGAAAAAACAATTCTATTCAAACAGTGGTGTAGATTTAGAGCTCGGTATATAAACAAGGGCCACTGAAATGATGATTATTACAAGGCAAACACTATGTATTATAATTTAAAGATAAATTGTGTTTTCACATGAATAAATTGATCATTGTCCTCCTTAGGGACAAAAATATATTTTTCTAAGCTAGCCATCACTACCCCCCAAAAACAGAGAGTCAAAAAAGCATTGCTTGTGGCCTTTAAAGGCTGCCATGTTCATGATTCCCTTGGGCTGAGAGAGACTATATCTGGGCTCATCTTGCATGTGGCTGTGGTACACATGTGATTGTAGCTGGGATAAGGGATAAAGTGGCACACTCATCTGCTTCATTTAGACCAGGCCAGTACCCCAAAGGACAGGTATGCAGATGTCAGGGCCAGTCAACTTAAACTTCAACCTTGATGATTTGGGCTTTAATCTTTTTTGAGCTCATTCAACTTCAAATTTTGTGGAATTATGCAGATTAGCTTTCAAGATATGATCATAAAAGATTAACCCTTGACCAAACAGGCACTAGACAGAAGGTTGGGTCTAATCTGAGCAGTAAAAAACTTGACAAACTGAACATTCATTATTTTTCAAAAGATTAAGCTCAATCAAATTGTATCCAAATACACATGAGGATAATATGTCCCAATCCAAAGTATGGTCAACCCAAACAGAGTATTGGCAGTACCACCACTCCTTCAACTGAGCTATATATAATTTGGACCCGGTCTGACTTGGATACTGAGTCAAGTATGGGTTACTTAGGACTGAATAGACCTGTAAAGATCTCTACCATGAACATCTACATCAAATGTCAGAACAGTCCAGTAGTTGTGGTATATCTCTCTGAATCAAAGTGTTCTTGTCCTGAGACCTCACCACTAATGGACAATAAATCATAACCTGTACCTCCACAATAAGACAAATGTGGGAGTAGTAACTTTGAAAACACATTCTTTGACAGATTGTAACACACACACCAAATCCGACCAGCTTAGTCTCACATAGCTAGCCCTATCTCCACCGCGCTGTCAGGTCTGTCTCAACACATCATTCTTCTATGTGGTAAAAACAATTCTGGCTTGTTTGTATTTCTTTAAACCAATCACAATAATTTTGAGCGGCACTAAGCACAGGATGCAGAGACAACAGCTTTGCAAACGAGATAGCAGAAGGGGAGACTACATCCGGTGACTATACTTTACAATCCTCAGATGACTTGTATTACTTTCACACAACATAAGGTCTTTACAGAGTGTGGGCGTGACGAAGAAACAACATGAATAGTATATGTCTGGGGCTTTTATTGTGAAAGGTAAGAACGGAAGGTGTGGATCTGGTCTGTGCTGCCTTTGACAAGGTTGTAATAAATATGTAAGATAAGATAAGATAAGATAATCCTTTATTAGTCCCTCAGTGGGGAAATTACAGGATTACAGCAGCACTGCTCACAAGTGAATAAAGAGTAAAGAATAATAAAATAAAATCAAGTAATATAAATAAATATAAATAAGCAGTAAAACAGTAGAATATTAATATACAGACAGGATAGAAAAGTATATATAAAAAGTACTTAAACGTAAACGTATTGCACGTAATATTGCAGCAGGTGAAAGATAAAGTGACCAAGTTCAGATCAAAGTGTTCAAAGTGTTCGATTGTCAAGTGGTCTACTGTGAGCTGTGTTGGACTTAGGGACCTATGTGTGGTTGTATTCTCAATGCAACTCAACTTATTCCGCAAATCTTAATTGGCCTTCTACCTTGTTTCCGAAAAAAATGATATCACTTTTCTTGCACGTTCACGTTCTGTGTGAAAATGTTCATGACAAAAGAAACAGCTCAAATAAATACACTGACATGCAAGAAATAAACGCCTCAGGTTTGTAAAGGCCTTTAATATGATGTTCTCTAAGAATTTAGACCATTACAATGTATTTCAGTGAAGACAAACTATTTCCCACAAACTCAGGAAGGTGAGTGAACTGAGTTTAGGCAGGTTTAGCCTCCACTACATCCCTGAATGTAAAGCAGGAAATGAGTGACTGGAAGAAAATAATAAGGAGCTGCAGCGGGAGACGGGGGTGCGTGGAGGAGAGGGTGTTGGCTGGCTGGCAGGAGAAGACGCAGAGGTGTAGAGGAAAAGGAGTGTTATTTTGGCTCCTGTTGCAAAGACCTCTGGGAAAATAGGGCCCGCCTGACAGTGCTGTGAGAGCCATAAATCACCACCAGAGCACTCCTCCTCCTCGCGGTGACCTAGAAGTGACCCCGGAGTCGTACACTCTTTCTAACAGTGAGCGCACACACTAACTGAAAGATATTCAGGTGGAAGCACACACACACACACAATGGGAGGAGGTTGTGTGAGAGCCGGGGTGTCACTTCCATAGCCGCTGTCAAACAGCAGCAACCACGAGACCGCACTATGACTCACACGGTCTATCTATTTTGTAAGGGCACAGTCGCTGCATCCTGTGCTTAGCCCTGCCCAAGACGATTGTGATTGGTTTGAATAAATACAAATAAGTCTGTCCGTTTCTTTCATACCAATAGCAGAATCAAAAATGTGTGAAGATAGATCTGACACTGCGCTTTGTCTGTATGTAGGTTCATTTTCAGTATATATTAAAAAAATCAAATAGGAACATTTTGAAAAATAGGTTGTAAATATGACAAAAGTCCGTAGTAAAGTAGTGAATGGGCAAATCTATGCAAAGACACCAGGATTTTAATTCTAAGTAGCAGTTGCACTCTTTCTGTGCTAACCTCTGCCTTATTTTATAGCATAGTCTCAGAGTTTCCTTGTCTTTATTCCTCATATTGTTTTCATTAACTCATCAATGTAATTGTTAAGATGTGGTAATTGCAAAAGAGAAATCTAAAAAGGGAAAGAAATACAATAATTTTCAAAGACATTTAAATGTTTGTTTGTACGACTTGTCTGCATTTATTGGCCTGTTGCTCTTGCTGTAGGTGTGGTCGTGCTCCAGGAATCCAATGACCCAAACTCTCAAAAACAAGACCCAAGTTTGAATAAAACAGGCTCAACTTTATGTAACAGGTGAGGCCTGCAGCCACAGCGGGGTTAGCCTTACTTTTCTTTGGATGCGCAGTTGAGAATAATGCAGCAAAATATTGGAGTTTTTTTTCAGTGCAACTTGATTTTCTTCATTAGATCTGATTTGTGCGTGTGTGTGTGTGTGTGTGTGTGTGTGTGTGTGTGTGTGTGTGTGTGTGTGTGGGGGGGGGGGGGGGGGGGGGGGGGGGGGGGGGGGGGGGGGGGGGGGGGGGGGGAAGGGAGGCGAGCGAAGCCTCAGGCAAGCCTCAGAGAGCTTGTTACAGGAGGTGGAATGGGGAGGAATTTCTGAGAGGAAAAGGTGAAAGAAGGTGAGAGAGCTGTATTAAGAGGCAAAACAAGACCGCCATTTAACAGGACCGAGATGTAATGGAGAGCCAGGGCACCGGTTGGACTTTAACACTCTTCATAGAATAAATAATTCAGAGTCAAGCCCTTTGAAAGAATTAAACACCAACTCAAGAGCTATATTGTTTTCTTCCACCATGTAATTGTAGATGTCTTTGTGCGCTGATTAATACAAAGGGGGTCTAGTTGTATAACATGCATTTTGTCTGATTTTCTAATCACACTGTAATTGCTCTTAATGTTCCTTAACAAGTGTCCCTTTTCTTATATTGCCCATTTATACTTTCTCAACTTTCATTGGCTGTGTTCATTTGCAAAGAAGCTGCCTTTGCCAGCTTTTTTTATTCTTTATTGTGGTCGTTAAATAGGTCTTAAATTTACTTCCAGGTGTCCATAAAAAAGCCTTAAATGGCTGTGGAGGTTTCTGAATGGATAGAAAGATGGTGAAGAAGGCAAGTGATGTATTACTGGGGGGGAAGGGGGGGGGGGGGATGATACAACGAGATGAAGAAATTAAGAAGAAACTATAAATGAAGGACAGAGAAAGGGAGGTGGAGTACTATATAAGAAAATAATATAAAGTGAACAGAGACAGAGGCAGGACAAAGGGAATAGAAGGAAAGAAAGGTCAGGGGAGCTGAGGAAGGAGAGAAGTCCATTTCGGCTTCCAACTCTTGGGTCAGCAAATAGCCTGACAAATTAATTAAGATAATGATCCATATAAAAAAAGTCTGGCAAAGTCAGCTGCGACCCCTGTGTGTGTGTGTGTGTGTGTGTGTGTGTGTGTGTGTGTGTGTGTGTGTGCGTGTGTGTGCAAGCCCAGCCTTCTTTCCATTTGCAAGACTTTTATGAGGTGGGCAGAGGAATGCATTGATTTCATAAAGGGCATAAAGGGGTCCGGTGGCCGCTTGAACAGCCGAGTGTGAGATCAATGCAGGGGGAGATGAAAACTGTGACATTTACTCTGGTTTGTGCCCCTGGGCAGGAAGGACCTCTGTGGAAAGTCACTCTGTCAGCTCTCTCTCTCTCTCTCTCTCTCTCTCTCTCTCTCTCTCTCTCTCTCTCTCTCTCTGTCTTTCTCTCTCTCTCTGTGATCGCACACTGCTTTCTTCACGTGGGAGAAATGGGCCACTTTTCATTACTGGAACAGCTCGGTGACACACACACACTCTGAGGAGGTGGTAGAACATAAATCTGCATTCTCTCACACTCCAGAATCAGCCCTTTTTTATTAACGGAATTCAACCAAACGCGTTTTTCAGGTTTGTTGGCATACAAATCTTTAAGCATCTATAAACATACATAGACAGGTAGCCACCCAGAGTACGATACACATACATGCATACACACACAGTACACTGTGCATCTTAACGTTTACACTGTCTGCAGGAAAGAAAAGATAAATGTGTGAATGCACACAAGTCGGCTATAGAAGAAGGGATGAACGAGACAAAAAAGACAGGCACAAATGTTGTATATGGGGTATTGTTGCAGTTCCTTTATTTGCCCTGTGGATTGAATCTCATTTGATTTAAGTGGCACTCTGCTTACAACCATTTAAGTCTGTACATTTTCTCCTGATTATATCCTTTTAGAAAAAACACTGCATACAATAATGATAAAGCTGCATAGTGATTCTGGAAAGTCCATTTCATAATGTGAGGAAATAAAACTGCATGTTCAATTTCAGAAGTTTTAGTGATTGGTCCGAGCAGGGTTTGACAGTAAGGGTTGCCAGGTTGTCATTGGCAACCATTTTGCCAGATTATTTACCATCTGTGGCAACCGCCATTTAACATAAAAAAGTAGTGAAAGTAAACAGTAAAATGAGCACCGCACAATATAAATTACACCCAGGCATCTGTTGTAGAGAAATAATAAAGAAAATTAAGTTGTTTGACTGTGAAGTGAAAAGTTCAACTCACCATCAACATCACAAACCAATGTGGATAGAGAACCAGGTGAACCGGAAAAAAAACCTTTGAGGCAAAGTTTCTCACCATCTTTGAGCCGGACCTCGGAACTCTTTTATCATTTTTTATCAACTCTTTTATCATTATGCACAATTCTAAAATTGTCCAACGCCAAGTGCTCTTATTAAAACGATGGAGCGTCATCTGATTCATTATGTGCACTATTGTGATCTTTTGGAGCTGTATTGTGGTTCTCTGAAAGTTATGAATGTTTTCACTTTTTATTCTTATACTTCAGACTGCATAATATTCCGAAAAAAACCCACACACAGAGCAAGACACCATGAATTAAAACAAGGGCGCTAGTAGTGTAAAGCCCAATGGAACTTTTCCAATCACAATATGTAATTGGAGTAAATGTTTTAGCTTCATATCTAAATAACATGCTGAAAAGTGATCAACTAGGTCTGGAAACTTGTAATGGAAACATAGAGTTACCGATATTGAAACATGTTTCACAATAATGCAGTATAGATTGAGCTCTCGTGGCGTGTGCAGTGATGTGTTTCTGGGTAATGTCGGCCACAGAGAGACCCAGTGTAGGTCCACTAAAGGCAAGCTACCTCTGCCTGTAGGTTTAATTGGTGTTTGCCTCTGCACTGCTGATATAACACACACGCACGCACACACACGCACGCACACACACACACACACACACACACACACACACGCACACACACACGCACACGCACACGCACACAGACACAGACACACACACATGAACGATGCAGTAAACAGTATATGCCTTGTGTATCTCTTAACGGCAGCCCTTCATATGCAAACAAACAATGACAATAAAGATTGAGCTCTCTTTGTTATGCATGCTTCCATAAACTCATGCAATTACCCATACATACACACACATACATTATTGCACTGAGATTGACATGCCCACTCACACATGCACACGCACATGCACGTGCACACACAGGCACTGCTGAATAATTGAGCAGATGCCGAGGGAGACCTACTCGGCCGTTAAATGGTCTGGGCTCTAAATAAACACTGTGATTGCACTGGGATGGGGAGGGGTTGCAGGGGTCAGGCCCTGTCAAGGGAAATGACATCGCACATCAGGATGTGCCCTTCGCTTCTGGAAGCTCTACCTGAAGGCTAGGGCCATCAGGATAGACCTTGTCTGTCAAAGTGCACTTTATTTTTGCACACATAGTGTTTATGTTCATCACATATGATGTCACCTTATAAACACACACAGAAGCAAAGTTGGTTCGTTCAGTTTATTAATTTCATGTAATATTAGGTTTGTTTGAGATGAGCCAGTTCTGCGCAGAATCGATAGCCGGCGATTGGTGCGCAATGCATGCCGGTTAGATTTGTGTCCGACTGATAATAATAAAGCTTATTTGTATAACGCATGTCAAAACAAGTCGTAATGTATTTCAAAGGCAGACATTTCTACATGAATATATATTTATAAACACATATGAATAAATCCAAACGTGATCTGTAAACTAACAGATCGGAAGTAACAGGAAGTAATTTCTTGTGTGACTTCCTGTGCAAACTTTGAAGTCAGCTGAAAATTGTCTGACTTTCTCAACGCACCCTGCTGCTGCCGTCTGCTCTCATCAAGATTCCAGACGAGGCGTAACGTCGAACGAGCCTGCTTTCATAATGACGAATAAACCAGTGAAACCCTGTGGCCGCGTGGCCTAATGGATAAGGCGTCTGACTTCGAATCAGAAGATTGCAGGTTCGAGTCCTGCCGTGGTCGCTCTTTTTTTTTTTTTAGCTCATGTTCGTCAGTCTCCCCATAGTTCGCATAGTCGAAGTGTCCTTGAAAAAAACACTGTGTGCATCAGAAGTCTCCCCGTTTCCCTCATTTGCGTCTTTTCCTTGCGAAAATTCGCAACGCGTTTGGTGTGACGCAACATTAGTCCCTTCCACCAGGGATTCATGTAGAGACATAAGGAAACCATGCGAGGAGAGAGGACATGAAGAAATATGTTTTAAGAGACATGAGACGTCCTTTCCTCTGAAGCGACGTCGGTATCTGATGACTGCGGCCGCTGATCACATCTTATCACATCTGATCACATCGATGGCTCAGTCGGCTTTAACAGCTGGAGAAACTTATGACGGAGTTTGTGTCTGAACACATCATCAGTGTAACGGAGTTGTTTTCTGGTCCGGACAGTTTTTAGCGAACATTCCAATAAAAAGTCACTTAAAATATTGATAATAAATGATCGTATAACGTTTTCAGTTGATTTAATGGTATTAAACTACTACTTATACTAATACAGACATCAGTGTCAGAGTGGAGACGTTTTCTCTGTAGTATGTTACCTGTTAAACAAACTGCATTGAGTATTTATACACAGTGTGTGGTTATAGGCTCGTTCGTTAGAGCTGCGCCTCGTCTGGAATCCAGACGAGAGCAGCGGCCGCAGCAGGAGGCGTTGACAAAAAACTGCAATCAAGTCGGACAGTTGTCAGCTGTCAGCTGTGTATACGCAGGAAGTCACAGAAAAAAGTACTTCCTATTAGTTCCGAACTTTTGTTTACTTGTAGTTTACAGATCACGTTTGGATTTATTATATGTGTTTATAAATATATATTTATCTAAAAATAAGTGTGTAGCTGCATCCTTTGGTCTTTTGATGTCTGCCTGTGAAATACATTACTAGTAGTTTTGATGTGTGTTGTATAAATATGATTTTGTATTAACAACCACACAATAAATGTTTTTAGATCAAACATGAGACTAATAGTCAACAATCCAGCGTTAAGTATTCCAACTACACATAAAATACGACACACGTGGTGTTTGCTGTCAGATCTAAGAGCCAATCAGCTCTCTGATGTGGCGAGAGCCAGGCGTTTCCCATCATGCACTGAGCCAAGCAGTCGGGGGAGAGCCACTGCAGCGCCTGCCTCTGAAATCGACGGCGACTTGGTCTCGTGAGAGTATCGTTGACCACGTGTGCATGACGTCAGAGCAAGTCTGGAGCAAGTCGGACACAAATCTCACCGGCATGCATTGCACGCCGATCAACGCTGATCGATTCTGCGCAGAACTGGCTCATCTCGAACGAGCCTATTTATACTGTGTTCTGTGTCCTGTGCAGGATCGATTCCCTACCGGCGGAATGCGTTTTATTTATTCATTATTTACGTCAGTTTTTTTTATTCTGATAGTGACATCATTATAAAATAACCCACAATATGAGTATGGTTTCTCTTCAACACTGGAATATTTTTTTTAGGCTCATATGTTTTAGGTTAAACTTAAATTAAATAACTCATCAAACCCGTCAGGAACGATCCGCCTCACGTGACTGAATGGAAAGGGCGATACATTTTGTAAAAGTGTTTGAATTAGATGGTGACTCAGAAAACAAATATAATGTATAGCTTGAGTTTAATCTGTGATCGTCTTGACTCTGGTATGAAACTCCAGCGATCAGTCCGCTCAGCTGCAGTTATCACGCGACGGCAGGCGCATGTTAGTGACGTCATTCTGCAGCGGTGAAACTGCAATGTTTTGACTACAATAAAGCGCATCTCAAATACTTCGTCTGTCTTCTTACAGTGTTGCGTCACAACGACATAAACAACCCGGTTCATGGTTTTACTTTATTAACGAGGTTGGAATAGAAATGAACGAAGGAGTATGAAAGTGAAACCAAGATATTTTTCACAAACTGTATTCAGTTTCAAACATGCTGAATTAAATACGTAATCCCACTAACAGTGTGTGTCATATATGTGTGTCTCATATCTCTTTATGTTATTATGGTTTATATGCAGATTATAATCTGATACAAATATGCAGACAACAGTTTATGAAACACCACACAACTTGTGTTGACTTGTAGTGTTTTATTGTAAAGTAACAAAATAGTTGATTAAAAAGATGATAATCAGAAACATGACTCAGACTCAAAAGGTCGCCCAGTTTAAATCTTTCATTAAAGCTTCTGTAACTGAAGTCAAATAAAAAAATGAGGGCTGAGGCTGCAGTACAACACCAGAGAGAGAATATCAATACATCGGTTTGATCAATTTACAGCAACGTAACATTCATAGTTTGCCGGCAGGTTTAACAGATTATTGAAAGTATTTCCAAGTTATAGCAGCGGTTATTTACATGATCTGCGTTTGTCTGTCATGATCGTTTGTTCTCGTGAAGAACCGCCGCAGAACAACTGCCGGTTCAATCGAGGATCGAGGAAACGACGATTAAGAGACTTGCGATGCACCCACTGAACCCCCAGTTGCTCACAGGGCAGCACACTGCTCCTTAATCATTAAACATGGGTTTAATGCAGAGAAACAATTCCCTAAGGGTATTAATAAAGAATACTCTCTTTCTTTCTGATCTAGTCTCTTGCTCACGGGCACACTGGTAGAAGGTGCTGTGAAGGGGAATACAGAAATAGTGAACCAGGAAAAAAAAGAAACATCTTTTTGAGGGGGTACATGTATAATTTCCTCTACGGAGCCCACCCACCCTCGGCACAAATCCAAAATCTAGATGTATAGAGGACTTACACACTATACTACCCCTGCACCCACCCCCTACCCATCGGATCGATTGATTGGTGCTTAGCAACACCGTCCCAGCCGAAGCCCCTGAAATATTCTGCTTGAAGCTTGACTCTCCACTAATGTTTCCTGTCAGGTTTTCCTGGATGGTATCAGCTATGCCAACTAGTTACTCCTCTCTGCTCTGCTTGCTTGTGGCGTGTTTTAATTCTCAAACTGTGGGAAATCATAATTTCCGACGTGACGTTCTTAGTACATGCTGATCTTGGAAAGATGTACAAATATGTAAAGAGTGGTCTGTTTCCCCACCCACGTAAAGCTCTGAGGATGTTCTGGGATAGCCGAATGGCTTTATCGAGAGCTTTCATGCACTCAGAATGTATTCTCCAACAATGCAGTAATGTCCACTCTATTACAAATTAAGCCCACAGGAATAGTGTCTAAGGTAAGGCCACTAACTGCAGTAATTGCCAGCGCTGCTCTGATGGCACCCAGGCATAACCATTTCTTTGTAATGGACTTCAAACGTCTCAACTATCTCTTGGTCTACACTCTTTACTGCTCTTAAAAGAAAAATAAAAAAAAATAAAAAAATCAATCATGTCAATACAGTTAAGTAATTTTCACTTACTTTGTAGTTCATTGTTTTCTTATTTCTTCTGATACAAATTACATTCACTCTTTTTATTATAATTTTAGTTATATATTTATATATTTATAAAATTATAGTTATTTTCTATACATTTTCCAGAAGTACCTCTGACAAGTGGACCTTGAGCTGGTTGCGTATAGCTGTAGATTATGCAGCGGGTGTAGGTGGATGGAGCAGTAAGAGCAGCAGCAGAGTAAGAAGCAGAGCAGGTACCATGTTCCTTTACATGTGTTGTGGATGAAGTGTACAAAGTGTTCCCGCTTCTCCGATGGTTTTATCCATTCGGGATTGTTGACAATCGAGAAAGAAGTCGTTGATTTTTGACTGTCAATGATTCAAGGAATTATATTCGTCACATGCAAACCTCCGAATGTGCAGTCACTTTTATAGTGCAGCATTAACGCACAAGGCATAGACAACAATGTGCAAAAGAGAATGCTACTCACAAAATGGCATGAGTTAAAATAAATAATACATTTGAAGACATTTTTTGAAAAGAGTAGAGGAATTAGTAGGGCTGAGTATCATTGCTTAATTCCCTGAATAGTATAGACCAAACATAATGCAGTACCAAGTGATATGAAAACATTTCAAGTCAAACAATACCTGCAATCAATCCTTTTTGTGTACAGATCTTGAAAAAAATACTATTAGTATGGTTTTGCTCGCAGCCAATGGCAGCATTCATTCTTTGATTTCATGTGATGTTTGATTGGCCCAGGCAGTAGCCTGATGTTAGTTAGCAGTTAGAAGCTAACTGTGTATACAGTGTTTATGAAGCTTTTTTCCTATTTTTATTCAAGTGTGGTCTTATGCGACTCATTTCAGATTTTGTAATTTCCCTGAAAACCCTGTCCTCACATTGACATAGCCATTGCTTGTACTTAGATTTCTCCTCAAACTGTATGATTGCATTCTGATATATTATTGCTTGAACAGATTTCCTGCACTTCAGCTTCAGCCCTTAGGCTGCTTCATGTGCTTTTGAAACTTCTGCTCTCAGATCTTTCCTCTGCTCTTGGATCTCTTCATGCAATAACCCCATACAAATTCTGCAACACAATGCCAGGTGTAGTGTTGACCAATTGAATGATCTGTGTCTCGTTAAGAGTGCGTTGCAAACAACAAGATATCTGTGCGCAATTATATATATATATATAGTTCAAGCAGGCGCAGAGCAAGTAAAAGTGCAAGCACGGGCTATTTGAGTGTGACGACAGGGTTTTTAGGAAAAATCTCAACGTGAAATCAATGTCATGCTTTCAAAATTGAAAAGCCGTGCTCTTGAATAAACAAACCATCGATGCCCCGAGAGCTAACAGTTTTGACCTGGAGGGGTACCAAAGAAGGTCAGGGGGACGGCATCATCAGTAGTAACTGCTGTATGAGCGCTGTGCGGTGCAGCGGCAATGAGCTATGCAGTAGGACACACATGGTTCCATTCACATGATGGTTCTCAAATGAAGTACACAATTGTCATCGGTATAACTTTAAGAGTACTTAGTTTTACAATTAGAGACAGCCCCACTTAAGACTGAATCTCAACAACTGTAAGGGAAACTTTCTTGGGACTTTGTTGACTTATTTTCAAAGAGGGCCTGAGGAAGCCTGTGGTCGAGATAAACATTGTTTGCTGCTGTTTAGTGTGATTTTGCTGCATGGTCTTTATTTTGTGCTATTACACAGTTATGGTAACAGGGTGATTGAGAGGGTGCATGTGGTTTGTGCTGGTAAGGGTCTTTGGTGAATTTGTGCTCTGGAGCCCATAGTCTATACATCTAATCTGAAAAGTATTGTAAACTGATTAAATTGTGAAATTAAATGTATAAATGAGACTGCAGAGCATTTCATAGTATGCAGAAATGTGTGAACTCAGCTTTTTTAACATTTCAGATGAGGTCATTAGATTTGAACAAAAGTAAAAATAATACGATAAATAAATAATAATAATAATAATATATAAAAAGAAGAAATAAGAAAATAATTACTTTTTGTCTGATGATGTTTGATTTGTGGTTCTGATGTGATCTCCTCACCTCGCTGTGTGTATCTGGACTCATTTGGATTCGGTCTCTCTCCTTTGGGGTCGGGCTTCACTCAGCAGGGAGGAAGACAGTCTTTGGTCACTCAAGCGAGCCTCTGGGTTCTCTCTTTCAGAGACCCAGCAAGGTGTGGGAGGTGATTTGGCTTTATGATGTTTCTGGTGTCAGTGTCCCTGAGCAGCAGGGGTTAACAGGCTAAGGGCCCGGAAGGTAAAGAGAGATCACAGCTGAGGGCTGTTAGGTCTGTCACTCTGGTGAAGTAGACCACATCTTTACTTACAGCATCTTTGTTTTACATCAACTTCAAGGCAGATGGAAAGTGTTTGTGTTCCCCTTTGCCATCAGTTCTTTGAACTGAACATTCACAGATTGAAAAAGAAGCCTTTAGAATAGTAATGCTGAACATCAGTTCACTGATCTACATCACCTGTTTAACAAAAGCAAGTGTCATCAAATACTATTCCCAAAGGTCAAGAATATTCTGTGGTCCATCACTGAATCTGTTCAGTAGGGCTGTCTTCAGTCTAAGAAATGATTTGTTTGTCAGAAGATGAACTCCACTGATTAATTAGGGGCACTCATGCATTAAGATACCTTCGATTATTTACCTAAAAGTGCAAAGAGCTGAGTTTGGAAGCATTTTGATTGGCTCTCAAGATGTCAACGACTAGCTAGCAACTCATGGCTAGCAATACTAGTGCTGACAGAGCTAACATGTTTACCTTTGTTACGCTACAACACTACACTTGGGCCGGTATTATCAACTAAAAGACTGCTGACATGCACTAACTAATGAGTACTACAGGCTGAGGCTGACAACTGATCTTTCAGGTCTGCTGATATCTAGAAATTATTCTTGAAAACGTCCTGTAAGCTGTTGATTGTTTGTTAGATTAATAATAATCAAAGTGAAACTGCATAAAAACACAATTTCTATCAAACACATCTAAGAACAAAACAATCGTGGTAACCTCACAGATTTTGGTCGCACTTTATCACTCGTTTAAGCGAGGTGGGAATGCACCTTTACGTTTATCAGTCTGCTTGTTTTTTTTCCGCGTGTCTGTGTGTGTGCATTGCTTCAGCTGGACAAAACTGTCACGTTTTTGAAATGTTTCAACGACTGGAAACAAAAGCAGCCTCATTTCTCACTCCATGATTACATTCCTGTAGTTTGTTCAGTGAGGTTCTGAAAGAGTTTCCTCAGCCTGAAGGCGTTTGTGCGCTATAGTTATGAGGTTATGATGAATGACAACAGCAATATGCGGGTGCAGGGAGGCTGATGGGCCTTGTACTTTATTCATATTCATGTTTTTGTATGTGTCTCTTTCCACATATATCCTCTGACTCACACTTTAGCTTAATGTCCTCTTTGTTTCATTCTGTCTCCTTCTGCTTTCTTGTTTTTCATGCACCTTGATCCTGCTGGACATCTTCTCGCATCCAGGTAAGAACCATGTTATTTATTACATCTACTCTGTCCTCCTCACTACGAGAGAAAATGTAATGCAACTCAGAGGGCACAGAGTTTTGTGCCTTTCTCTCTCCATGTGTGTGATAACTCAAGGGTAAGATATCCACATTAATAAGTTATGTCATCTAGTATCGACTACCTTTCCACGTATAAGAAAAAGTAGTGAATTAAATCCCAGTACTAGATCAAAGAACTGTTGGTTGACTTATATTGTCGGAATACTTAGATGTAGTGAATAATGAAATCATTTCTGGGTACGTCCTTGGTGAGAGAAGAAACACTATGTTACATGAAATAAAGCATCTTTGGGTTTTATGAGACTTTTTTAGTTGTGTCAGTAAAGAGTCTCCTGGCATTTTCTGTGGTGTATATCTATAGTGCTTCTGTTCAGTGGACATGTGGAGTGTCCATGCTGTAGTTATGCAATACTTTAGAGCAGAGGTACTCATGGTGAGATGCTAACTTCAAAGGCATGATGAATACTAGCTGCGTTTGAAAATCTGCCTCTTTGATAAAAAAGTACAAATCTGTGGACATAAACATCTGAGGAAAGTGGTTAACTCTAAGAAACATCCACTCAATCGAGTGGAAACTCCAAAATACATTTAGCAGTTCAGATTGGTTTACTTCTCTGATTTTGGGGTACATTTCTGGGTGCTGTGTTTTATTCTTGTTCCAACAGACTAACTGCCTTTGGGGGTCTCGAGGGTAGTGCTGGGGTATTGAGATACCCAACAAAAACAGAGGACTTCTGAGAGGCTATAGGTGAAAAAAATAATTAATGTGTTGTTGAGCAACACTGAGGAGAGGAGAAAAACATTGACAAAAGATAATAAGCAGACATTAAGCCACTCAGTCCTTCTGATTGATAGACAACCTCTTCCCCCTGAGGTTCGTAACACAGACTGTATAAGAAGTGGACAAAGTCATCGAGACGTCACCCATTGGTTTGTGGACTGAGGTTTTTTAGCCATCTTTGATTATGGCCGTTGCCATCTTGACTTTTTGCAACCAGTAAACAGAAGTGACCATATTTGGACTGAGGAGGAGTGAAGTAGAGACGGCGTATATGGCTCACCTTGTAGCTCCGCCCTAAAGCGTACTCTTCCTTATGGTCTATTTGACTCTAAATGGACCATCATTTACATAATTGATCATCATGCTGTATTGAAGACTTGAAACTAGAGATTGACACATAAACTCAAGTGTACAATGTTTACTTAGGGAATAAATCAAGAGAGAAGTAGAGTCATTTTCTCAAAGACTCCTATACAATCTGACTTATTTTTGCAATCATGGGGCAACTGAACAGCAGGGAGCTGTTCAGTAGAGAGAGTGCAGGTTTTAAGACATTTCCGCATTTACTTCACTCGGCAGAAGCGGAGATTGCCACCAGACGTGTATTAATTAGTGCTTAATATTTTGTCCCAGCCTGGTCGCCACATTTATAATGGTCTAGAACCCCCACCGATTATAATGAGGCTTCTGTCATATGTGATGGTATGCATAGCAGCTTGTCTTGTGATCAGACCGATAAATTAACTGATGCAATTGTTTTGATTGAGTTCCTGAGTTCGTCAAAGAACTTGGAGCTGTTGACTTGATTGATAATTAGCTGGTGAATAACTCTTCCTGCTTGACTGCAAATAGATGGGAAGAAGCTTCTACAGCTGATTTTACAGTATTTTTTGTGTATTTTACGTAATTTTCCTGGTTCTGAGTGTTTCAGATGAAGCTGATTGTTTTGTTTCAGCCTGCCAGACAGCCAATTGTCAAGTTCCCACGTATTTTTCGGTCAACTCTGGCCCAACTTGAAATGACCTGCTACATATGGTCCAAAGTACGCACGGGACAACTCGTTTCCAACACAGCTCAATCTTTATTGTTTTTCTTATTTCTCAATTGTTGGCTGGTTGGTCACTTTAGGTTGAAAATCTTCAAACACAAAAAGCAAAAAGTTATATTACAAAAATGTAAATAAACTTTAAACAATTTCCATCCAACAACTTAATAAATAATAGCTACAGTACCAGTGGCTTCTTTGGCTGTACCATCAGTTGACTCCTTCCCTCTCTCTGTCTCAGCTGAAATGTTTGCTGTGAGAGCTTCACTTCACAGGTGTTTCAAGTGAAGTAATCAGCAGCCTGCACTGGCCTACTGGTGGTGCATTCTGGGACTTGCAGTCTTTTCTTTCTCTTTTTTTTTCTTTTGGCAAAGTGAAGTAATTTGAACTCAACACTACTCATTTCACTATCGCGTAACAATCGAGACCTGAAACTTGTTTAACTCCAGTAATCCATCACAATGAACACTTGGTCCACTTTTATTTTTGTTAAAGTTAGTGCTGTATGGTAATACAGTGCTGACAATCAACACTCTCTGCTGCATTACCATGCCAGAATAATTTAACAGTGAACAGAATCGAAGTTGACATGATGTTGACTGTGATTGATTACCTCACTGAAGCCGATTTCACGGCCTTAAAAGTGAATTTTCATACTATCATGAAACAAATAGAATGCCTCGGCTTTAAGCAATATTAAGGCAGAGGTGTGCGTGGAAGAAAAAACTAAAGCACTTTGTATGAAACCAAAATCTTTTGGCAGGGGTTAAGCGGTACACAAATTAAAAAATAATTATCAAATACAAAAAGGCAAAAAGTCAGAGAAAGCCAAAACAACTTTGTAAAAGGAGAACCCATAGCAGTGTGGAAACAACCTGAACATGAAGCAAACTCTAGATGAATAAACTATTTAATGTAAATTAATGAACAAGCTTAATAATGTATGATGAAAAAATCAGCATTATATATAACTGTATATATATAACTCACTGTTACCTTTCCTGTTAAATCACATGTTGCAGGACTTCCTACTGTATTGATTTGTTATGCGTTGTATTCTCAGTACTTTACTATTTTTAGTTATTCAAGGATTGAAATATAACTGTTAATATTAGGGCTGCAACAACGAATCGATAAAATCGATAAAAATCGATTATCAAAAGTGTTGGCAACGAATTTCATTATCGATTCGTTGTGTCGCGCGATTATTACGCCGGGCAATAAGTCGCGGAGAAGAAAAAAAAGAGCGGAGCAGAGCAACTGGCCGACCAGCGTTTCTGAGATCGGAGTGAGACACGAGAAAAGCTGAGGTTGTAATGTTCTCAAAAATAGAAGATCTTTGACAAGTCGAGTCTTGGCCAATCAGCGTCTTCATGTTCCTCTAACTTGTTTTTAATGGAAGCTAGTCAGCTTGCTATCGCGTTAGCTAACGTGTTTGGGTTGTGTATTGTCGTTAAAGTTCCGTTATGTTCCGTTACAGTTCAGTCTTGCTTGTAAAAAAACGTAACGTGATGAAACATGCCGTCACCCCCCGGTCTGGTTCAGTTCACGCTGTCACTCGTTAACGTTAAACCGGCGGATCTGGCTGCAGGTTTTTTTAACTTTTTACTCAAAGTAGAATGAAGCAAATCACGTAGTTGGGCTTAGCCAACAACGTGACGTCGTGGTCATAAGAGACCCAGAATGAAAGAGTTTAAGGAAGAGGACGCTCTATATGGAGCAGTACAGCTTCCCTCTGTCCCAGTATTTCATACATATTGATAAAGCAGGGTATGTAAATGCAGCCTCTGGAGGGATCAATTACAGTAAAAAGGGCTCACATTGTATGTGTATGTTTTTAGTGTTAGTCCATTTTGTTGTTTTAATTAACAGCTCAGGGATGTTCAAGGAGCAACCTGTTTGTGCACTTTCTGAAGATGTTTTGCACTGTCACTTCTGTTTTTGAATAAAGGGTTGGAAATGAACGCTTTTTTGATAAAAAGATTTTTTTATCCGATTCATCGATTAATCGAAAAAATAATCAACCGATTGATCGATTATTAAAATAATCGTTAGTTGCAGCCCTAGTTAATATTAATGATTCAGAATACAGTGATACTTTAGGTAATCATGCGCATGCAACATTGTTCCAACAGCCCATCAAACATGAATGAAGCCAGGTCCATAAATAAATAGTTGTCCCAGTTTCTTAGCTCATCTCCATTGAACACCTTTGGGATGAACTGGCACTGACTGAGAGCCATAACCGCCTAATGCCAGCTGCTGACCCCAGTAATGCTGTTGTTGAATTTGAGGAAATTCCTACAGGAAAAAAACATTTCCCTAAAAGACATGGGGCTGTCATAGTTCCATATTAGTGCCCATGTTTTTGCTTTTGGATTTTCAACAATCATGTTTGTGTGGAATATACAAGGCTCCATATACTTTTTGTCACATAGTGTACAGTATACTGAAATGTCAGTTCTCTGCTGACGCAGTTTGAAGCTGCGCTAACGTCTTCATGTGAGTGTGCTAGGTCGGGGGCCATTAGTGTTGGCAAGAGCAATGTCAGTGGAAATAGGTGAGGAAACGGCATTTCCTGCATCCAGAGTACGCCTGGTGAGTCAGGTGAAGGGAGGTGAGAGAGAGAGCCGGGCGGGAGGAGAGAGGGACGGAGCCGGAGCTGCAGCAGGGGTGACAGCGTTTTGCGTGAGGCGTGAGGCGTGATTAATGGTCGTTGTGATTGGCTGCGACAGGGCTAGTTGATGCCGGTGGGGTAGGCTGGTGGGGATGAGGATGCACTCTCTGAGGACACCTTTTAAACAGCTGGCCCAACAGCACCATGGGAGTTGCTTGTGTGTGTTTGTCAGTGGGAGTGAGTAATTGTGCTGAGTTGCATCGAGTGCTGTTATGTCTTTTTTCCGGTCTCGTGACATTATTTTCGGTTTCCTGCTGTCACTGGCCTCCTTTTGCAGCCACTGACACTCCCTCTGCTCTCTCTCTACAGCTAGAGCCTTTCTGGTGATGCAGTTCTCTCATTGAACATGTGTCAGGATAGGTGTCACCAAATAACAGATGGGCTGATTCAATGCTAAATTATAATTGCACGTTGTTTTTTACACAGAAGGAAGATATATTCCTAGTAAATAGATTAATTTTGTTGATAGGATTTTTGACAGCGGAAATTGATTGATTTTAGTCAAGCTAATCAGAAGGGTGTTTATTGTTACGGGTCCCAGAATTGGAACCACAGAAACAAAAGAGAAATCCGTAAAATACAGATAAAGTGCAGCAGCAATGTTCAGTTCGTCATCCAGATTGTGTCTGGGATGTTGGCTGAAGTTTCACAACTGCTCCAGGGGCAAAAGTTCCACCTGGGTGCTGCTTACGTTTACTATGGCAACCATTAATTAACATGACTCACCGACATAGGGATGGCCCTGGAAATCAGAGAAATTACTGCTCAGCAAATTAAATTAAATAAACACAAAAGTGGAAGCACAATTCATTAAATGAACAAAAGCCATAGCACGATTTTGGCGTGCACTACACTATGACAAAGAAATCAATGTTTTCCTCTCCAACTTTGTCCTGCTGATAAATTCACTACAACCTCTTTTACATCAATATCTGCCAGATGTCCAATTTATTTTTTGTCTCGTTCAGACTTCCAATTCTTATTTTCCTGAAATTACAGCTTGTCTTTCACAAACTGTTGTTACAGCCTAACCTTCCTTCTGTTTTTGTCTTTACTGCTCTACTCTTCCCCCTCATCTTATTTCCTATCGCTCTTGTTGATTCCCCATTTTCCCTGATTACCTATTTTCCATTCCAGCCTCCTGACCTCCTCTTCCTGTCTCTGTTATCTTTGCTTCCTTCCCTTCTCATTTATTTTTCCTCTTCTCCGGCATTCTTTCTCCCCTTCTTTGCTTTACAGCGAGACACGTAGATATTTCTCTCACACAGGCCTCCCATGCATGGCTTCCCTCCATTCAAATGCAAATGATGCGGCCCAATTATGGCTCAGCATGCGGTTATGTCTGTGTTTGCAAGAGCACATTCAAAGGCACATTGTGTCGGGGGAGATTTAAGTTAGCCAGCGTAGCATTCCCTCTGGAACTGCCAGTGGCGGATAAATTAGGACCTCAGGCTCACAAAAGAAAAATAAATCACAATATTGGAGCGCAGCTGACCCATATTTGTTAATGTGGGTGCTCATTGCTACCTTTATTACTGCCATTGTGAGAGCGTGTGTATCAGTGACTTATACTGCTTCATGGCTGATCGCACCAACAGAAGACATTCCTGCTTCCATTTACATGGATGACAGTAGAATCAGTGTAGTGGCTTTGTTAAGGATTCACACATATCAGCAACTACACCAAGTTGGTGTATTCATTCAGCTGTTATTGGCATGTCTGGAGACTTGGGGAGTAACAGATTACAATAATTGGCAAACAAAGATGATCAGATGATCAGAAAATCAGATTACCAATACAAATGGTAAAAATGGGAACTCTAGCAGAACAGTTTTAAAATACATTTACAATATAGAATGATGTACGAGATGTGCTCACATCACAATCCTTCAGAGTCTGACAAGGCAGAAGCAGATCAGAAAGGGAGATGCAGGGAGAGGGAGGCGGTAGAATGATTTCACTAGGTGGAATGTTCACAATTATTTAGTATGTGAAGCAGAAAAGTGGCACATCCTCACAGTACAATGCATGTTAACACAAAGCAGGGTGGTTTTCACATTTTCCAGTTCATAAAGATCATTCTAAACTGAATTTGCAGAGATCTTGTTCCCCTTTTCTGCTTTACATGCATGATCATGTTCTTTTCTCTTAATGGTAATGCACAAGTAACGGAACGTAAAGAGATTATTTTACTTTTATATTGTGATTCTTGGAACAGATTGCTAATTATTCCTTTATAACAGGTAACTAGTTATGGTCTTGGATCACATTTTTAAAGTCACCCTCCCATCCCTCTGTATAAAACATATAATGTGTTGCATTCTGATTCTAACGTCATTCATGTTGAAGAAAGGATTACTAAAAAGGAATCAAACTTACTAAAATGACCCATATGAACCGCTTTTGATCTAGTACCCCTAATGTGAGGATCATATTGTTTATCAGTGCCTTTCAAAACCATTACTAAAATGATTTGTATGAGCATGTTGAGGCTTTGTCAAATGTATATGGTGTGCCGTCGCCTATAATGCATGGATGGATTGATGACCCTTTTAATATATTCTACTTGTTCATTGGTATTTTGTATTAGTTGGTTGGGATTTGGCCTTACACTGTAAGCAAAGACAAAAGTGCCGTGTCACGATCAACACTGTGTGTTCCAGGAAGATGATTTATGGGTAGTTAGGGCTTCCCCTCTCTCCCGCCAGATGATGGATGGCTGGGATGTCGCACCATGTCCGGGCCTTTTCCCTCTTACCACCAATATCCATGTGGTTGCCTGCTATTTTTCACCATCCACTTACTATGACCCGACCCAGAGACCTGCATCGCCATATGTGAGGCACTTCAGGGGCCAGCCTGAAACCATTAACCCCCATGCTCACTCCATGTTCACTTTGGCCCGCCCGATCGAGCATTACATTAGCTCAGTTAATAGCCAATGAATCCCAAACGCCCAAAGGGTAATTTAAAAAAGTACTTTGAGGACAGGTGTTTAAAATCCTACTTTCGTCTCAACTGCACTTTGGTGAAATCATGTGTGGTATACCTCCAGCACGTTTACGTTACATAAAAACAGACTAGGTTCCGGCAACAAAACTACTTTGTTAGGTTCAGAAAAGAAAATGTGGTTTGGGTTTGAATACCTATGGAAGCACCTTTACTCTAGTACACAAGTTACATGATCAATCAACACTGTATTCTGGTTTCACGTGAGGAATGAGCATCAGCCTCCTGGCTGAAAGATCTCTGTTTGGACCCATCCACCTCCCCTCCCACCTGCCCTATATGCGCTTTATTGGCCTTCCAGCCTTCTTCCATTTGAACTCTGCCCTCTGTAACACTTGCCTGTGTCTGTGTCTGTGCCTGTGCCCAGCTGCCTAGTTCTGTCTTGTGAGAACTATATCACATTCATAGAATATGAATTTGTGGCGGGATGCTCCTCCCTGCTCACAACATTCATTGTGTTTTGTACTTGGGCCAAAGAAGAGCAGTGTGATTGCTTGTTGGGGGTTGCACTCAGTCTGGCAGGAAGCTCTGCAGCCAGTAATGCAGTCCTAAAAAAGAAGTGAACATAAATAAACACTTAGACATTATATGACAATACATTTCAGTCCACAAACAGGTGCTACTGCTGCTGAGCTGCTACTTACTGAATGTATCTACATCAACTGTTGTGGATGATTTATAGTCCTGGTTAACATTTTTTTTGGAAGGCGCTTTACATGCATCTCTGCACCCCGGTATTGAGGTCGCTGCCATAGAAACAGGCCACAAAAATAACAGTAAACACAATAAGGTGTTTACGTGACTCAGTTTCTGAGTTATATCAGCAGATTCCAGATCATTTATTATGTTCAATCTCTTTTTATAAACAGGAGTTTTTCTAGGATGTCAGGAGGAGCACATGTTTACAAGCACTGAATCCAGATCAACCAACTTCAATACACCTCCAGCAACACATGTTAGTTTTGCTACTATTAACTTAATTGATTCTGTATCATATAAACACCCCCAAACACAAGCCAAGATAAATATTTTTGAATTGAGATTTCTGGTGCTTGTTTTATTGGGCCTTTTTTACAGGTCATCACTGCCTTTACTCAGTTTAAAGAAAAGTTAATTTAATTCAGGACTTGAAGTGCCTCCATCTTCTGCAGTGACGATAGAAATTCTCAAACCCCATGTAATGCATTTCCCAGAATGATTGAACCTTTTTTTTTAATCTTTCATTTACCCAGTCCACTCTGTTGAAGCACCAACACATAGTTGTTGATGCACAGGCGTTCTCCATTTTCTTTCCCTCTCTTACAAAGTTGTTGAAGATTAAAATGGGAAACATTTGGTTGAAATCATTCTCCTGTAACTTCCAGGATTCTGCCTCTTTTCAGTGCGTTAGCATCATCAATAGCTGTGGTATTTTTCTTCCCCAGCCTTCCCCAGGTTTTGAGACTGTATTCACAAAATATGTTTCAAGGTTCTTTTTATGATATTCAGAGCATGAATATATCAGCAAATAACTGTTGTCTATGGAAAGATCTAGAGGAGTAACATCTACCTGAGGAGAGAATGAAGTCTCTCTCTCACAGTGTGTGTTGTAATCAGAGCTTCTCTGTGCTTTGTTTACATAGCGCAGAGAAGGAGCCAGCTGTGAACGCTTTTAGTGCATGTTAGCATGTTTAGCAACTCTGCACTGCACTCATATCGTGGTTACAGCTGATAAGACTGTCCCGATCTAGGGTGTCATTGCGCACACCTGTTACAAGCAACTGGGATACAAGTGCAGTTTTTCTCGTGCACTTGGAACAATAACAATAGCCTCTGCTGACATGTTGACAGGCGATGCACGTCTAAGCGACGCAGGTTTACAGTGCATGGAACACAATAGGTCGGGGGAGTTTTGATGCATGGCCGTTTTAATTCACTATAGGATCAAAACACAAACAGTTGCTGCAGGCTATCTGCTTTAAAACAGTTTTTGAAAGACGTCAAGATGAGACATTTTGTCCTCAGCAATCTAGTCTGAACCCACCTCACTTTGTTACTGTCCCCTGGGCGGGAATAATACTTCGTCATTGGTAGCCGTTGTGTTTTTCATTTAGCTGCCCAACTTGAAATCCATGACGCTGCAGCATTGTTACACATTTCTTGTACAACATCCCGCATTGATCCTTGTGTTGTTGCTTACACCTTCCTTACACTGAGAATGCACATTTCTCATTTTACAGTTGCTCTCAGCAGCGCCATGAACAGGCTTGTGTCAGAGGAGACTCCTTAACTGAGAACCTTTTGTGCCCTGATGATAACTATCCAAAGAGTCAAATAAAATACTCTGTAGAAAGACTCCAGACCTTTGAGTCCGTCTTTACCCTTCTCCTTTACCAGTCCGTCACATGGGCTGATAACCTGCATGTGGAGGCTTGACAGCCCGCACTTTCTGCTTGACTGTTGAGATGATGAAAGGTAGGTGTTAGCCAGCAGCTGTGGACTTGCTGGAGGATGTCCCAGGGTGGTGACTGGGTTGCGGATGTCTTTATTCATGATTCATCTCCCCTTTTACTGCCAGGTATTATGTCTTCCTGTCTTGTAGCCATTTTTTTCTGTGTGGCGCTCACCATGTGGGTCATCGAGGAAACAAGCAACAGTTTGCCGCCTTTTCCTTTCACCCCATTAGAGCGTTTATTGTGAACCCTGTCGATTCCGGGCGGAAAGAGATGTCTTTGTCATCTTTGTCATGCCCCCCCCCCACCGTCCTTCGTTCATTGTGAACACTACTGCCATGTCGCTGCCACCTTTCCTTCCTCTGCCTGCAATCACGTTCAAACACTTTCAAGATAAGTTGAGTTTTACACCTTAGCAGCTTGTGTGATTTAGACAATTAACGGCTACAGTCTGCCATGTAGTGTTATGATGTATTTTTCTCACTTTCTCTCTGACCCTTTTTTTCTTCCCAGAGTGGCCACACACTTTATAGATTATAGAGTGTATTAAGGCTAAGGAAGAGAAGAGGGTGTGGTTAAAGCTGGATTTGGGTGATAGGTGAGCAGGTGGTAGTGCTGGTTGGAGACGGAGAAAAGGCTCTTTGTTCCATGACTTCAACCAACCTGTTATTGACCCTTTGCTCAATCCCGCCCCTCGAATGCAGTTACTGTCTTTGTCTTTTGAACCTGTTTTCACTCCTGAATCTGTTTGACATTCTGAGTATATCCTTCAATCGCATATTGTTGACCCTTCCATCTGCTGCTGAAATCACTTTTTAGTTTTTCACAAAAATTAGATGCTATTTATTCAGGGAGTGGAGTTAGTGACAGTGTGGGCTCCATGGTAGCTCTGACAGCTCAACAGTTTAAGCATGGGACAAGGTAAGCTAAGGGACACTTATAAGTATAACCTCCCCTCCCCCATATGTTAATCTGCTCAAAATATGCCCCATAAAAAATAATTAAAAAACAGACTATGACAGCTATGCACTGCATTCTGTAATACTCATTAGCAAATATAATCATAATCATAAATAAACTTAACATATTGCTTTTATTATTGCTACCAGTGCTAGTATTATGATGTTCTGCAGTTCTCACCCAGTTGTGTTGTTGCTCCTCAGCAGAAGCTGTTGTTTAAGTCTGCAAAGACTATGGATAAATCTTCTTAAAATATTACTTTATTCTCATTAAATTACTACTTTAAAGGCTATATCTCCCCCAGATATGTAGGATATGTTGAATGTGAAGAAATATCTGAACATGAGACATTTTGATGAAACACATATGAGCTATTAAAGTCTAGGGGGTTAAAAAATAATTAATATCAATTGATGTATCTTTGAGGTGAATAGGTGCCCCATGCACATTTAAAGAGGTTACTTTCTCAAATAAGACACAAAAGAGGAGAAGGAGTAAATGACTTTGACTCAGCAGAAATAACATTGAATGAGAAACGTTGATCTACAGGAGAATACATATTTAACAACATCAGAGTAATGCAGCCTCGCTGCATTCTATTTCTTATTTTACAAGCATCAATGCTAGTCAAAGAGGCTGAGCTTTGAGAGGCAAAGTTAAGCACATTGTCTTCTTGATTTTAAATGGGAGTCAATGACGGTAGATGCTTCATGAATAGCAGATGTCGGCATGTAAGGTCACTCTTCTTTACCTGTCAAAGATAAGGCCAAGCAGGAGCCCAGTGAGGACAGACAGAGCCGATACACACTTCATTTATTCTGAATTGAATTTCTGATAACCAATACCCTTTCTGATGTAGTATACTAGATGTATCTTTATGTTACGAAGTATCATGCCACAAAAGAAAATAAAGATACATTCTTCATGAAAAAGGAAGTCTCACAGGAAGTCTTACATATGTGAAGATGTCAAATCTGTACAAATTAAAGTATTGTGTGTGCAACAATCATATAGTATTATAAAAACTAACAGCCTTCAATGTTTATGTTCAGTTTTATATTTCCTTTTATAGTTTCCTCAACTATTACATTACTTCAAGTTGCTAAAAGGAAGTTCAGTCATGCTTTCGTCAAGGTCATTGAAATATTACACATCTTTATCTGCTGTTAATAATTACATGGGTCCTTGCCTTCATTCCTATTCTAATAGAGTAAGTGAATGAGTAATATAGCAGTTCCAGAGTGATTATTTAATATGAACTGCTTTTAAGTGAATATTGCACAGATCATTATGATAGAACAAAGGGTGCTGTTCATTTGAAAGCACTTCAAGTTCAAATGCACAAACTAACATTGAACTGTTTGGTATTGTTATGTAATCCAGAGCATCGCACGAGTCGTGTAGATATGTGTTGACAGCATTGTCTGAAACATGGATCACAGTATAAAAAAGATGTAGGTTCAAAGTGTAAGTGTTGTTTTCATTGACATAGAATTAATTTCATGGGTTAAAACTGTGAGCTGTCAGAGGTTGTGTTGTTGGTGTTTCGAACCTAGATAACAATATCACAGACTTGTAAGCTGATTTGATCTTTTCTCCCCAGTAGCTAACACTAAAAGTGGTTAACGGTCTGTCAACCAGTCATTGCTTTTGGTTGCCAAAACTTTTAATATGGTTGCCACTTTTAATCACATTGAGTAATTAAGGTGCTGCGATTTAGTAATGAAAATGTGACAACGAATGAAAGGCAGTAAGCAAATACAATTATTTGTTTTTTATCTGATAATTTGAATCTTATTTGTTATCAGTTGTCCACCATCAATTTCTTTGTGCACAAAATTGTCAGAAAATATCTCTCCGAAAAGGATGTCTGTGTGCACGCAAGGAAATTACCAATATATGAAAATATCACTGATGACACGTATTCATTTTGAGGCGCACGTTTTGCTGTTCACTGGCTCTATTATTTATATGTAAACAAGAAGTTGCCACTGAGATTTGGCTGCCAATATCTCAAAATAGTTGCCATTGGCAACCTGGCTACCCTCTCTGTCGTGCCCTGCCCTTAGTCAAATCAGACAATAGGAGCCTGGCACAACATCATGAGGCCTTTATATCATACCGCTTGTGGGCTGAGTCACCATTCTTTTTTCTTTTCCATTATTAGCACGGGAGATGCACTTTGACCTTCAAGGTGTTACCCTCCAATCATCTCACATATACACATGCATGCTTGCACATGTACGTGCTGCCCTGAGGCAGAGAAGTCCCCCGAGCTTCCAGTGCCTCGAGGATCTATACCTGAGCGATGAAGCTGCAAATCACGGCCACTGAGGATACCTGCAGAATCACTGCAGCTGTTCACATATATTGCTTTGATATTACAGTTCCTTTGATGAAACAACCCCAGGGCTTGGATTGCATTTAGCCTTCAAGAGGGCTGCAAAATATCCAGTTCTTCTTCTAAGCAGAGACAGTGGCCTGGAACAGCGTGATCTCTGTCTCCAGGGCAAACACAAGAACACCAAGCTGCCAAATGCTACAGCAAAATAAAAATCTATTCGGTAATTTGCGGGCTTGTAAACTTGTTGATGATGATTCCACTTTGCTGTTTAAATACAGCCTCGGCTATAGACAATCAATTTGGCAAAACGGTGTATTTATGCCCTTCCAGTAAGTGGCCTTGAAAAGGTCAGAACCCAGACAATTCTGATCGACCAAAATACACTTTTTAAGGGAAATAGAAACAATTCTTTGACTACGTCCTCTCTGGTTGGCAGTCTGAATGGCCAATATATTACTGAAGGAAAAATGTGCTATCTCTATGTTTGAAAGGTTCCTTTCTTTGTGTGTCTGCAACAGTTTTTGTGCCTTTGACTTCAGCAGCGGGTCAATTATGCGTATTAACTCTGGTGGTTTTTGCCAAGCCATTAGGTGCCAACGTTTGTCTTTTACAAGGCACACCATATGGATTTTATTGATCGTGAGTGGTCTGAACAGAACACTTTAAGACCCACATAAACATTTACTGTAACAGTGTACCCATTTGGGCTCAGGAGCATTTATAATTCAGTGCTGTAAATCTAAATTAGTCTAAGTGTCTCTGTAGATTATTCTGCCTATGCAGCTCATCTTGGTGCTATTTGTTCGAGAAGTGTTTCAGCAGCTATGATTACTCTTAAAATGTTGTAACGTACTTCTAATGTCTCATAAATGATTTCCCACTGCAAGCAAAGACTGATGTGTCTGGGAAACCATTCCTGTCAGGAAGTGAAGAGTAATACAAATAGAAATACAATATTAGTAATCTCGTAATTATGATGACACGATTCTATGCAACTTTACACTATGTTTCACTGTAGAGTTTAGTAATGTAATTTAGTAATCCACTTCAACAGCAGACACATTTACAAAGAAACATAGTGAGGCCAGAATGTTATGTTCCTATCAATAAATAGATTTCTGCAAAAGGTTCAGTGATTCAAGGATAATGTATTGGCATTATGCAACACAGGATGCACAAGGAAATGTAGCTGTAGTCCGTTTGCTTCACAAGTAAAAACATGAGAAACAACAAAACAAAAACAGTGGTGCACAAAAACGATCTTCATCTCCATATAACAAATTCAACACGATGAAAACATTGTCAATCAACTTTGTGTTTGAGCACCAATCGTTGATGTGAACCGCCTTCTCTCGTTCCGCCGGAGTCCTGCGCTCTGTCCTGTGGCCTTGTTCCAGGATGCAGCCATGGAGACAGGTCTCTTTGAAGATGTAGGCAAAGCGCTCATCAACCACCTGTTGCTGGGTTAACCTGAATCTTCCTGCGACCGGACATCAGTCAGGAGCAGATTGGGTGGTGAAATCACCTTTGGTCCTCGCTGGAGTAACTGAGCCTCCATCTCAGCTCTCCTCCTCTCGACTGCGCTTTCATTAGTGTTCGGTCCGACCAGTCCGGCTGGTCTGCTCCCCATGAATAAATCCAATCCCCACACTTCCTTCACCGATATTGATGAGTTTATTCTGTCTCATGCCAGAAGCTCCCCAGTCATGAAGACAAAAAGACAACAAATTAGGACAAAATAGTAGTGATATTCATGGGAGATATTCATGGTAGCAGGTACATGCGCCACCGTTGCCATAGTTTTCAGGATTTCCTTGGTTTTCCTCTTGATTCACATGTTTATGGTTATGTGCAGCAGCTCAAAGCACCTGGTTTGACATCAGGATAAACTATTCATTGTTGAATATAAAAAAAACTGTGAAACAACACAGGACATTTACTTTTTCACTATTGAACTAAAATATTTTTTGTGAGTCACAGTTTCTATTTGGAACAAAACAAAATACTTCCTTCGTTCTTTCTCCAAAATGTATTCGGCAAAAACATGTGCTAATCATTCAGCCTAATACCTTAGAGACAGTGTTGTACTCTGTGACGATAGGAGAGACTTCTATAGCTTGTGACAATGGAAGCCTGAGCCACACTTCCAGCTGGCTCAGACTAACAAGCCATTGACTCTAGTCCTTCAAATGAGGCTGCAAGGTCAAAGGCTTTGTTCCTGCACGGAGTCTCAGCTTGTGGCTGTGAAGTGCTTTGGACCGTATCCTATTCTATGTTTTTTCTCTTTACCACATGGGTCTCATCAACAGCACTCTGTTAAAGCCTGGAGAGGCAGTGCGTTTTAGTGTGTGTGTATGTGTAGGTCTGTTTTACCCATGGTATGGGGACACAAGTCTGTTTACACAGTCACATTGTGACTCAACTTCCTTTTGAGGACAAAAATGCTATGCCCCATGACGTAAATAAATAACATTTTAGGGCGAAGACTTGGTTCAAGGTTAGGGTAAGGTTACATTTGGGTTAAGATTAGGGTTATGATTTGGTGAGTAGCAGTTTGGTTAGGCTAAGTCTAAAGGCAGAGGTGTCAAGTAACGAAGTACAAATACTTTGTTACCTTACTTAAGTAGAAATTTTGGGTATCAATACTTTACTAGAGTATTTATTTTTCAGACGACTTTTTACTTCTACTCCTTACATTTTCACGCAAATATCTGTACTTTCTGCTCCCTACATTTTAAAAATAGCGTCGTTACTATTTCATTTTGGTTTGTTTTCACTCCGGCTTGTCATCATTCAAAAACACACACACACACACAAAAAATCTCTCCGCCCCGTTGCCCACAGATACGTGCGCGCGCACACAGGTGAGCACTGAGCACACACACCAGCGGACAGAGAGCGTCGAAAAATATGTTGCGTGAAAAGTAGACGCTATATCTGCGTTTTAAACGCTGCCAGGGTGAAGATGGCAACAGCAGCTCTCATGTGAGGAGCAACCGGAGTTCTCCTCGCACCGGAGCGGCTCTCTGAACCCGGAGCAGCTCTCCTGTTTCGGGTGAAACGAGCCAAAGTGTTCGTGTCATCAATGAGCTGCTGGCTTCACACATTACAAAAGTACAAAGTACACGGATATAAAACTAAGTCATTAATAAATACATGGACAAATGCCTGTACCTTCGGGTAAATGGTTACGGTACGCCGTTAACAGGTTACGCTTGCGCGATTTGACGCTACGCCGTGAGCTCCGTGAGCTCGTCTTTTCCTGCTGTTGCGTTTCTCAAAATAAAAAACAGATCTAAGCTCAATATTGAGCATGAATTGAGAGAGACCGTATCAAATCTACAACCCCGTTTATAACATATGTGTCGAGGAAAGCAGTTCACTGCAGCCACTATTACTGATACAACCTGATGGCTCACATATCTGCACTCAATCTGTTTTGTTTGGCAAAAAAAATTAAAAGCTTATTGTTTTCCACAATGAGCTATTTAGTAGTATCTAAATATGAGTAATTTTTTGCACAGATAGAACTTACACAAAACATTGTCTGATGGGGCAATCTGATTTACTTGAAAGTGATTGCAATTGTCTTTATTCTGTTATTTTTAAAAGCACAGATGAGTCACACAATTATGTTATTTACAGAAAAAGTTTGAGAACCACAGCTTTAAGTGTTTGTGTCGGAGTCGCCGCCTATTTTGCACTATTACAATACTTATAGGCAACTAGTTATCATGTCTTCCGCTCCATGAAACGCATGTTAATGCTCAGTAGTACACAGATGGTACTTTAATGTATTTGCATTGTAATAAAATGTGATCATTTTAAATGGGCATATATGCAGCGGAAACGGGTAGTCTAGTGCATCCCATATTTTTCAACATAACATTTTAAAACATTATGGCCTTTATAAAAATGATTGTTTTGGGGGAGGTGGGGTAGTGCACGATAGGCCCCTGAGACGCGGCTTAAGAGTTTGTCCTTAATGGAAAAAAAACATTCCCCTTACATTACTTTTATACTTTTAAGTAGTTTTTAAACCAGTACTTTTACACTTTTACTTAAGTAAAAAGCTTGAGTTGATACTTCAACTTTTACAGAAGTATTTTTAAATCCTAGTATCTATACTTCTACTTGAGTAATGAATGTGAATACTTTTGACACCTCTGTCTAAAGGACATGTATGTAAGTAAATGCAATGTGCTTCTAAATGAACACAACTGTGTGTGTGTGTGTGTGTGTGTGTGTGTGTGTGTGTGTGCGTGTGTGTGTGTGTGTGTGTGTGTGTGTGTGTGTGTGTGTGTGTGTGTGTGTATGAGAGCAGAGATTGAGGGAAATTTGAGCGACTAGCACCCAGTTGGTTTGGAATGCTTGTCTTTTCTGTTGTTGGACAGAGGCCATTACAATAAATCTATAGCTACAAATCTCACTGGCATTTTGCAGCCACTGTTTAAATCATTTGGATTTTGGGATGATTTATTTTGTCCACTAAGCAGCTTAGTTTATACATCGCCTGCATATTTTAGAAAAAGGACATCATCTATTTAACTGGATTCATTCCTGGCTTGGTTCAAATAATCTAGGGCAAAAACACGACTTGGCTTTCACATGTCTGCAACAGTTTTCTAACAACTTCATACTGGATGGTAACAATAGAATCGCTGTTTGTCTCAAAGCTTGTTTTGCAGTGCTTCTGCCTCCTATAGGCCAAAAAGTGAATACTGCCATAACCTCAGCTCTACCCATGTGAATGTACACAATGTTGTGTCTAAAAAAAGGAGAGAGGAATGAAATGAATTTCATCTGGCAAAGGACCGAGGATGCGTAGCACTTAAGGAATGGTGACACCATCAAGGCTTCATTTAGAGGAGCATCACTCAATTAATCTGACACATTAGGATGAGTGTACTCATCATGAGCAGTGCTCCTTAGCCTGTGAAACAGTCTTCTGTGGCTCAGCTTTCAAAAGTTTGAGAAAATAACCCTGATGATGTCATCAGATCCAGGGTTTTTGGAGAATGACCCATACTCGGGACAAAAGGTCATATCTGACCATCCTTTTTCAAATCTGGCTCTCACAAGTCTCCCAACTGTACAATATGAGATTTACCTTCATTATAGTTTTTGAAAACTGACTTATAATTAGTGAAATTAAAACCTTTTTCTCACATAGCCTTGAAAGAAAGCTAACAACATGTATTTCTTCATTTCAAATTACATTATAATGCAAAATAAACTCACCTTTAATTAGCACGATTGGTGCCTATCGTTTAACCAAACTCATTCTTTATTTATTTTATTAGCACAGCTGAATGTATCACTTATTCAAATAATTTCAGGCTGGGAACAATCTATTCTTGTCTGTATGCTCCAGAGAGACCAGAGAATCGTATTGTTCTAAAAGAAACTGTTAGTAAACCAAAAGTATCAATTCAGAAACCAAGCAGCTCCATGAGAAACGTCTCCATCAGAGAATTTGGTTTTCACTTAAATAGAGAACTTTTTTCAAAGAACACACCTTGGAAACAGCCGGAAGACTAAAACTGTAGTGTAAGGGGAAAGCGACTTATTGCAGTTTCACCTGAATGAAAGTTAATGCAGAACAAGATGAAGTGAGCAGTGTAGAAATTGCTCATTGGTCTTCCTGAGAGGGAAATTAGTCTGCTTGACCTGAAAAATGGAACTAACAGGCTACATTGTGTAAACTACAAACATAGTGATGTGTCAGCGCTTTTCAGACAATGGGCTTTCAACCCGAACGCTTCTCTTGGTCTGCTGCACAATAACACTAATTGCTTCTTAGATAGAATACACTTGAAATAAAAATGTCCTCGGTGAGTTCTGTCTTTGGGCTATAACATACATGTGGAGATACATGGCGCTAAACCAGCAAGGTAAAAGATGAGATGTTGGAACATTCATTCATAGTAGCGTGACAACATCTCCTTCACCAGACAGTTTGGGTTCATACTTGTCATTTCCCTAAGTAGACACCATACGGAATAAGGGGGTGAAACCAGGTCTTGAAACTGAATATGATGGATTTCCATGCTGCACTTTGCCTCCAGCGTCTTGTTCTACGTAAAGAGGAAAGGAATCCCAACGCTGAGTTTTTCCCCTTGAAAATGGGATTCCTGAAGTGCTTGCATCCAGTCATTTGCAGTAAACTTTCTCGCTCTGGAACAGTGACCTTCTGCTTATTATTGTAGACTAACGAGGAAGACTTGCTCGCAGCTCCTTCCTTAAAATGAGAAAAGGTCATATCTGTCTCAGCAGAGAACAATATACTATTCCCTCTCTTATGCGATGCAGCCTGCGGTTGTTTACCTCCCCCAGCCTCTGGGCTTCGTGTGCAGTGGGATAAATCACAGTGGCTCTCCACACCTTCGTCCTGTAGTGTGTGTTAATGTATCTTTCATGAGCCTTTCAGTCTGTTTGTATATGCGCTTATGTGCTTCAGTTAACTGAAGGAGAAAGAAGCCACTGAAGTGCGTGAACGTTTAATGGACCACTGTACGGTCATAAATGTCGTAAACAAAGTCAACCTCATCAACTTAGTAGCTCTCGTTATCATTATCAGCAGTGAGAGTTTTAGTTATTGTTTGTTTTGTATTAATTATTGCTGTGAACTGCCGCAACCCCACCATACTGAGAGGGCCTGTTCTAATTCTGCATGCCACACCTGGGCTGTAATCCAAACTGCACTATATGGAGTTTTCAAAGCATTAAAAATACAGTTGCACCTCGCTAATCTGAAGCCTGCAGGCTTTCAGCTTGCTTGGAATAGTGAATGCATTCAAATGCAGGGCCAAGCTTAAGGTGGGCGCACACCTCAAGCTGCACTCACTGCATTTCTTAAACTGCTTAAAAACCTTCTACAGGCGGCAGCCAATTTCCTCCCAGATCAGCATGCTAGTGAAGCCCTATGAGGACAGTTATAATATTCTCACTCTGGTCTGCTGGACTGTCCAACATTGGCCTTAACTCTGGAGAAAATATCATTGAGTTGTTGAAACTTCTATACGGATCATTTAACGGTCACCACTGGTCTTAAACGTGTGTTCTGACCTAAACTGGTACAGCATGGAAAACAATGCTACTTATGGGTACAAACTGGTCCAAGATGATCTTCTTATGGTCAACATTTGTAAAAAGTTCTTTCTGGTTAAAACGTATCATCATACATATTGTATCTAGCCAGGCTGTTCTCATCCAGCATTAGTAGATGTTATCCATGTAATCATGGATGAGGAAGTATAAACAATTGAGGATGTATTCATGTTTACTGATCCAATGCATGAGTCTCAGACACTGTCTGCATATCCAAACCATAAGCTTCAGGGTCAGGACCTTGAAGTAGAGAAACTCACAACGCGGAATGAATACACTTCGTCAGTTCTCACCAACACATACGTGCGTGCGTGTGTGTGTGTGTGTGTGTGTGTGTGTGTGTGTGTGTGTGTGTGTTCTATAGATCCATACCAGCATCTCTCCATTGACTCTTTTACCGTTAGCAGGTCTGCATAGTGATGGAACGAAGGATCATATTACACCAAGCCACTACACTCTAATGCCATCTTCAAGACTGTCCACTGCTTTATATCACACACATAGACCATAGTGTTGGTAACCCGTGAAAAATAATATCCATAAAATAATATAATTATATCAATAAAATACAGATTTTAATTGTGAAGGACTAACTGGAGCTACTTAATGCAAAAAGCAAGATTTTTGATATTCTGTCAGCCCCCTGTGAGGTGTTTGTGTGTTTACTATGACAGTTCCAATGCATGCTGAGCTGCGCATATTGCTCTGAATTATTCACTGCAAGTCACTGCTGCTTAACGTGGTCCTCCTTCCCTGCAGGATTCACCAGTTAAATAAAAAATGCAGCTATCACTGAATGAGACCCAATGAAATACAGCACCTTGCACACAAGAGAGCCATTACTCAAGACTACTTGCTTTAGTCATGTGTTAGGACACTTTGGAGAGAAAGAAATCACATATAAATCTTGTGATGAATGCAGTCCATAAATGAATTCACTGACTGTTTTACATTGTACCAGGTGCTATGTATGTGAGAGTCGTATGAATAACAGTAGTAGTATCGGTATTAATGGAGCAGTTTTAGTACATGTAGTATGAGAATAGTAGGTATTATAGTATACATTGATAATTTTGAATCTTATCAGCTGATTGAATCTACGTTATCAGCAGTTATTACCACCATTCTAAAGCTTCAGACGTGCCAAACTGCACATACCACATTGTGAATTAGATTTTAGATTTTGGGGTTCGGGATAAAATAAGTACGCTTTTTATGTAACTTATGGACGTGGTATTAGATAAGTACGTAAAAGTTGCATAAGAAAACCTGGTAAAATACATGTCTTCTTGTGTTGTTATTGGTGATCAACCATGTGAATAGATGCCTTCTGCAACTACTAGCAGGCGTAAGCAGGCTTACCTCGCACCACAGCTGTATTCTGACAATGTACTGACATCACAGTCACAGGACAGAATACTGACTTTTCTACTCTGGACCGGCTTCTGTAAGAGTTTGGTTTGTTTGATGAAAATGTTACTTTAACATGTAAAATTACTGCAGATTATATAAGGAAAATAATAATTTGTGCAATTTCCATAAAGAAGTTGCAATTGTTATGCATTGGCGGTGAATACCTAAAGATCTATGTGTCCATTGCTGGACATATCTCAACACAGCTGCCATTCAATCAGCTGATAACATTAAAAGTGAGTGATGTCGGAGAGGAAGTTATGTAATATGAGACCAACAAGGCAGCCAAGAATAAAGCATTAATTAACAATAGATTCATGTAATATGGGAAAACATAGCATACTTTCAATCATACTGTCAAGCTCCTTTCTGCTGCTATTGTGTTAATGCACAAGAGGAGGCGGGGTGTTGTGGCATACTGAAAGACAATATGATGATGAGCATCATATTGATGAGTAGGTGTACATAAACAGTATGCAATATTTGACAGGGAGGACACGACCATTGGAACCACAGTTCCTATACAGAACAGTGTATTGTCTCTCACTCCAATGGACCCTGTCTCATGTTATCAACCAGAGTAAATAATATACATTGAAGTTGTTTTGCTGCAAAGATGCAAAGCAACATGGACTTCTAATCTGTGATGATCTAATATTCATAATAGTAGGTGTGATCCTACAAACAGTACACGCATCACGAAACACATCACTGTTGGAGAATTGCAGCAGGTTGTCCACTCTTTCTCCGGCCCATCTCCCCGCAGCGGGTTGTGCTGCTGCAGTACCTGTCATCCTGGCTAGATAAGATGACTGGCTGGATGAGGATTGCCCTCATATCCTCCCCAGTCCCCAAAAAGAGTAGCAGTTTGTGTGTCACAGATGACGGGTTGTCACAGCTGAGTGTGAGAGATAGTGCTGCCTGACAACGTTGCTTGCAGAGCATAAATTGGGCTGGTATCTCTGCCCTGTGCTCCGATGCTCCGATGCTTTGTGATGTGCTTTTTCATGGGCAACCGTACCAGTGCATCTGTAATCATCGGATGCGAGACAACTTCTTTTCATGATCTTGTTTTTTTTTTACCAAGCGGGGGTTTTCAATTCAGCAGCCGCTGAGAAATATTTGACTTGTTAGAGTATGATGTCATGTCTGCTGTGTTTTTGTCAGAGAAAATAGCTTATTCTTTAAGACTTGGAACGCTATTCTGCTTTTTTCCATTCTCTGATATTAAACTAGGATGGTACTTCAGCTGAATGCTTTTCATCTTCTCTAAACATCTGCCTCAACAGTCACGGCAAGTTTCACCGCCAGCCGAGTTTGAGTACCTCATTTTTTATTTATTTTTTACTCTCTCATACACGTTTCAACCCAAAGCCCAAACATTTGGGCATCTATTTGATCAGAGCAGACATCGTCAGCAGGAACAGTGGCTGTGGCGTGCGCTTTTGAAGCCTTTTGTAGCCTTTTGTAGCAGCGAAGGGTGAAAAATGTAAGATCTCCCTGAAGTTGGACAATCAAAGGGGCTGATGAGCCGCAGGGCCTGACAGGGAAGTGAATTCATGGGGACAAGGGGCTCAGGGCCACGGCAGATAGACAGGAGGCCTGAATTTCTGATCACACAACCCTCATTCTTTGGGCACTTTGACTATGAGTAAAGCACTTTGTCGACGGATTTCACATCACAGAAAATGGAAGGGAAACAAAGCCACTGCAGAATTGATTTAAATGATGTGAAATGCGAGGTGGGCCACACGAGTGATGGTTGATGTATGAGATGTTGCTGCGAGGACAGGGTGTTGGATAAAAGGACGTTGCTCTGTGTGCGGCTGCGGATGTCTGACTGTGTTGAGGATAAGATGTTTGGTCTCGGCTCTTGAAACTACATTGGGGAAGCAAGCAGAAGTGGAAGCCCCTAATCAGGCCCGGGTACTGCAGCTTATGTAACCAGTGTGCCGTAAAGTACAGTACACGGGGGTCGAGTCATTAGAAAGCTCCATTTACAGGAGTTCAGAAACATAGAGGAAGCCACGGAGACTACAGAGGGTGCATCCCAAGTTCCTTAATTGCACCCTCTCACTTCCATCTTCATCTTTTCCAGCAGACAGGAAACGAGGAAATATGTTTTTTGGGAAATGAGACGTCCTTTACTTTGTAGTGTCACGTGAAGTAACCATTATGATTATGGTTTCTCTTGAACACTGGAATTAGTTCATTAGGCTCAATGTTTCAGGCGAAACTGAAATGACATATCATCAAAAACGACACTCAGCCTAACGTGACTGAATGAAAATTAACATAAATTATGTAATCTCTCCAGCTCTCTCTGACTTTTATTTAATCCATAATCAAAGTTATTGAGGGAATTAACTGATCAAGAAAAGACAATTCTTTCTAATAAATGAAGAAAGATGTTTGTGGGTCTTTTGTTGTTCAGACCAATAGTGAACATATAATTTAACCAGATGGTGAATCCGATATAAAACAAACTTGAGTTTAAACTGGGATCTATCTTCACTCTGGCATGAAACTCCAGTGAGGTTGAGAACGATCAGATCAGTCTGATCAGCTGCAGCATCCAATTAAATAACTGATGAACAGTGTGTGTTTTAACGACGTGTCGGCCGTTAGAACACTGCTCCTGTGCATCCTCGCTCATGTCTCATGATCCCTCCTCGATCCTCAGAGCAGAAATAAAAGACTTCATGTGAAAAAGAGGAAACTTCCTCCATGTTTTTCCTGTTTCCCCTATGCACCTCCATAACTCTGCTGCTGTCTCTTTTCTCACTGATCCCTCTCCTTGTGACATTTTCTTGAAAATATCAGAGGCCTTTTCCATTTTCTTGTTCCATGAATGCTCTTTAAGTATAGTTGTTACAGACCGTTATAGAATAGATGCACTCTTCATGCACAGAGTCCTACCTTTGCTTTCCTATGTCTTTTCAGTTGACAAAATGTCCCTCCTGTCATATGTAACTAAAAGATTGCTGGCCTGAATTTAGCAGTGCAACTATTTAGTTTTCTAGTTCCTTAAAGGCAACATAAACAGGCTGCCCATTTGAAGCCTGTAGCACGCATCCGAAACAAATTAATGTTGCAATCAGGGTGCAGTCCCTGAGATGTGCCAATCCAGACTGCAAATGTGATGAAGATGCTGCTGGTCTGGAGCACTGACACATTTTCTTAGTGGGAAACCAACCCATTCTCCTATGACCAACTCCTCAAATATCAATGCCCCGCTGCACGGAGGCCTCCTTTAGCGACGGTAACAGCATGTGACGTAGTAGTCATTCAATTCAATACAATTCAATTTATTTTGTATAGCCCAAAATCAATCGCTATCCCCGCAAGTCGTAAACTAACAGAAGAGGGATGCCTAGAGCGTGGATCATTGACGTCAAGGGCCATTGACGAAGCATCTGACGAGATGAGAATGAGAATGTGTTGAACAAGCAGGACGACAGCTTCATACCGGTTTTGTATGGTGGTAGTTTATGTGGGTCGTACTCAAAATAATGTCCCATAAATTAACACTTATGTAAATATGACCGTTTTTGTCTTTTTTTTATCAATATCTGGCTAAATTATTTTTGCTCCTTATTTCAGGGGAAATCTTACTTTCAAAATCTGGCAAGTGTTTGCCATTATTACACATTATAAAGGCTTAAAACTGTGTAAAAACAAAAAAGTAAAGAAACATATTTGAAACTTTAACTTATGTAACTTATTTTACATCTTCTCAAACAGTTGTGTTTGCCCAAAGCGTTCAGTGTCCATGTCCAGGCGTTCTAGAGATTTGTTTATCTGCCTGAAAGTTCCTGTCCAGCTCAAAACAGAACCCAGCCTTGCATGCCTCACACATCCAGGCTGTGCTTTTGTGGAAGAGAGTACACTGTTTCCTACCCAGGCTGGCCTTCTGTCTGTTCTTTGTCCTTGTTTGTGTTTGTGGGGACAGGAAAGTGGCCTTGATTGGGGGGTTTAGGTGGGCCAGCCAGTGGCAGAACTCTCAGAAACAATACTAATACTATTATTTACAACACCAACATATTATTTACAAAGAAAACACCACTGAAATTCCACTCAAAGGCTTTCCCCTGCTGCTCTCCTGCTTTGCTTACTTCCACCCCTCCCCCACAGGCAAGCTCGCCACTGTTTTTTTTTACTGCACCATTACCGTCATGTACCACTGGAAATACCACTGGAAAGCTACACTTCTTAGCGTTCAGAATCCGTTGGAATTACGTTGATAGTGTGAATTACGTTAATTTGAGTTTTGCATGTCATTTTCTGTCGCCGGCAACAAGGAGTTTGAATTTGAATTTTCAAAGAAACAGTCATATGTCTGTTATAGCTGCTGACAAGAGAATCAATTACAATTTTCTATATCAACTCATTTTTTGAAAGAAACTCAGGAAGCTAGACACGTAAACATTATTACAAAAAAGGCCTGGATTTAAGGACAATTTTAACTTATTACTTCTTATTGTGGTATGTGATATGGCCATCATTCATTTTTATTCTGGAGAGCATATTGCTATGCTTATTAGTGTTCAAATACAGTTACTACAGGTGTCACAAAATCAACCATTCAATTAAAATGTTCATATACATCAGTAGACTTTTCCTAAGCTCAGTAATACTTAGCATTAGATATTTCACTAATATCTGGAAACATGGCAAAAAACAAACAAACCACTTTCAGTTGGACCTCCAAATAAAATGGGTTGGATAATCTGGTTAGTTTACAATCTGTCTGATCTGCTGACCATCAGACGTTGTCATAGCGATGTCACCGTTATCCCAAATCTCATCAATTACTTTGTTGTCTATCACAACTGAAAGAATTGATGAAACTAAGAAAATAGGACCCGAGTCGCTATGAATTAGGATTTTCAATCTTGTGGTAAAAACTGAGCTTGGGCTGCATAAAGCCAAATATTTTCTATGATGGTTCTCCTGTCCTTCGCGGGGATGCTCCACACTACATGATACAAACCACTGAGACCTTGCTGTGCTTTATATCCTTTTTGTGCACTAAAGTGAATGAGGGCATCTGGGGGCGCAGCTTAAGTGTTGCTTTCTGTGTTTATGAGTTCTATGGGCCGAGAGCAGGTACTGCTAATTGAGATGATAGGCCTACTCTTTCCTCTGCATGGATTGAAAATAAGCCGGGATAGTGTGTGTTGTTATAAGGATGCGGTGAAGGTTCATCTGCCAGATGCCTTTCCGCTCTCCTCCATTCGAGTCAATAATTGTGGTGGATTTGAAAAATAACTCCTCAAAACAGCCATGCTGCAGCCTTTTCGAGACAGAAATTGCATTATTTCATCTTGCAGTATAAAGGGGACTGTTATGTATTTGTTCAACTGCTACTAAGTCCCTTTCTATCTCGCTCACTCTCTCACTCACTCACTCACCTGCCACGAACACAAACCGTGTTTCACACAGCTATGGTTCTGCTGTATTTGTGAGGACGTTCCTGTGACTACAATGACGAACAGCAGTCTCTACTCCTTACATTCAAAGGAACAGTCCAACACTCAAAGCTGCTCGTTACCTAATTCACAGATTATCTATTGTCTCCATTTGGCTCTCAACACGAAGATAGCCGAGCCTGCGGGTAGTAGCTAAAGATGCTAACAGCGCAAACAACGAAAAAAGGTGCTGATAGAGCGACCAGTGTTTACCTGAGGGGGAAGCGGATGGTGGGCGCTACGCCTCCATGACAACGGCTTTAGTAATAAAAAAGTTATTATTGTAACTGCCGTATGAGGAGAGTGCAGAGCAGCGGCCGTGAGCTAACCAGCCGGGCACGCTATGCAAGCAAAGCTCACAGAGAGAGTGACTTCATTCTGTGCTCAGAGAGACTTTACTTCACGGTATCTTTACATAGATAGTAGTTGTTTGCGGCTATTTTAATGCTCTGAATCCTAACCTTTCAAGAAATATATCGTTGGTCACCAAAACCTCAGTCAAGCGAGATTGATTTCAGTGTCCTTTACAGAAAGGAATATTTATTTCAATTTCACTCTGTTGCTCCTGATATCGTACAATGTTTGCCCCCTTTTGTCTTCCCAGAAGAATAAATGAACACAACCTCCCCCAACTCCTTCTCCTGCTCGCCCTCGCTTTCCTTGCTCTCCTTCTGGGAACAAAAGGGAGAGAGTAAGAGACACGTAGCGAGAGAGAGGGAGACGAGGGGCATGACGACCAATAGAGAGAGAGAGGCACGGGGAGAAATGAGAGATGTGGTGAAGGAAGGAAAGGGTGGCAAGAGAAATAGCCAGAGGCGCTCTCTCTCTCTCTCTCTCTCTCTCTCTCTCGCTCTCTCTCTCTCTCTCTCTCTCTCTCTCTCTCTCTCTCTCTCTCTCTCTCTTTGTCTCTTTCGCTTCCCACATGCAGAGCAGAGGCCGTGCTGGATGCTAATTACTTATTAGATTGCAGATATGTGCGGTGGGGTAGCAGGGCTAATTAGGTTAGCGGCCCGCTAAAATGAAATGCCCCACCCCCCCACCCTCCCCTTCTCCCCCCTGTGAATCCGGTCAGGCTTGATCCAAACTAAGCCAACCTGAGTGATGGGCAGTAGCTGAAGGACAGAGCAGGGCAGACTGGAAAATGCGGCAGAGGGGGTGGGGGGCATGAGCCAACCTCAGACGGCCCTAATTATCCCACTGACCTTTCCATCAGACTTAGAGCGGAAGGAGGTGAGGCGGAGGAACGGTGGCTCGCTGCTGAAGTGTCACATACCAAACAACTTCAATGAGACTGTCCTTACAAGAAAATGGACAGCGTTAGTTGTTTGTTCAAATGTCTGAAATGTTCACATTTACAAAGACCAATGTGCAAAGACCTGCACTGGCTCTTGTCCTTCAGGAGCAAAGAGGAAAGAAAAGATGAGAACCTGGGGAGAAGGTTTGGTTGGAAGGCTACCGATATGTTCAGGCATAGTAGTGGGAGTAAGTCACTCAGGTTAAGGTGACCTGATCATCACCCGGTGTTAGTATTTAGCTCAAAGAGCAGCAGTGCTACAGTGCAGTCTCACAGAGCGCCTAGTGTTGTTATAGACCCTTCAACCGTGTTCATGATCTGTCCCTCACCTGAACCAGGCACATCAGAAACCACTCACATGCATAATTGTTCAAATGGTCATTACCAGCTGCGAGAGCGCACTTTATTGTTTTTATCGTGTAAGTCATCAGTGCAAAATGTGTTCCTGGAGACACCCACTGTAGCAGTTACTACCATGGAAGGGGTGTTGAGTACTTTCCCAGGTGTTACGTCTGTCTGTCCAAGATGCAGTCACACAACTGAACAGGTGTGTAGCTAAATGAAGGTCAAATTTGAGGATGCATGAATATGGAAATGAAAATGTGTGATGGCTTATTAGTGCCACTGCCATGCATAAACATACCTGTTATCTTGCAAACAATTTTTACAACGGTATCTTCTTTTCAAATAATATTGCAAAGTGCGTCCTTATGTCTGGGATCTTAGTCAGCTGGGGACTGAATAGGCTCTCAGTAAATCACTTTTGATTGGCACAGCAGCGATAGGGGCGGGTCCTCCTCTTTGTGTGCAGTTCTGACTGAAAGATAACGTCTTCCGCCTCCATGTATCCATTTGCTGCAATATGTTGGATTCATGTTAATGTGTATTTACAGACATTTCAATTTGTGGGGTAAAAATTGATCGACCCTACTCTACCACTGAGCCACAGTCGCCCAGTACTCCTCACCATCACAGCTGGTCCAAAAGTGTAGCATCCAGGCTTTTACCAGGTGCTAAAGGAAAGAGGCAAAGTTTCTTATTTAATCCTTTTATCCTTTTTTATCGCTTATTGAATCAGAACTGATTTGAGATTCGCATGCAGCTCAAATGTGTTCTAATGGATCTGACATATTGTTGGACAGAGACAGACCACGCTCCTACTGCAAACTTAAAGGTTAGACAAACTTAATAGAGGAGAAAACACAGGCCAGCGGTCAAAGTATTACCCAAACTGTGTGTTATAAACATTCATCCCAGGTTACACACCAGCTGTGTATTGCTTCGTCTAATTGTCTGACTGCTCAGATCTGTTGCCCTGTTGGACTTTGTTGAACGCTGCGTTGCCAGACCTCATCAATTACTTTGCTATCATAAACTATATAACACCAAACAAATGGCCAGAGATTTAGGATCCAGCTGTGGTAAACAGGATCCTTTGAGGGCTTGGCAGCAACCTGCATGCTGGACCTCCTCACAAGCACCATGCATCGAGTCCATGGCAATTTATACACATGCTACATATATTTCTATCAAATGTATTTAGATCATATTTTTTTAGACTAGCTTTGATAACCTAACAATGTAAAGGTGGATCAAAATATTGATATTGAGGATGATCTGTGTTGACAGGAGGCATATTAACTGTACGGCATTATATCATGAAGCTGATTCATATTTTCCATCATCGTAATTAGATGTGTTATTTTGGCAAAGCTGAAGGAATAGGATGTGAAAGGAAACTGTTGTGAGACAGGACATAGAGAGTGAAATATACTGCAGAGGACTAAAGAACTGGATGTAAAAGAAAACTAAGAGGGACATGGGGAAATAAAAAGACATGATTGAATATCAAAGGAGGATGGAAAATAGAAAATAGAGTGAATGTGAAGCAAAAGGAAAAAATAGAATAGGACTGAAAAAGTCAATATGTTTTTCTGGGCACCAACTGGAGACATTAAGATCCTGTGTTCAGTTCATAATATACTGTAGTTTTTACACACTGTTACTGTGTCATGTCTGTTTCTTTTTAATACATGATTGGTCACATGAAGTGTTGCAATGTGCACAGTATATGTAAAGTGAGAACTGTTGTACTGACAAGTGAAAAGGCAAATACATAAAAAAGTGAAAGACTCGCCTGCAAATATTCTGCATTTATTTATTTATTTTAACGTTCTAGCACTTTTTCAAAAAGGTTATTATATATTTTAAAATAATAGATGATAGCATGTTGTAATCCTCTTTTTTTAAATTCACTTTTAAATATGTTGTTTTATATTAGCTAAAGTAGAGACTGCAGTTCATATTAAAGTATATTATTATAAAGTATATTTTATAATATTTGAGCTTTGTGTACAGTTGCAAGAGGGATTTTATTTAAATCCTTTGTATTTGATTAGACTGCTCGACAATGGGTGGGTTTAGAAATATTTTTTGTAGCTGCACAACATGACTGATGTGTTCTTAACGGGTTGAAAGAGCATTTTTCATTAACATTTCTCGATATATCATATTTATATGCACCAGTGGCGGGACGTCAGGGCCTGCTAAGCTCTCTGCTGGCCGAAACAGAATCACAATCAGCTGTTAAACTAAACAGCAGCCGTAGGTACCAAATCCATGGCCCGTCACTGATATGCACACATTCCAAATGTGTTTCAAATCTGGAAGATCGAATTGTTGACAGGTGTGTTTGTGTTAAGTGGTGCGACGTTCCCCCACACAAATCCTACAGAGTTCTGTAAAGCTCCTTCCAGTAAATAAAAAAGACTCGAAGAAACCTGAGTTCTCTGTTGAGTGGCCAACAGACTCCAACCAACTGAATAATGTGTCCGTCTGTTAGTGTCTCAGTCTGAGGCCTAAGCATTCGAGCGAGATGCTCATGATGTGTGTGTCATTTCTTTCGTCGCACAACCTTACACCAATTACACACACTGCGCCTGCGGAAATGGCCTCACTTAAGAGTAGATGCAGCAGCGGAGAGACTGTGTAAACGTAACGAGTTACAGTTGCAAAGTATAGGTTGTTTTAAACATGTGGACAAAGCGAGCAGCAGGCAAGCTCTTTTCAGTTTAGCTGTTGGCAAGTCATTCATCCATCCTTGGTGGGGACCAAAAGTGCAGCTAAAAGCATAGTCAGTAGTACACTTATATTACGAGATCTGACCCTCTCTCGTACGCACTGCAGCTTCCTGTCTCGATTATTGCAATCACTCCACTACGGCATCGGTGTTCCTGGCACATCTGCCAGACTTCCAACCCACACCAAAATCCTGTTACCACATCCCCCCTAGTCTTCAAAGACCTCAACTGGCTTCCTGTCTCCCCCTGGATCAGCTACAACATCCTGATCCTCACCTAATATATTGTTGCTTGTAGTGTGAACAGAGCAGCACTACAAGACAAACAGAATTCCAACTGGCATACCAGATAGGTTTTTAAAAAAGTCCACCTGAAACCACCTGAGTTAAACATTGACGCTCTGAGACATGACTCTCATGTGAAGTGGAAAAGGCAGATTCCGGTGTTGAATCAGTTGAATGAATTCAAAATTGACGCATCAATATTGCACTCATTTCCTATTGATCCACACCTCCAGCGGACTGCGGCTGTGATTTCATTAAGCTAAACTGCTATTTACTTAGACTCATTTAAAATGTGATAACAATCCCCTCTAATTCAATTAAGATAATTTATTATTTGGATGCGGCGACCCCTTTCTTTTTTCTTCATGGTATGAATGTCTTCTTATGAGCATCTTCCTTCCCACTTCCAGCTCATTTTTCTCGTCTTTTTCTCACACCAGTTTCCTCCAATTAGCAGGAGAATGGCCACACTCCATTAAAGAAGTCCATATTTAATCTTATAGCACCCGTCCGCCCACCACCTCCCACCTTAGAGCACCCCTTCGGTTGTTGCATAAGAGAACAAACATCAGTTGGGTAACATCGCTTTGCAAGGGTGGGAGGAGGTTGTAATGTATGAAGATGATTCAATGTCTTTTTTTTCCATCAGCATCTCTTTTTTAAATTACAGAAAACGTTGGAAGCACTGTGTGTGTGTGTGTGTGTGTGTGTGTGTGTGTGTGTGTGTGTGTGTGTGTGTGTGTGTGTGTGTGTGTACAGTAGAGAATTTTCCTTTTTTTAAAGTGTGGTTGTTACACAGATCATCTTGGTTTCCGTGCAGGTTTTTTTTTTGCAAGGCGCTGGTGAAGCTTGGGACAGACACTTTGGGATTGGATGGCCACAAGGAGAAGAGGTTAGGGGTCCCTGGGATAGAGCCCCAAGGCCCCTGGAGATGAGAGGTGGAAAATCCTGTACCGCTAATTAATGTAGACCCCAGTTAAAAGAAGGCTCTCCTCCATCGACCGCAACGGATTTACAGCTCATCAGTTCGGTGTGTTCTTTGTACTGTATGGGTGTGTGTTCTCAGCAGCATTAGTGCTTCAGAGAATAAATTACTGCTTCTCCTTGAGGGTCTGAAGGGGACTGCATGAATTTCACAGCTGAACAATCATCAGTTCTCCCTCGACACACGTCCACACACACTCACACATTAAATACTTATACACACACCAACAGCCCGCAACCATAATGATGATTCTTGATGCGTCAGGAGTCGTGAAAACTGTAAACCCCGGGCTATAACAATCCATGAGAAATTAGATTTGTTTTTCATTATTTCTCCAGAAATATAGACTAAGTAATGTGGTTGATCTGTTTTTTTGTTGCTGTTGTTTTTTGCTGCTCAACTTAAACACACCTACTCATTTCAGCCAAGCACCTTATGCAACAGTGTAACTCCAGTGTAGGAGGGCTAACACATTGTTGTTTATGTATATGTGTCTGTGTCAAGGAGAAAGAGAAAGAAGAGTGTGTTAAAAAAGTATATACATGTCCCCTGCTCTCACAGTTGGGTGTCTGCGTTAACGTGCAAATACTTCCATTATTTTCGGAACTATGATATTTTTCCATCCTACTCAGAGTCACATTGATAACAGTTTAATTTCGGTACATCTACAGAGATTGGACCAGATTGTGTTTGGCCTAGGCTAGCACATCAAGTGGGAACCGGCTAGCTTAGCTCTGAATGGATGTGCCATCTTTCATCAACTCTTGTAAATGTGTTGTTTTTAAAACGCTATTTTTAACCGCTGAAGTCCAGCAATAAACATTGTTATTCAAATGATTATGTTTAATAACTTACAGAAACATTGCGTAGAATAGTATGGCGGCATACACCTTCTCCTCCCCCTTCTCTCTCAAACATAGTAAGCGGCGCGTCGCTCAGTCCTTGTTGCTGTAACTGTCTCAGTCCAAATGTCAAAATTGATGGAAAAATGTCACAATATCACAACATGTTTTTATCTAACAAAATGTAGTGTTTCAATCTATATTTGTTGGCGTTAAGTCTTTAAAACGAAATCAATGTTACTGTGGTCAGAAAACTGCTAACTCTACCACAAGCACCTGTATTATTGGGGTGGTCAAGCAGCAATCTAACAGCACCTTTAGGGCCTATATAACCAAAATAGCACTACATCATATTCATCCAATTATTGTAAGGATGAGAATGTCATAAATAGACATCAACAGCTTCAATCATCATATGCAAGAACCTGGTATTTAATAGCATTAGTGGTTTTGAAACTGAGATTAGCTGAATTAACAAAACAAACATATTTTAATAGGCTAAGTGGCAGCCACTAGTTCAGCGGCATCATGTTGTGTCCTCTGTGTTTTCATGTTTGGGATGGGTAGCTTTTGCAGAGTAAAAAGATAAAAGGGAGGCCCATTTGCGAATAAAAAAGAGAGAGTGTTTGGTGTGCAACCACACCAAACATTCTCATCAGTAATGGCATCTTAAGTGTTAGTTAAATTACTTCCAGTACTTTTTCTTCGCCCAGTCAACATTCACTGCACATTTCACATGATGTAGCATCCCATACCCTGCCCTTATAGCATCCGCTGCAGGGTGGTGTAATGTGCAGCACACATCGGTAACATCTGCCCTCTTAGAAATGACTGCTGTCTGCATTAGAGCTTCTCATACATTTTCATGCCACGGACGCCCATTTCACTTGACTGATAAGAATGGTCTCTGGGGCCCTAAATGGGAAAATTGTAACCGTACTCATTTTAATTATAGCGCTGTCTATACTTTACAGGGTGAGTCACAAATCACATTTATTCTACCAGGATGAACGATAGAGATGATTGTGACCAGTTAGAGGAGGGAATGAAAGCTCTTTCACTTGATCAAATCTAGAATTTTTTTCTTCACACAAAGTTGAGACTGAGACTCTAAATGTATCCAAGATGTGACCATGACTGGAAAAGTGCCAGTATACACATTATAATGGTAACTAATATGAAAACGCATTAGTCGCTCACGTCAGCAAAAGTCTTTCATTCATTTAAATTTAACGCAAATTGAATGTATATAATGTTATTTTGCTAACACAACATATTTGTAACCAACTCTGTATACAACCATTTTGGGTTGATGTGAACGTTGCAAATGATAAACATGGACATCTTCCCCATCTCTATCATCTATTCCATGTGACATGAATCCAGCAAAACAGGGAGCGGAAGCTAAATATTAAGCTCTGAAGAAACCTGATAAAACATTCAGCTCACCTTTGGATTCTGAGTATATTTGGAATAATTATGCTCATATTTTGTTTACAGTTGCAATGAACAAGCCACTGCTCTAATTTACACCATCTAAATTCTTAACCAGCTGAGTCTGAAGGATATCTTGTTATTGGAGACATCGGCCAAATCAAAATGAGATAAAAAATAAATAATCTGGATCAACGTTGAAATAATTCAAATGGAAAGGCATAAAACAAACCTGCAGTTTTAATCCAGAGACACTGGTGTTTCTACCATAGAGTGTAGAATAGATGGTCTTACTAAAGACAAGTAAGATGTATGTTAGTTGTCCTGGACACAGCACACATTTCAGTGTGGCTGTAAAGTGTTTTTACAGCTCACCTGAAAGAGATTGGATGCTGCTCCAGAGACGGATGGCTAGCTAGTATGCTATATAGCTTGTGCTAGCGGCGACCGTGAGAGCCCCCACTGCTACTGGCCAGTAGTACTGCACCATTAATGCAAAGTGGGTTTAGCATGCTTGCTCACTAGTTAGCCTTCTGGTACTTAGCAGAACATAAGATGGTTGAAGTTGTCATTTATTAAAAGGACATATTTGAAGGGAAAAATCCAGAACAGCGTCTCGAACATCTAGTGGCCATCAAAGGAAGTGCAGCTTAAAACACTTTAGAAATGGTTTAATCATTCAGCCACGCTTGGCTAGTTGTTGCTTTAGATTAGCAAGTGTAAAGGCTTTCATTAATTCCTATGGGAGCTTCTGTCAATATCAGATTAGGAATAATTTTTTACATCTATAATCAGATCAGTCAGATTACTGTATTGCCCTCATAGCTCTAGTGATGTAGCTGTTGCTGTTAGCACTTTTTAGAAATACAATGATTTGTCAGTAGAGCTGAGAGGAGAAAATCCTACCCCAGTCATTTAACAATAAATAAATAAATACATTTTGACATTATTATGAAGAATGTGAAAAAGGCAAAGGCCAAGAACTCGCCGCCTAAAAGACAATTAAAAACAATAACACATTTTCAATGCGAATACAACATTAGTGCAGAGAAAGCTTTGTGTATCTCATGATGTTGATGCCTTTTCAACAGAGCTAAAGCTTCAGTCTTCAGCTCTAGCTGTGGCTGCAGTATGAAAGCACACAGAGAGAACATAAAAACACACAATAAAGTAAAGGGACCTACACACAAATATTTTAACACACACTTTGTTCCTTCTCAGACACACTGCTGTCTGTGCTGTATATCCCTGAGGCCGCCCTCCATGCCCTCAGGTCTCAATGCTGCCCTACTTTTTCTGTTGACACACACACACACACACACACACACACACACACACACACACACACACACACACACACACACACACGCACACATCCTCAACCCTGTCCCCAAAGCGCAAGACTTCAATTGGCAGGTGCACACAGCGTGAAATAACAGGAGGGGGCAAAAGACAGCCACACCATTGCACTGTTATACGTGTGTGAATGTCTTGTGTTGGTATGCTGTGTGTGTACGTGGACAGAGCTGAAGGGACAGTGCAGAGACGGGGGGTGAGGCGGTCCAACAGAAAGGCCCAGTGTGATTAATACAGTGTTTACACCCAGGGTGCCGGCATCCCACGTCCCGTTAATCTGTCCCACTGACGATTTGCAGAGCCTAATGTGAAATGAGGCGTGGAGGCGAGTCGTTTATCATCCGGGCTGATGAGAGAAGAAGGCGGATGGTAGCAGCAGCACATAGGATGCCAGTCAGGACCTACAGCAAACGACAGGGAACAAAACATTCCCCAACATTTAAACTGATGCAGAGCATTGATGTGTATTAAATACAGTAAGGTTGTATTCGTTCATTTAATCAAAAACATCAAATACAGTTTTTTTAGGATTAGAATGTTGTAAGATATGGCAACAGACATTCAAAGTTTCATTTGAAAACATCAATAGAAGCTTTGAATGTAAAAAAAATACGAAAAAGACATTCGACATAGCCCTAGTAATTAACAGCAGTTCCTATTTTAGAATTGGCAAAATACCTATGTTGTCTATTAATAAAAATGCATGCAGATTTGAAGATTCTAGCAATATAACTGGAAACCATTGCATCCCATTAAAATACTTTATTAAACATAATTATGTATTAGTTAATTGGTAAAATGTCACTTTTTAGTTTGTATGAATATTCAACAGATTTAAAGGAATTAGGATTTAGGCGGCACTCTCAGCAAGCATTGAATATAATATTAAAAACTATGTTTTAATTATTGTATAATCACCTGAAACAAAAAATATTTTTGTTGGAATAAGACTTTCGTATTCCTTTAAAGAAATTGTTTCAAGAAATATCCTGCCGTTTGAGAACACAACAACAGATGTTTACACATGGAAAAAACAAAGATCCATCTCCAGATAAAGTTAACATTGGGTATAAAAATTGAACAACTATAATTTGAGTCTTACAACAGCAGTGACTTGGAAATGGGCTATGAAAAAGATATAATGGTATTTACTTCAATCCCATAAAGTCAATCTGAATCAGCAACATTACTGTCATTGCGGTGATATATGTAACTCTGAAATAACCTTTGGAATGAAACAACCTGGGAAATTACTCCTTGCTTTAACTGTAAGTTGTTGCATTCAGAGTGTTAAATTTCAGAACTGAATTGCGATGTGAGATGCGACTTTGAGGGATCAGAGAATGTGGAAGGCATGTCAACAAAGCTGTGGTGTTGGAGAGACAAAAGTTGCAAATGGTATTTTTAGCACAGAGTTTATGAAATATACTACATGCAGTCTGGCCTGCCGCTTCCCTCTGATGAGTCTCAGCTCATTCCAGCAGAGCCGGGGTGGAAGCAAGCTAAATGGATTATAGCGAGGATGCGGCTACACTGATTTGGTACACAATACACTCTACCCTGTCGGTTCTGCACCCTGCAGACTTGGAACCTGAATTGCAGAGGAGCTAACTTGAGTGTAAGCATGTTTGTGTCTCTGTGTGTGTTTTGGAACGTATGTGTTGGCAGACATAAAAGACAATTGCCTGAAAACAACTTTTAGCAATGTACCTTGCGTTACTGGTTCCATTGTGAGGTTTGATGGGGTATTATATGTTTTCCTTCACTAACTATCTGCATGTCACATCATATTAACATATCAGGGTTCTTACGGTCATGGAAAACCTGGAAAAGTCATGGAATTTTAAAATGGTTATTTTCAGGCCTGAAAAAGTCCTTGAAAAAAATAAAATCCCAAAAGTTTTGGAAAAGTCATGGGAATTTGTTTTATTCATATGTGCATGACGTTCATTTAAGTTGAGTTTGAAATAATGAATATGCTTTAAAAAGAAAGACACTCAAAATATAAGCAGGCATACATACAGGCATCTATATAAATGTTTATTCTTTTAATCAAACTATTGTCTCTCATTCATTTGTGTCATTTAAGGTATACTGTTTGCTTTGAAATTCTCATTGTTAGTTTAAATCCTACTTTTTCTCACTTTTTCATGTATACACCGAGATTTCACAAAATGTTTGGTCATGGAAATTTGGTTTAAAGTCATGGAAAAGTCATGGAAATCCACTGGTCAAAATGTGTATGAACCCTGACATATAGTATGTATTGTATGGACAATACATGGAGTTTGAGAGCAGAGAGGTGCTCATAGATTCACGTTAAATAACTCTATGACAATGCCATGAAGAAAAACCAAGGATGGAAATGATCCGAAAACAAGAGATAGAACTGTGACTTGTATGCAGCTGGAAGGGGTAGATCATTGTTCCGGTTTGCACTTCTAGATGGATGTCATGCACAAGAGAAGGCAAGCGTATTTGCTTTTCAGCCACACAACTGCAGGAGAGGAAGTTGTTGTATAATACATACATATACTATCTGAGGGTAGCAAATGGGAAGCATTGTTGATTAAATTGTCTGGAGTGAAAATATAGTTCAAACTACTTACGTATATTTGCATCATTTGTAAATATACAAAAAAAGTTATTTTGTGTGAAAGAAAGTCTTCTTTAGTAAAGTGCTCTCGTACCTCAATGCACACAATAAAGATGTTTTATTCAGAAGTGCATTTGATAGTTTTGTGTCTACAAAACGCTTTCTAGTGTGCACAAAACAGTTTATTTTCTGTGCACCCAGGCTGCAACATTGGGGTCTCTCTAATAGCCATCAGGGGCTGACTCCTCCGGTTGCAAAAAGAACGTGGTGCGCAACAGAAACGACTACATTTGTTATCAGTCTACAACATACTTTATATTCAGTCTGAGCTGTCACACATACTCATATTCACAGACGGTACACCATGGTGTGCTCATAGATGCTGTCAATACTGTCACTTGTTTTCAGGTTCACACTGAGTGGAAACGTACATGGTGTGGCTGGGTCTTCACAGGGCAGAATGTATTTATCACACACATTTCTTTGCGAGTGTTAAAACAGACAAAACGTCCTTCGGCTTCAGAAGGAAACATTTATGTGGAAGAAATTCAGCCGTAACCCAATTTTAACATAATCATGTATAATGATGTCATGCATAATCCACCGTGTGGATGCACAGCAATGCACTACATTCCTGCATTCTGTATGTGTTGATGTTTTTTATTATAGCTCATCAGGGCCCTATTTGCTTAACTCCTTCTGGTTCATAGCCCCTTTCAAACCCATAGTTAAATGCAGGTGCACAGGCCTGCTGTATCTCTTGGGAAACAGAACTATGATAAAACCTTCCAAAGTGATCTCTTTTAAAACTGCTGGTTACTCACATCTGCAGGCTTTCAAGTGGCTGTAATCATTGCAATTTAAGACACTTCCCAAAGTGTTTGTGTCTTTCGTATTACCATTTAGTTACCTGTGTTAAGTAATCCATCTGGCTTAAATGATAGATCCGGAATTTAACAATGAACACTGTTTTCGAAAAATAGGTTCTTATTTCTCAGTAGCTGCTTTCTTCTGAAACCCAGACTTTTTACAACTGTGCTGTAAGATAAGAATGAGTCACACATACCTGAGAAGGACAGATGGGGTAAAGTGAAAAGTTTGAACTTTTCCAGATTTGTGTTTATGGGCCTGTTTCTCTGCTTAATGCTAGTTTATAGCGAGAAAAAAAAATACATCAACCGTCAAATCAATCTACTCTGACCTGTGGCAGATACACAATGTGACTAATGACTAGGCTTGGGGGGGTCCTGGCGGACAGGTAGTACCAGTATACCTCGTAATTATGTCAGAAATACCACATTATCTTTTTGTAATAATATATGTTGTGTGTATTCAAAGTCTATTTTTTTTAAGTTTAGTATATTTGAGAAATCTCTGACATTGGGATTTATGTTTTAATATCTTATATCAATGAGCCGGTCAGATGAATGTTAATATTGGAAGCTATCAGCTGTGAGTCAGATTGCGTGGGCAAGTACACCAATCTCTCAGAGAGTAACTAAGTTATCCTGGTACAAAGACAGAGGGCCCACCCAAAGAAAGGAAACCAAACATGATTTAACCACTCCAAACACTTTTGTTAATTATTATATACAAATGTGCAGCGTCACATGCTTATTGACTATAGAAATCTAGTGAATGTACAGTTTGTGTTGTCTGCTGCACAGTGTGTGCTGCGTGTGTGTGCTAGTGTGTGTGTGTGTGTGTTTGTACAGAAATCCATGCATGGTGCTATTGTCCTCTGTCAGTCACAGCCTTCTGCTGACGAGTCACATTGTGGGTTGCCTCCTCCGTCGATATTATTTGCCGCTCTGCGTGCAGCCTGAGTCGGGCCAGCTGGGAGAGAGTGGAGAGCAATAACTGGGAATGAGGGAAGCAATAACTCCGCCAGCTCCCTCATCAAATCAGAGGCGACTGATGCGGAATAATCAGCAATTGAAATCAGAGGAAGGAAAAAAGCTGAACTGACAAAATGGGAAATGTCATCATGAGAAGAGCAATAATAAAGGAATCAATGAGGTGCAGTTGCCGGTGCACCTCATGGAGGCAATAAGACAACTGGGGCAGAGATGTGCCTTCACACTGTTCTCAGGGTCATAAAGGTGAGAGAAAATGACACTGGAGGAATTTAGAAGTCCTTGTTGAGGAAGCAAATGTGTGTGGTCAGTATGAAACCATGCAGTTACATACAGCTGGAGAAGAGTGTGAAATACTGTAAGGAATGATTCAATGTACTGTGTCTAAATGATACTTTGGTTTTAATGAATAACCCATAATTTTCCATATGCAGTTCATTTGTCATTTTACAACATAGGGTTCCACAATTAAATATAAGTTATATCACGCAACACAAGTAACATATAAACAAATATTTGAATTAAAATAGAAAGACAATAATATATATAGTTACTTATATCCATGAGTTTATGTATATATATATATATATATATATATATATATATATATATATACATATATATATATATATATATGTATATATATATATATGTATATATATATATATATACATATGCGTATATATGTATATATACATATATATATATATATATATATATATATATATGTATATATATATATATATATATGTATATATATATATATATATATATATATATATATATATATATATATATATATATATATATATATATATATATATATATAGCACTGTGCAATATGTGTAAAGTAGCATTATGCAGCAAATGTATTGTTTTTAAATTTTAACATTTTGGTGTTTTATTCAAACTCCAATTGCAGGACTAGTTTACAGAATTCAAGCAGTACAGGAGTTCTGCACTCATCTTTGTTTGGCCTCCCCATGACCCTTTGCAAAGTCAAAGGCAGACTGGCCAATCACAACGAAGCATCGAGTCTTATAAATATCCGGCTCTGCTGGTGTATACGCTTATAAAACATTACATTTCTAACTAAAAACCTGTGGAGCTAACATTAGCAGAGTAAGTTAGCACATCGTCAACTTGTGTTTGCACGTTTATGCTACGCTAGCTACTGACGGTATACTGAATATATATATATATATATATATATATATATATATATATATATATATATATATATATATATATATATATATATATATATATACTGTATATACTCATGCTTCATTAGCTTTTTAATGATAGTAACAGTGAACAGAAAACCTACAGGAACAGTGTTGTTCCTTAATGTCATTGTCTTCTTTCTGGATCTCCAGGTGATGTGGTAGTTCACTTTTATACTGTGATCTGTCGCTTTAGCTTCTCTCTTTATCTTTTTAACCTGTTTACACTGCTGAACCAGTTGGACATCCTGGCTGGATGTATCCTTCAAACACACATTGTACACCTTCTGTCTGCTTATCTCTCAAACACTTTTGCCAAACGTTAGGAGACATTGCTTCAGGGAGTGAAGTTAGTGACAGTGTGGCTCCATGGTAGCTCTGACAGCTTGACTGGATAGCAGAGGGGGGCGGGGCCAAGGGTCAGTTGTAACCCACGAAAAGTCAGACTGTGAACATGGCCAAAGCTTTTCAATATCTAGTGAATTAAATATGGCTTTTGGAGCATTCTGTTTCTGTCTGAATGCTGAACTCACTGAATGAAGAACTGAATGGATGAGCTTACAGATATTGCTATCGCTGCAAAGACAGATAGTTTTAACGTCATGCATCATGGACACAAAGATATGAATAACCAGAATTAAATACAGGATTCGATCGTCAGAAGAAATGCAGTGATTCAACTGAGAGCACCCACCAAAGCTGGGACTGATAATCAATGCAGTTGTTTTTTAACAGACACAAAGCCACCAGTTCAAGTTCTTCACCCTCAAAGTTGTTGTTTAGTATACGTCTGTCAGAATTTCATAGCAAGCAATATTAGTGTATTCTTGTGACAGTAACATGAAAAGCTGCTCTGAAAATAAGCAGCACAGCTGGGTTAAACCAGTGAAGCGGTATGCAGTGTGTACTGTAAGGCTGCTGTCTCCTTTATTATTTCAATCAGTTAGCTCAACTTTGTGACAATGAACTGTTGTTTATGTCAGGAACCAGACAAGTAGCGGTATCCGTTGCTGATGAATAACTGATTGAAGTCATTCATTACTAAGTGGTCCTTTCAGATTGTTCAGAAGTAAATCATTTCTTAATAGAAATACAAATCAAATGTGTAAACAGTTTAATTTTCAAATCCTGATATTTTCTATAGATGCCTTGAAAATGCCAGATTGTCATCCTTCAGTTGAGCCCTTCAGCACGGAGCAACCGTGTGAATATATATGTGATGATGTGAATATATATATATATATATATATATATATATATATATATATATATATATATATATAATCTATCTGAACACCATCCTCCTAAAGAAGAGATTAACTGTTTCTTTTGACTTTGTATTTCACTTTGCTGGCTGAGGACTGAAGAGTGGGTTGTCCCTTGATTGACTCCCCCTGTCCACATGTTCTCCCAATAGTTAGCTTCCTGTCGTAGCTCGGTGTGCTTGCGTGTGGGTGGGTGAATGAGGAGCCCGTTATAAAGCAGAAAATGCTATAAATGTATATGTTTCAGTACTGGGATTAGTGTGAGCATGACAGAAGAAGCTTTTCTTAAAGGTTATCCATGGCTAATATACAAACATTTGTATTATAATAATCATGCAACTTAGCAGGCAATTTAGTAGACAACTAAGACATGTCTATAATCAGTTATCATACATTTATATGAGCCCATATGAAGAAGAAAAAAAGTCCTCATCAGTTTGTGTTGACACATTTTCAATTTAAAGCATTGCTGAATATTTACACTTGCCATGTGAAGTTAATAACCTGTGTGAAGGTGGCAGAGAGCAGCTCAGCCCGCTGCAGTGAGTCGTCATGCATCCCACCTCTGTAGCACTGTTTGCTTCTTATTGGTTGTTTTTTTCCAGTCCATTTTTTTTTCAGTGCAGTTTGTTAAAAGCAAAGCAATGTATTTTCCTCAACTGTCACAGTCACATTCATTGTTTTCTTCTCTAAATTGTTATTGTTCCACCCATGACCCATTTTCTCTCAGCCAGCCACCCACTCACACCTACACACACGTATATGCACACACACACACGCACACACACACAAACAAGTCTCTGAAATAACACACATCACAGGGGATGGGAGCACGTTCATTGTGAGAGCAAAAACCCAGAGCTGCAGTCATATGCTGGCACCCCCACTCGCACATGAGCGGGGATGTGTGACTTACAAACACAACGGGGGACAAAAACACTGTCTTTTTTTAGACACTTTTTTATTGAAGTGCTTTGCACAAAGAACAAGTGTCAAGTTAAAACGCTCCTCTTTTCATTTCAAGGAGGACGACAAGAGAACAAGCTACGACAAAGCAACAGAGAAATTAAGGAGAAATATGAAAAAGAAGCACCCAAGGTTGGAAAAAAGTAAAGAGGAACAAGAACATTTCAACGGTGCACCATTCCGATAAATGAAAGCACAGTATGGTTGCCTGTTAACAATTCTATAATGATTTAATCATATGAAGACATGGACATGTAGGTATTATGAAAAGATACCGATTGCTGACTTTTTTTTCCTACTTTAGCCTTATCACAGAAGTAAGAGGAAAAAGTTAACATTTTAGTTTTCTGCTTGTGGTCTGATTCCTGGCGTTCTCAGGGTGCCTTTCGGACCACCTGCTTTGAATCAGCTGATTGAGTTTATATGAGGTCATCAGCCTCATATATATGAGGGGACCTGATACACCTACTAGTAGGTTCAGTAGGTCGTCATCATTAATCACATGGTTGATCACCAATACGAACACTAGAAGACGACACCGACCTCTAGTGGTCGTAGTGATTATGGCGGGAGTAACGGAGGAAGTCAGGTGACGTAGCATGAAACGATTTAATATATCGTTGCTATTGGGTGGAAACATTGTATATCCATATTTCGCAATGTTTCTTTTTTTTTGTGGGATTCACACATTCTCAACCAATGAAAATTACTCAAAAGACCTTGTGACCAAATCTCGTAACTGTATTGGATCAACCTGTCTTCAAATCTCATATCTCCACTCGCCTCCTCCTTGAAAGAAGTGTCAGCTGAGCTGACGGCAAACAGTGAAGAGGGGATTTTGTCTGACTTCTTCTGAGGCCGTGTTCCCCTCGGTTTCATTATGGACCGAACATATTTTCACACTTCTGAACAGCAGTCTGCCCTGGGGATTCAACACAGCCAGAGTCAGAGACAGCCGCTCGGTGAAGGAGGACCCCCCAGTGGGACCTCTCCTCGGCGCTGGCTGGCCTTTTCCTCTATGAGCTCTAAGTGGCCTTGGAAAGGTCCCTAATGAAGAGGGCTCACGGCTCTGACTTGTGGACTTTGTGCAGAGAAGGGAAGCTCTGACATTAACGTTGTGATTACAGATGGAAGTGTTGGCTGAGGAGGCGAGGGTAGCTAGCTATTCATGTGACCTCAGCAGCGGAGCGGTCGTTCTAATCAATCTAGTAGTATGTAGTATCTGACCAGATATAAAGACACAATAGGAACTTTGACCATACAGTGTTCTTTTTTTTTAAACACACTTTTTTTTTACATTTGTTTAACGGCTTGGCCCATACAAGGGTTCTGTCTGACAGTGATTACATACAAAGGATGTTTTCCCTTGCAGTATAAATAAAGTGCACAATCACTGGATGCTGCCAGCCACAGTGCTGTTCTATACTCAGTGCTCACATAGACCTGTACACAACCAATGTAGTAACAACTGTAAGTTAGAAGAACATAGGATGATGTTTTAAGTTTCTGTTGATGTGCACAACAATTACAAAGAAGCAATCGTTGGCAATGGAACTCTTAGATCTCAGTCTTCCTCGACAATGTTAATTCACTATTTATCAAGAAAACAAGACGCAAAGGGAGGATCTAAGTCGAAAAAATTGTGCAGAAGTTAAAAATATAACATGCACAGTATACAAGTATATACATTTGCATTAGACAGTTATTGCAAATGAGTCGAAGCCGAAAGAGATGCACCTGGTTGCAGTTATGTTGGTAAAGTACACGTGGAATGTAAAATGCATTACATGGCTGTTGTAGTCCGCTGTGTTAATGGAAATGTCCAATGTTCTGTTAGCCATGAAAACTGATATCTGATACATTTTGCAGATCATCATTTGATGCAGTGCTTCCTCTCAACTCTTATTGTGCATCACGGTACCGTGTGCTTGTGTTCCAGCTTCAGTGTGCTAACTTGTGTTTTGTCTTGATTTATGCCCGGCACAAGGTGGTTGAAGGTTCACAGGGTACCGTGGTTTCAGTGAGGATGTGCTGTTCCAGAAGAGTACAACAGGAGCAATCCTCGTGCTTGCAAGAGAAACGGTTAGAGGGGATACTAAAGGTGTTAATGTGTAAGCGCTCAGAGGAAGCTGTGTATATAAACATTTCAGAATTTGAGAGGCGTGTAAACAGTGTTTCCGTGCGCCCTCAAGGTAAGACACAGTGAAATGGAAGGAAGAGAGCGGCAGCTTGAATATAATATGATATTGATAATCACATGATGATTGTATAGGGCTTTAATATAATTAGGCAGAGACAAGGAGAATCATAACCCATAATCCTACATTACAGTGCCCTTGGGCTGCCATTCATGTTCTTCCCACAATCCTTTTATAAAACAAACACCCCTCTGTAAAGCTCCTTCAACAAGATGACAAACAGATAGAAAACTGTATCCATGAGAACAATAATCGGTCCATTCATTTCTTCGATGGGACAACAGTCGAGAAAGCGCATTAATTCAAACGTGGCTTTATTCTCAACTTTATTTCAAGCCCTGTATTAATTCAGTGATGAAGAAATTAAATTGCAGCCTGAGGATGGTATGTGGTTCTATCAACTGTTTCATCCATACAGGTCAGGAAAAGGAGGGTTTCACTGCTGATATTACCAAAACTAGATAATACAGATATCAGATGTTCAGAAACAAATCCCGTCCTCTTAAAGTAGTTTTTGACAGTCTCTGTGGATTTATGTAACAGTATCTAAATTTGTGAACGCGTAAATCTATAAGTAGTTTTCACTGGTTGCAATATAAACAGGCATATTGAGAATAATTTTTCCTTCATCTGATCAGGGCAGGCATATGCATCGAAACAGACATAGGCCTATATTCTGATGTATGTGTATTGAATAGCACTTTTTTAGTCTACACCCAGTAATGAAGGGGCTGTTAAAAATTCTAAGGGGCATAAAATAACATGTCGTCACCGGTCACCGTATAATAGCCTCAGAGACGTTAAATAACCACATAACACTCCTGTTTCAAAAGAATAAAGGTATTAATCAGAGCACTCACAGAAAAACATAGCACTAACAGAGCGCTCCATATTTGTTAAATGTATGAATTATATTAATTAGCTTCTAGCTCTCTCTCTTTCTCTTTACAACCATAATGAACAAGCATGCTAAGAAACCAAACTAAAGACAGCACTGTAATTATCAAATTGTACAGCAGCAGTCAATGGGAGATGGTGACGGTAACCAATATCGTTGGGTCAAAGTTTTTAGAACAAAAACAGAAACAATGACTGTATTTTCTGTATACTTGTGATAAAAGACCCCCTTGACCACAAAATAATTAATCTCAAGGGGTTTATCCAAATAGACGTTCATAATATTTGGGACCAAATATCTGAAAGAATCCCCAGTTACACACAAGCACAAACACGCTCAGCATGCAGTGCACCTTTTCCCTCGTCTCATCCGATGAGATGTTTACTCACTGCTGCAAATGTGTCTGCAGAGAGTCAACTTCAGCTGCTTTAATAGGTCATAGTCTTCTGTGCTATTTGGGGATTCCAACAGGCATACCCAGCAGTGGTGTTCATGTTGCAAATACATATTCGGATATGCCAGAATCTGCACTTCACTTGGTCAAGAGAGAATCCTTCCACAAATAGTCTCTCATATTTTTCTTGTAGTCCGACATGAAGACTGACCTATAAAAAAAGACAGACAAATCCCCCCCCCGCTCCCTGCTGTTAATACCCAATTTAAAAATAATCATTACATCCATTATGAGAGGGAACAAACATGACAAGGAAATAATTAGCACAACCACAGAGTATTGAAATGCTCCTCAGTGATGTTGGTGGCCATTTTGCTTTTCATGTTTCTCATCCATTTCCCCGACACCCGAGAGAGAAAGAGAGAGAGAGGATGAATGCTGTATGGGGGCTAAGCCCTGTGTTGAGGTGCTCAGAAAGTCATTATGTTGGTCCAGGTAATGGGAAGGCCTGGGGAAAGTGTGCAATAACAGGGACTCGGCTTATCTCCCACCTAGACTGGCCTGAATACCATTAATTACCTGCTCCATGTGCCTCAGCTCTCTCTCTCTCTCTCTCTCTCTCTCTCTCTCTCTCTCTCTCTCTCTCTCTCTCTCTCTCTGTTTCTCCTCCCCATTCTAAATGGAAGATATTTTTTCCTTTTCCAACCTCCTGAAAGTACAAAAAAACACCACATCCTCTACTATCACGCTGTCCTTCCTCTGCCCCTACCCTACGAAGCTCATTTGCTCCAATGAGGCTTTGGATTCTTACTGATAAAAGACTATATTATTCTCACCAGCTATCAGCAGGGTTCTGCAGCGACTTCATTAAAGGCGCTCATATTTTTGGGGAACAGTGAGCTCAATTTATTTGTTTGCAACGAATGAACGTAAACCTAAATGTCGCAAACGTTTTACGGCACCTGAGGATTTACAGGACTTAGCTATTGCAGATTTACGGCACACTGCATGACCAGTGCCATCAAAATAAGCGGGGACATCAGCCACCATCCCTGCCTCCAAAGTCTCAAGAGTTAACTTGATGAGCGAGCCAGTGCTGAGCCGTTGCAGCAGGTACACATGCTCCCTGGCTAAGATCCCTTTCTGCTCACATATACTGTTCTGTGAGCTCCTTCATGCGCACGCCCCTGGTTTCTATGTGTGCAGGTGTTGAGAACAATTAAACTCCATGGCATCTGACCAGTTTAAAATTTCAATAAAGACGTATGAGATGACCATTAACCGTTCATATTTTGGGACTGTGAACTTTCTTCAAAATTGTGAGCTGTGAACGTCAACTACTTCATTTCAATCTGTGTAAACTGAACTCTGAGCTAGTTCTTGTGAAGGGGGACCTTGCACAACACCGGCTACAACAACATCACACCACTCCCTGCTTTGCTTCTGAGCGAGGGCTTTCATTAATCACATGACCACAAGAGGTATCTTGTCGGGGAAACGTAAAGATATGCCATTGTGTGCTGAAGCTTCTAAGCTTCCATCTTTTTGGTGCAGCCCTAGGATGAATCCTCTCTATTTCCGACAGTCCATGAACTTTCTCAATGGCCACCCTCAGGTCAAAGTACCTTTTCACTAAAGAGACTGTATTTTACATTTGTATAAAACATAGATCACAGGATACAATTTTCTGAACACACCCATGCTCCCAAATGGATTACCTGCGTGGTTTGAATGACTTTCCAATACTTTGGATTGTGATGTCTAATGAGCATTGTAGCCTCTGGGATGCCAGCAGAGCCTTACACTTTTTGTATACTACCTCATTGTCAATACAATTTTCTTTACACTGTAGCACTTGCCAGTCCTCGTAGTATTGTATCTTGTTCTAGCCTCTGAATAATCATTGGTGAGTGTCAGGAGAAGAAGAAAGAGGAGCTCATCTGAAGTCAGAGGAAGGCTTCCACATCGCCTGCATATTTCAGGACAGCAGAGAGCGAGCTATGGGCTGACGGCTGCCTATCACAGAGACCGTGTCCTTTTCTCAGCTCCAGTTTTGATGCCCCTAAGTAAACCACTTCTTCCCATCAAAGCCCACATGCAAACATTTACTTATGCTCCTGATAGAAAAAGGTCCCGCTGTGGGTTAAACGTATAGTGCAGTTATTGTATGTGAAGATAATTATCCCCCTATTTTGTACCATCCAGCATATTTCTTGCCAGTGGGAAATATAAGACATAAAACGCAGTGTGGAGGCCAGCAGGGCTGCCAATCTTACACTATCTTCTGAAACGTGTACCTGTCTTTAAAATTGTCTTTGTGGTTTTAAAAAAAAGGTTGATGCATTCATGTAACACCATTACTGATGTTTAACATACATCTAACTTAAAAGGAAGAAGTCTCTGTGTATATTAGGGATGCAAAAACAATCAAACCGTTCACTGCACAAACCATGGCCCGGTTTGCACATGTGAGCTACAGTTTTTTATTTTTACAAGGAAACAATAATTGTTAGGTTGTGTACATCCCTGGGCGCAGTTGTCCAGCTAACTGTAAGCATACCAATGACAAGTCACATAACTTTACTGTAGGCGGAACTGGAGATAGGCACGGAAGCTAAGAAGCAAGAATACAGGTCAGAGATGGCACCTTTGAGGATGCACCATCATCTTTTGAGTTAGGTGTGCAGGGACATTTTGGATTCAGTGTTGACTACAGTAGCGTGGCAGCTAAGAAAGTCAGTACAAAAGAAACCCTCTGTAAGCATTGCCTTATACACGCCGACCTGTCAATGTTAAGCATCTAACATCACGGGGCATTTGCGCTGGTTTCACCCAAATATATCCCAGGCAGAACGAGAAGAAACAACTAACTCTCATCCACACTGAACTTTAAGAGGAAGAAGAAACAACCAAGGCGTTTGCGATGTTTCTATTATTATCAGCTTGAGCCGCATTATACTGTGCCCTCCTGCACACACTTTACTAACACTGTAGCATTTATGGTCACACACATGAGGAATTTGAAAACCCACCAGCCACTGAATTTATATTTATTGTTAGTGTTTTAATTAAAAATTTCCATTTTTCTAATCCAGAAAAACACAAACAATGCCGATGTACTGAACATATGTTTGTTGGTTTGAGTAACACTTCTGCTTTTGAAAGCATATTTGTTGATTTCATATATCATCAAGTCTCTAGATAAAAGAACATGTTGCAAATCACAAAAGACAGAGTGAACATTGGAAATGATTTCATTTTTCTTTTCCCAAGTGCGCAAAACAAACAGTGACCCCAAAAAAATCTAATGAAAGAGTTTTACTCTTTGAGCTAAATGCTACAATCAGCATGTTGCCGTGCTCACACAGCAGGTATTATGTTAACTATGGCTGCCATCTGAGTTAGCTTGCTAACATTTGCCAGTTAGCAATGAACACAAAGTGCAGATGGGATGATACATGTCAACGATCTCTTTTCATATTTTTTGATTCAGTAGGAAACATATTTTTAGGAGTACGGCTCAATGTCTTTCAACTATATCCTGTTGTGACATTTAAAACAGTAGATATTATTGTCACATTCTCATTTCCTTCAAGTGCAAATTCCGTAAGAAATTAGAGTGCCAGCTTGTTCTTTCAAGAGCAGATTGGCTCTTTAGATATTCCTATTACAAGCATACAAATGATCAGAAAAATGACTTTTTCCTGGATGTGTCTGTCACTGCTCCAATTTTTTGGAACACGGCTATTTTTTCTTTGTGTTTACAAGTTGTGTCTATTAGAATCATTTCTAGTCACTCAGTCCTCCAAAACAAAAACTATTTTTTCTCCAATGTGCTGTGGACAATTAGTTGAAATTATACTGCAAATGAATCATCCCCTGTCCTCTGGTGCTGTGCATTAACAAACAGCAAAGTCAGGCAGCATTTCTACAGAATGTGTAAATGTTTTTACATTGCTTCTATATCTATTTCTTTATGTGCAAAAGTAAATTGTGATAATCTGCTAATTCCCTTTCTCTGTTTGTTTCTCTTGCATGTGCTGTGATGGCGTCTTCACAACAGGTAATAAGCTTGTTTTATATTGTATAAGTGAATGTGTTGAGTTGAATAGTAAGCAGCCAGTTGCTGGTTGTATATTAATGCAAACCGTGAAGCCTACACACGTGCATGGCTGCAAGTTAACATGAATGCTTGGTATAGCAGGCTGGCAATATTCTCTTTTGCTTGACAAAGCCTGTGTGCAGAGCCAAACTATATATGAATGTATTCACCTTTAAATATTGTGAATCAAAGCATAATATATATTATTACGCAATGCCAATAATGTTTGTTCAACTACACTGCCTAGATGTGTCAGGAAAAGCCTTTTAAAGAAAAACATGTTAACTAACATTTGGCTATTTGCGTGTTCTGCAAGTGTGGAGCAGCGTTAGCATTGGTTTAAAATGCTACTTGGACTTGGATGGAAGTCCAATGATCAGTGTCCTTTTATTTCTGGGTTCTGTGACATTCCACCAATAACTATCTGCTTAATGCTCCAATATGTTCACAAGCTGGTAGCTATCTTTGTCATTCATACATTGCTGAGCTATTTCCTGCTGTGGCTGGAGAGTTTGTGGGTTGGAATTTAAACTACGAGCAAAATGCTGCATAGAGGTGAGGGGAGCTGTAGTTCTAGGTGGTGATTTTCTGTGCATTATTCATTTTAAACTTTTGAATTAATGAAGCTTTGACAACCTTTTAATAAAGAAACTAGTTTAATTTGTTCACAATCAGAAAAAATAAGAATAAGAAAGGAATTTCAGAGACAGTTCTGATTCTGTTTGGTCTACAGACATCAATGTGTTCGCCTTTCTGGGGCTGTGTGTATGTGTGTGTGTGTGTGTGTGTGTGTGTGTGTGTGTGTGTCTGTGTCTCTTCCATAAAACTGTCACATCAGCTGGTTAAAATGAAATTTGATTAGTCAAAATGAAACGTTCCGATTTTGATTCAAGAGGTGTTCGTGTCACACAGCATGATGAACAAGTGTTTGGGATCTGAAAAAACAGTCTATCGTTGGATCTTGTACAGTAGTTTGTCATAAAAAGAAGCCTGTCATGGACTCAGATGCCACCTCTGCTTAGTGCCGCTCACAAGCAAATTGATGATGACAAGGCTGACAGAAGTTGACAATACTTTTAGCTCCTCTTTCAAAGGGTCCTGACGTAACAACTTTCCCTTTCTTTCTTTTTTTACTGTCATCAGTTTCCCAAGGTTAAATCTCAATGTGTATCTATTTTTTCTTTCCAACATTAGACATGCACCAATCCAGGGCAGAAGAATATATATTCGAGCCCACACACAGACACTTCTATTGTTCTCAACTATTGTTTTGTTCACAGTAAATTTCAATGAAGCACTTGACTTCTGTCACACACACAAATACACAAACTGCGTTGCTGTCTGCTGGTTCTTTCTTTTTTCTCTGTGTATTTTAATTACAAAGAATATGTCTCTATTTCTGCGCCTCATTATCCTGCCTCTCTGAACCTCACCGTTTTTGGACTTAAACATTTGCAGACACAGAGCCTAAGCAGCCAATTAGCCATTAATGTCAACTAAGTGTCTTTGTCAGCCTGAGTGATATTTTACTGAATACAGCACAAGCCCTCCATCTCCTTCCTCCGGCTCTTCTTTGGTGCAGTCTGCTGAGGAATCTAAGGGTCTATACCCTTATTATTGCATGTCTTAGCTCATTTGCTATGAATGAAATGGACGTGAATACCGACTCTGCGTGAGGGAAACCTTTAATGATTCAGAGTTGGAGAGGGGTCCTGCATGCCAGTAATTAAATATTACAGTTAGTATTGAGCTGTTTTTAATGGTCTAAATGTTGATTCTGCCGTTAGGCCTGACACAATGTTAGTAGAGTTAAACTTCTCTTGAATCCATGGTACTGAACAGCTCGTCTTGTATTTTGTCAAAGATATGTAACACATGAGAAAAGTGAAGGTTTGACACTCACAGATGACATCAGTGCCGTCCACTTGTAGACTTGGCTATGTATGATGCCTAAGGAGATCATTGGTCAGGTACTATGCTTCTTTTAAATGGAACGAATGATTATTGCATTCATTCTAGAGATGTTAAAGCTTTATTATCTGTTTTTTTAATGATTCTTTTAATTGTTTTTGATCTTTTCTTATTCTGTTTGGTTTTTGATTTTTGTGTTCTCTCGTGATGTTTTGTCTTGTTTGTTGTGTTTGGCCATGTTTTTGTTTTTGTTTTTTTGGTTGAAAAATAGATCTTGGTGTCAATGAGTCTTCAACAATTAATAAAGTAACATGTTCCATTCTGACTAGTACTATTTGATTAATGCTATCATAATTTCAATAAGAAAACGCCAAAAAAAAATAAGGTGCCTTTTGTTGTCATCTTGGTAACACAGTCATCTTCAAATGTGCTGGAACAGTTTTTGGATCAGTTTGTGCAATGTATTAACTAGAATGAAGAAATTGTCATTAGATAATATTCAATAATTTCTGTCACATTCATTGAATGTGCTGTAACTCCATTACGTTATTCATTCTGGCCACATGACATCTATTGCTTCTGTCCATCCGGGGAGAGGGATCCTCCTCTGTTGCTCTCCCTCAGGTTTCTTCCCCTTTTTTTCCCTGTGAAAGGGTTTTTACTATCTTTATTGGGGGAGTTTTTCCTGATCCGATGTGAGGACCCGGGATAGGGATGTCATGTGTACAGATTGTAAAGCCCTCTAAGGCAAACTTGTATTTGTGATGTTGGGATATATAAAATAAACTGAATTGAATTCCATATGGCAGCTACAGTAGGCTGACTACAAGGCTTGAACTCTGTGGAATATGTTAAAGAAACGCAATATCCTCATTTTCTTTGAGATGGTCTTCCATGCATGAGATGTTTTACTGAAGTCTAAGTAGGTTTAAAGTGTAGTGTTACATAAGTGCAGGTGTCCAGAGATGCATAGAATACTACTACTTCTACTTCAACTGCATTACTTTCTATACCTTTATAACATTTGCTCCTTGTCACCACTGGAATGCTATTGAACCTATGATATGGAGGTCAGCATTATGGGAGTCAAGGTTCTAATGAAAAACATGGCGAAACATTAAGGTACTGTATACTGTAGCTCATACAGCTGCTACAGAGAACGCAGAGAACATTTGATATATATACTGTATATATCAATCATGACATGATGTGGCATACCCAGACAACAGCAAAGCGTGATTCCATCTTAAACCACATCCTGTGATCAGAGCCAGATGACAATAACTACAATAGAATAATGTTTTGAGAAGAAATGTGTATATATTTTGCTACAACGGTTGTTTCTTGCGGGTGCCCAGGGAAGAATGAGAGTAAAGTCAAAGGTCTGTAAGCAGAACCATGCGTGATGTGACCAATTCTGACTTAGCTTTTTTTTCTTCTTCTAAGTACTAACTTGAGAAAGCCTTTCCATGTTTGTTCTGTGCTCAATGCACGTGTGAAGTCTCTTATTATAAGCACGAGCCAAGCATTGTTAGCCAGTCATGCTGGGAGGGCCACACTGGGAGTCTTGGCCTTCTTCGTGATCACTCTGTTGCTCACCTCATTAAGTTACCACCTCTAACTCAATTATTCACACCATTTAGCACCTAGTCTCTCGTTCTGTCTCTCACTTTCTTTCTCTCTTCTTTCCCTCTGCCTCTCTTTCACTCCTTTTCCCCACCTTGCGTCTTTTTTTTTTTTTACCCTGCTTTCATACTTGTTTTCAGGTGTTGTCGGTGGCACTGAAAGAGTATTTCACTTACAGTTAAATTATACAAATTCTGTATTTTGTTGTGTGCTCCAATACCTGCAAGACTACTCCTGCAGTGGACTTGTTATTTTTGGTGTACTGTAAACCCCCAAAGCAGCTTTCACACCAACAATAACACGATAGCAAAGTAACACAAGGTGCTACACAGGTAGAAAAAGAAGGAGAAAAGAAACACACAAAAAACAAGTCTAGTTCAAGATCCTGAGAGGGTTTGCATTCCACTCATTTGAGGGATTTCTTGATTCTGTTGATTTAAAAAGCAAATTAACACAATGTTACAAGCTATCAGATGAGTTGCTGGGTTACATGAAATTGGACAAAGTAGAGCCAGAAACAACTTTTCTTGCTGCACAACATTTTTCTTGCACATCACTAAGTCCTAAAGACGGCTCTATCTGAATGAATACACATTAAAGCTGATGTACTGGGTCGGGGCAGTCTTTTTGGTGATTATATGGTGTGTGAGGGTTCGGGACTTTAAGATCTTGCCTGACCATCATTATTTCACACATAAAGTATTCAGAAGTGAGATGAACAGACTTAAAACTTTATCTCATTAGATCAAATATGTTGACAACGTTTTCCTTTGGGGACAATCATGGAGATAATATCGTATCATGGGACCTCTGGTGATTCCAACCCCTAGTGGCCAACTACTGAAAATACTATCCACTTGTTCCTTTAATGCAATGCGTCATTAATGATGTGTTCCATGACTGCAAATGGTCAAATGAACGTTCTCAGTATGGGGCTATTTTCGTTCTTGCCTTTATGACCCAACCTGATAAATCTCACAATGCCCATCAGATAGTGTGTGAAGTCCAGGTTTTAGTTGCTCAGTATGTCCCTATAGTTTTAAGAAAACAGAAACAGACGTTGCTTTCCAAACAGAGCACAATAGATGGAAGTCTCTTTGTATTATTACAGCGCTGCAGAAGCCGGCCAATCAAGCGTGTCGCCCGTTGGCCCCTCCGACATAGATGTTGACCAAGCTCATTAAGTAAATGGGTCTATAATTGATTTCAGTCGATAACCTATCCTCAGCCAGGGTGTGCATCTACTGATCGGAGACAGGGTCCAGGGGACTAGGGCAAAAAGCTTGGATATATGCAGTGTGTGGGGTTTCAGATAATGCCAGTCTTTGCAAATGCTTATGGGGATTAGTTTGACTTGAGTTTAGCTATTTAGGGAGCTATGTCGATTCCGAGCAGACACTTACCTTCCAGATGAAAACCATTGACTGGATGTTGAAGGCTTTAGCTGCAGAGTCCTTTTGTATCTACCAGGTTACTCTGTGTGTCTGCTGGTAGCTCTGTCCATATACCTCTGTATTTTTCATTGCATTCAGCATCATCTCAGCATGGCACTACACATGTGTCCACAACCATGCACATTTTTGAAGCATAGTGGCTGAGGGCCACGCTCAAACACAAACTGTTAAAAATCTATTTTAAGGATTTGAATATATCTTACTCGAGAACGCACACACAGCGAGGAGCAGAACATGGTTTCGTGCGGCTTTAAGGCAAGTCCCGCGGAATCAAAACAAAAAAGTACTTTTATTTATTATAGTGAATATTTAATGCTGTAGAGATGTTAGTGTTTTCCATTTGTATGATTTGTAGGCAACTTACAGTGGGTCGGTAAAGATTTATGTTAAATGCAACGTCTTTTCTTTCCTATTTTGCTCCACAGAGTCCAGCCTTGCACCTTAGAGCGCCAATGCATGGTTAATTAAGTCACATTATCAGCCCGCCTAATTGGCCATGATGCTGTCAGGGCCGTGGCAGACAACCTCTGGTAAAATTTGTATTTTTTCTCAGAGGGGCACTCAGTGGTTACCCAAGGCTGCAGTGGTAATATATTTGTGTTCAACACACTGACATGCTGGCTGGTTAGCATACAATCCAGGTGATCAGAAAGTGATCCACTCTCAATTGGACAGTGTTGCAAAAGCTGGCCTCTTGGTAAATTTCTTTACATTTAACAATATATTTTCAAAGTTTACAATTGTATGGTTTGCCTTACCCTAACAAGAACATGTTGCTATAGATTGTTGTTATAGATGCTCCTGACAGTATTGCCTTCAACAAAACTCTCCTCTTTGCAAGTTGAATCTGAATAGACTATGTGGAAACTTTAGATTTACTTGCAAGATTCAAGCATCTGTTATGGGTGGGCAGCATAGAAAAAAAAAACACATACCACACACACACACACACACACACACACACACACACACACACACACACACACACACACACACACACACACACACACACACACCTCCCCCTTTCCCTTCTCTATATATTACATGGTTCCTAGGGGACATTTGCGCAGGGCTCTGCCAGTAAACACGCTTCATTACAAGGTCTTTTATTTTCAGGCAGCAAAGACGCATCAAAATCAATTCCTGTTTGCCCTTTGATCTTGCGTGCCTGAGCACAAGCGCTGGCGGAAGGCCCCTGAGAAATGAAGATGAGTGTGTAACAAACATGACAGCACAATGTGCCTGTTATTATCAGCGTAGAGTCTCAGTTTGGTGTTTTTGCAGTAACACAAAAATACTCCCATGTACTACTTTTTTTGTGTATTGTTTCCTAAGAAGATACAAGTGTATTTTATTTAGCTTTTAGTTAGGTAACCTTTATAGAATCTATACAAAAAAAAAATGTTGGCTACATAAGAAGAACTACTTGAAATAAATACTAATAGAGTGAACACACTCTCTTGGCCTGGTTTCACTGCAGCAGATTTTACAATATGAAAGACACACAAGTTCAGCCTTATGTTTTAAATGTAATAAGGAACTCATAAGAGATTCAGGACCACTAAACTGGGTTACCTGCTGCCAAAAGAAGGGTGAGGAGTCCCTGAAGTGGACAGGAAGGGAATTACAGATGGAATTGCTGCAACGCTCTGAACGAAAAAAAAAAAAACTCTGCTGGTGTGAAAACGAGACATGTCCTTTGAGAGGTCAGAGGAAGGAGAGAAACATGAAAAACCTCGACCAAAATAATCTATAAATGTAAATATACACGTACTGCCATTAATGCTTACCTGAATGCTTGCTGATACATATGGTGCAATGCGCTGTGCTGTCACCTGCTGAGCCGTACATGTCATAGATTGCCACAATATACTGTGTTATCCCTGATATTTCTGGGTCATGTTTGTGTGCGATACGTGTCTGAAGAATTTAGTCTTCAATACAAAACTCTGAATCCAACTCAAATTTTGAGGGAAATTAGTCAACATAGATCCATCCATCATAAACCGATACAGTCCGAAACAGCTATTTACGTTTTACGTGTGTGCAGGGCTCTCAAGTGTCACGCATTGAGCGTGACTGTCATGTATTTCGGTCTTAAGTCACGCCCTCACGCCACACATCGTATTTCTCACGCTGAAAAAAAACTCAAGGCTATTTATTGTGCCGCAGCGCACAAACATGATCTGGTCGCGCTGCCCTCACCATGGAGGAATCAAGCACGTCTCCCCCGAATCCCCTGCCAATCAAAAAAAAGGATGAATGAGCGGGAAGAGAGAGAGCAAGCTATCTGTGTGTGGAGGAAAGGAGAGGCAGCTAGGTAGCAAGCTATGAAGACTTACAAAAACAAGTGGGATTAAAATGTGTCATGCAATTGTTTTGTTTTGGGGCTAAGCAACATTCAACAGTAAACACAAGTGTTGGCTCCCTTCTTTGGCTTGCTGGCTAAACGTTAGCACGTACACATAAACAAAAATTGCTAGCTTAGATCGCCTCAGACTTACTATAAATCGGTTTACTAGCCAACTGGTGTCAGCTGGCTAGTAAAATCCCTGACCCCCTAGTTCAGGGTGTCCCACTGCTACACTTATATAGCAGCTAGCGAGTACGATGTCAACACAGTTGGTATACTTTCAACATTGTAGTTTTAGCCATTGTCATTGGATTTAGTGAAATAACACTCGTCTGTGCATCCAGTGCTTTCCGGTAGATGTTGTCTGTTTTATATGTACCATAGGGATGTTGCCTTATTGGTTTTACAATGTGCAACACCATGTCACTTCATCATCATTACAGATCTAAGGAAAACAACATTTGAAATCAAAGGTTATTATCATTCAATGACAATTACAAACATGGCCAATGAGCTGCAGTTAGCCATATTGGTATAAGAAAAATATATGACAATATATTTAAGTACGTCAGAGTTTAATTGGATCCAATCAAAGTAGTGCTGCATTGAACTATAAGAAATAGGTATATGGTTAACTGTATCGTTTTTCTATTTTATTGCAGATCACGTTTTGAGATATGTATTGAATCATCCCGAGAGGGGAAGATGGACAGCCAGTGTTTAGGAAGCTACTTTGACATAGAGGTAGTGGAACTAAACGTTCATAATTGGACGTAGTTAGGATACAGCAACACTAACTACACTTGTTGTATTAGCAGGACACTTTACAAACCACTCCAAAAATGTAGTATTACACATTAAAATGACATCACATCAAGACACACATTGTAAACAAATAATACTATATTTGTAATTTAAGAAATTTTTCAGGTTCTCCGACCAGTGTGATGTGGTTCCATACTCTCTGTTGACAAAGAAATGCTACACAATTGACCCTTCGCTGTGTCAAGCAAAGGACGTGGACTGGCAAATCATAGCATAGCACCTCCCAGCACTAACCAGGGTCCTACAACTATCCGGCTCTGCTCCATAGACTCTCATAAATGGTTTCAGATGTTCTTGATTTGGAGCTTGTCATGGTTAAACGTTGAGTAATAGTGATACGTGTTACCCAGAAAAGTTGAAGGATGGATGGATGGATGGATGGATAGATAGATAGCTCAATGTTGAAAATGATTTTGAGAAGACACGCCCTGCAAGCTACTGGGTAATTATGTTAAACTTGTAGCATCTTGTAATATCGCTAAACTACAACATTTAAACAAGTTGTTATTGTCTAGGATATGACGAGGGACCTTGTTGGCACTATAATGAACCCTTTAGAAGGGAACTCTGTAGCATCAAAGATCATGTTGTCAAGATGTAGCATCTCTTGTGACCCTTTCAGGAGTTTGTACTAGATAAACTAAACTAAGGGGTAAAAATATAGAATCTTTTTTACTATAAAATCCATTTGAAAGATTGACATTGGTACATTATTATTATTTATTTATTAAGATGTAATGGATGGATTCAAAAAGCCAAAATGGTATTAGGTGTTTTGCAATGCATGATTTAAATTATACTGATATAATTACCAAATATCTTTGAAACCCCTTGTCTACATGGGGACCCCAGAGAAAAAGGAAATAAGGTTGGGACATAGTTCTTTTTTATTTTTTTTAAATCAAGACAGATTCAAAAGGTGGGACAAATCATGTCCAGAAGGTTTCATGTCATTAGATACATCTCTGGCCATCTGACAACAAATGCGTGTTGGACCAAACCATTGCCAGCCTTGTGGGTGGACGAGCTGCCCACCATCAGTGCAGGGACCACAAATGCCACATCCATAATCTGCCTGCCAATTTTCATCAGGCTCATCTCTGCCGCCACTGCAGCTCGCTCGCCCTTTAATTTTCAGAGAACCAGCACACACACAGTCTGACAGTGCTCTCACCCAGTTTGACGTTGACGAGACAAGCTTGGGCTGTCGGCATTCGTAGGAATTACAGTGTTCAATGTTCTTGTCACTTCCTCTCCCTTTACAGGTGACGGAAGCAGGAGTGGAAGTTAACCCTACATGATTCAGCTCATCTCTTCCACACTGCTGGAAGATTTAAATGTAGCTTTCCCTCCCCCGCCCCTCTTCAGAAAAATGTTTAATGCTAACAAAAAATACCATAGGTGACAGCTGCAAGACTAGTTTGTGTCCTCCAGTTGTTTTATGGTTAACTGGTTGCTGCTCTTTAATGGTATTGAGCCCGTCACACATGTGGTGTGTGAGCATATATTTATTTGACACTGTGCATTTTACTGGGAGTAGGCATCTTACAATTCAACAAATGAATGTGTAACCCTCTGTGATAGAAAGAATGCACAGAATGTGTCAAGAGTGTGAAACAGATGAGGACTAAAATCCTGAGTTCTGAAATCTCAAAAAGGAATGTAGTAATGAGTGTAGTGAGATAATCAAATGTATTGTTGGATCTCTGCATCATATATATACATATATATGTACATCTGCATGACAGATTTCAGACAGCAAGTACCTTTTACATTTGTCTCTTTTAGATGTATGTAATGTAAAACTGTTTTACCAAATCTGTCTATCAGTTAAACTGTAAAAATGTTGAACCCGTGATTCCCAATTTGTGGTTGGGATCAGCGTAAATTTCATCAGAGGGGTTTAAATATGACAAGAAAGAAAAGCAAAGAAAACCTATTAATTTTATTGGATTAACTATGAACTATTGGAGTGTTTTACTTATTCAGGAAGCTCAAACTATATTCAAATAAAGCACAGACAAGTAGTAGACATCTGAAGATGCGAGTTTGCAAGTATACATTGCTGCATTTTAAGCCAAAACAGTTGGTTAAACACAGCACTCTACAATAGCTGATCACTGCCCTGCTGAATACACAGTGAAGCTGTTGTGACATTTACTGTGTGGTTTTCTCACTGTATTTCTATTACAGTGATCAATTTTTTTCTTAGAGAAGAGGTGTGTGAGTATGCTGAGTATGCATGTATTTTTGGTGTTTGGGATCATGTCATTGCTGCTTGAGAAATACCGAGAGCAGTATTAATTAAAGCAGGGGCTGCTGCCATGGGAGAACACAAAGGCTCCAATATTGCTTGTTTTTCTTCTATGTGTGTGTGTGTGTGTGTGTCTGTCTGTGTGTGGCCGGCGGAGGCTGACCCCAGCCTGTGTGCTCCTGACAGCAGCATAATGAAAGTGTCTGCTGTTCAGTTAGCTGAGTCGGACTCTTTCTATGGGGTCTGCAGCTCGGTCGCTCAGACACAGCGAGTAGTTCATTTAACACTGGTCTGACTCCAGCAGAGAGGGATTGGAACATGCACCTTGTGTTCAACCAGGGTCAGAGAGGTCACATTAAAGGAATATTCTGGGAAATACTCTTGTATGCTGTCTTCCTGAGGAGATCAATATCAGTTTCATATGTGTGTGCCTATACATAGATACATACAGTGTGTAGCCTAGCTTAGCACAAAGAGTGGAAGCAGGGGGAAACTGTGAGCCTAACTCTCACAAAAGTAAAAGAAGACAAATGTGCACCTTTTAACAATGCTGTTTATTTACAAATGATATCATTCCTTGACTATAAAAAGCTAGATGCATACCGCATGAAGCACAGGAAAAGTCCAGTCATTGCCAAGATTGAGCATAAGGATGTATTAATAGAACCGCATAGCGTGTTCAAGATGCTAGGCCATTTATTACAGTGACAGTGGCACAATGGGTGCACATGGAAAATCTTATTTTTATTGGCTCTAAATACTCAAATGGTAATATGTGTGATGCTCAGAAACCTCTTTATTCTTTCACTGGTTGTGAATTTGAAAATATTTAAGTTATATCTTAAGTACTTCTCCTCGCCTGCAATTTTGACTGTGGTAACAACACCAAGGCTGCAATTATCTGACTAATATATAATATATGTCTGACTCTGAGTAAAGGGCTTGGCACAGCAGGGACATGACGAATAAATAACATGAAACTAAAAAATATTTGGCTGCAAATATTGCGCATTCAAAACTTTTCATATTGGTAACAGTTGCAACACTTTTTTAATAAAAGGTTTGAATAGATTCTTGCAGACAGAGGACCAACTACCAGGATCCTATTGACCCACAGCCCTTTCTGGCCAGCTATCCAAGGTCAATTGTTGAATATCCTACTGTAAGCTACTGTAAGATATTTTATTGAGTTCCTTTAACAGCGATGTTCTGAATGAATTTGAGTTCTCCCTGGTAAACAGTTACACAGTGTAGGCTATCCTTCTTGGGCTTTTATTGTGACAAATTCAATTCAGTTCAATTCAGTTTATTTTATATAGCCCAACATCACAAAAATAAAAAGCGTGTTAAAGTTTTTATCCTGAATACAATGTTATTTGATTTATACTAGCCATGATGTATCATTTTACGGAAGAAGATCTTAAACTAAACAGGGAAAACAGAGGACGATATATTTTTTTCAGAATCTGTTCTGACAAATTGTTGTCAGACAAAACATCAAGCAAGGTTACTTTGTATAATACCATCCTGTCAAGAAATGAAATGTACGTCAAGTATTGAAAAGATCTCCACAGTTCCATGTAAACTTTGTGTGATTGCCTCTCAAACCTCTGATGTACAAAGTATGTTGGAAATAAGACGGCTTGCAGAAGTGAAGGCTTGCAGATTAGCCTGAAGAACGGTCAAGGACAAGGATTTAAAGAGTAATCCTCAAACTCGCCCTTTTCCCTTTCAGTCCGTCCCTATCTTTGATGCCGAGTGTTCATTTCTGTGGATGCCTCACAGACGTCGCTCTTTTCTTTATCTGCTTATGCAGCCAACCAAACTATCTGCAAATAATCACGTCTTTCCCTCCAGACACTGTGCAATGGAAACAAATGTAAGAGGTCAGATGAAAATGTTGCATATTATTATTACTATTATGAACAGAAACAAATGCAGAAACACGAAAATGTCTGATTTAAGACAGCTTGGCTTTGGCTCATGTAATGTGGCTTTTCATTTGTCCACATGAAGAATCATGTTTCAGTATGTGACAGCTTGCTGCGTGTAGATACAGAGTGTGTCATGCCGGGGTCAGGTGTATATTAGTATCAAGTCTGCATGTGTAAAGACAAAAAGTGACATTCACAAGACAGGACAAGATGTGCTAAAAGCCACATCATTCCCTGAAGGCGTGGCATGTGTGGTGGATGAGCAGTGTGCATTCCCAGCAGCTCTTGATCCAGATCCTTTGTGAAATGTGATTTCAATATGTGACTTTGGTCTCAGTGTGGGAAGAAAAAAAAAAGGAAATTACAGAGCCTGGTAAACAAAGAGGAGATCATCAGTGTCATTTAACATGCAACACCACATGTTGAATACCTCCAGCAGGGACCCACTGAAGGTCACCCCGCATCTCATTCACATTAAATCCCTCTGCATCTTCGTATGTTCCCGTCTCTTTCCTACTAAAGACTCGGCTCACTGGCACTACAGCTCCTCTGGGAGGTCACTTTGTCAGACAGTTTTTTAAGAGGAGCCGTTGGTGACTTCATGTCAGCCACGTTGGAACAAGTGGTGCCCTGCTGTCCCTCCCAATGTGTGTGTTTTCTTTCATAAGGAATTAAGATGAAGTAGTTGAGAACACCAGCTGTTGTATATGTGTGCTGTGTTTGACCTTCTGCAGTCATGTACACAACGTAAACAACACATCTGACGATTATAGAGGACATGTGAGCTGCACATGCTGTCATGCTGCTTACCCTAATGGACGCTTGAATACATAGATGCATAATATATGAGCCTAAATCATTTAAATTCATCACATGCTATCAGCCACATGCACATGTGTACAATTTTCACATGTAAAAATGCTGTTGCGTGATCACATAAAAGGTGCTGAATTTGTAAGTGTGTTATAAGTGCTGAGGTTTTAATTGGCTCTGTTCAAATATAGTTATCTGTTACCGTCCCAAACATGACCTTAAAGCTGACATTGCATTGTTTTTAAATGTTTCAATCTCTAAAAGAGACACAAAATGAGGCTTGCATTGTGTTGGGGTTAACATTGCTGAATGTAGGAGAGATGTGAAGCGTGGTTTGATTAAAACGGAATGGACTAGGTGTTCTGTTTGTCATCCAGTGGGGAATATTGATCTGGAAGGAGCAACATGCAGCCTCATTAACTGGGGGGAAGTGGGGCGAAAAGACAAACCCACTTTAATGCACTGCTGCAGTTAGATGAAAGCTGGGTGTATGAGAGGTGACACCCCTACTTAACCCCCCTGCCGAGCACTGGTACCCCCTGCCACTGCCAGCTTACTAAATCACAGCCCTTTAAAGGCTTCATTTGAACTCCTGACCTGCTGGCTGTATTTATATTTGTATTTTGCTTTCATTTGACCTTAATTCAAACTGCAGTAAGATGAACATCCCTTCTTCTCAAGCCATATCGGCGGCACATGAAAGGTTACACATTAAACAGTAAGGAACAACACACACACACATTAATAATTGAAGATGAAGCTATACAAAATGCATAAAAGAGCATAAGGGAGCCAGAGCACTAACGAGTTGAGGCCATAAACACGGGGCACTCTGTGGTTCATAGCTTTGCTTTCTGAGATGTGAGCCGATTAAATGACACAACCTCAGTGATGTGTTTAGCACATATGGTTTGAATTCTCCAAGGTCAGAGGATGTGACTTTGGCTGTATATCAGGAACTAAATACCATCAGAAATAAAGAAAGTCACGTAAAACTCCAGCAGCAGAAGGATCCCAACCTGCTGAGCGGGTGCATGAGACAAGATCAGATACAAATGTTAATCCTTGTGGGGACGCCAGGTCATCCCAGTCAGTAAAATAAAATATTCAGAAAACACAGCAAACACTGAAGTTTATGCTCGCAAGGAATACATATATTAAACTAATACAAACAATTAGTGCTTGTTTGTAACTATGTTGGTTGTGACTTGAATCTCAAATGTAGACATAAGTAAGAACATATTAAGTAATAATCTTTCAAATTGATTTCATGGTTGATGTCAAATAGTTACTGGTTCCATTTTAATGATATAGGTCACTGAGTTCTGTTTAAAATAGGCCCCTGGGGTTTGCAGATGTTGGTACCTGGGGTTTGCAGAAAAGCTTCTCTGTCAGAAGTCAAACAAGAGAAAAGTGATGTATCTCTGCAGTCAGAGAGGACTCACCACTGAACACTGTTTAGATACGCATCTTCAACATGGTCATACGAAACTCATCAACTCAAAATGACCACAACAACACAAAACTACAGAGAGATGGGTAACAACTAGAAAAAGACACAAAACAACAACAAAAGAGTCTAAACAACTAGAAAATGTGTCTTGCTCCTATACTGCATGTAGGAGCCCTCTGGGGCCTTTTGCATGTCAGTGCTTAGGGGCCCATCGTATCATAATACACAGATGAAGACAAGCAGAAAGAGACTGCTCATAGTTTATTCCTTGGTCGTGTACCTGTATGGATCTTTCCTTTCTTTTCCTTCCCTGTCTTTTTTTTTCTCCTTTGGACTGAAATCCGTGAGAAAAGAGAATGTCAGATGTGAGGTGGCTTTGTGAGGTCAGAAGGTAGACGGGGTGAATGTCAGCCTGCTTGTCTTGTGATAGATGTAGTGTCCATGTTCTCCCTCATCCATCCCCACCCACCCTCAACCAGCACCCTCTGCCCTGGGCCTGAAACCTTCACTCTTCTACAGGATCTTTATATTTTCTCACTCTGTCTGTACTTTCTCTGCTCTTCCTCTTTCCTTCTGACTCTCTTTTCAGTCCATTTATCTCATTATGGTCCGGCTATCTCCAGTGGCGTTGAAAATGAAGTGTTAATCTCTCCTCTCATCAATCTCCCCAGCCCAGAAGTGCTCCAGTCTCTCCCTGCATTACAAAATGATGACTGGCACTTTTACTTGTTTGGAGAAATAAGTGTGGGGGCTAAATTGAATTTTAATGGATCGCGCATACCCCCAGTGAAAGGTGCAATCCATTACTGAATGATTGTAATGTTATTTGTTGCCAGTGTTGATTTATGGTACGTATAGTGCGGAGGGCCAAAGGTGGGCACGTTGGGGAAGGAAGCTGCGTGGTGTGTTGATGGGGTTTTAACTACGGCACAGTGGAGAGAAGAGAGCCCAAGACCACATTAGCTGTTTATTCCACTCCCTCTGAAGGGAGGGAACAGGAAGTAGCTGTTAGAGTGAGAAGGATATAGACCTAGGTCAAATGTAGTTATAGTGGAGAGAACTACTCAACACTGTTTCTCTCATTACATCATATTCTGCTTGTTTGGCACCAGGAGGGATTTTATTGGGTGCTACCCCCACTGAGTCTGGCAGGACATGAGGTTATGAGATTGTTAATCATAAAATGCCGCTGTTGACAAACTCATGATATATCAGCCAATGAATGGTTGTCAGCTTCAAGTTTGAATGGATCTTTAACTTCTGGATACTTTTGTTCTGCTTTTACTTTATTTAAAGTTCTGGGTAGATTTTGAAAAAGTTGTTGGGACCTCATCGTATTATGTTGTCTGTATGTTCTATTACATAGTATTGAAGGTTATTTTCACTGGTGATGTTACATTACAAAAAACATATTTAATCATTTGAATCACAATCATATGGTGGTTTAATTTAAAATGGCTGTCAGATAAAAGTGTTATTTAAAATATTTATTTTTCTAAAATTGCCCGATCACAACATGGTTTCAGGTGGATCAGCTGCCACTGGTCTGCTTCAGATACTGTCATGCTGACATGAAGATATACAATATCCCCAAAATAGATGTTCACGCTGTTTTTGTTTATTCCTCCCCTGCTTTTATCGCAGTAAAGCAGTCAGTTGCGTCATACACTGGCTGACATGTCTGTCAGACGCCCCCTCTGGCCCACAGTGAGGAGCTATCTGAGGGACATTGCACATTGGGTTCAGCGGGGTTCCTGCGTGTCCGATCCCTGTCAAATCCTACCCAGAGTTCCCGGCTTTTTAGCATTTGCATCAACAGCCTGGATTAATGTCTGCCTCCCTCTGTTATCCCTGTGAAATACGCAGGTGACCTTGCTGCTGGAGTCTCTCCCCAGCCAAACGCAAAAGGCATTGGAATCTGTGGCTGAATGGGGACAGACATTTTCACTGTCTATCAACTGAGAGCGTGGATATGGTAATCAGTGATAAGAGAGAGGACAACATCCTCTCTCCTCTATCTCTAACTATCTCGGGTCAAAACAGAGTCTCCATCCATAAACTGTTTGGAGTTTAGCTATCATCTGAACTGCCATGGGATGGGATGGGAACCTGCCGCTTGGTCAGTGCCGTGTGGCATCGGAGAATGACGCTCTAGGTAGCTCTCTAGCGTTACTTTTGTATGTGTCAGGACGGGGTAGCAATATAAGCTTGTTAGGTTCCTTTCAAAATCAGCTAGCGTCTTCAGAGGAGTTTTGGCTGAGGCCACAAACTACAAAGTTAGCGTGGTTGACTTTAACATGACCTACTAGCCACTCACGTCACTAGCGAGTGACAAACAAGTGAAATGATTCAACAAAAGTCAACATTTGCTTTTAGTTTCACACAGGAGACAAACGCTGCTCTCCTGGACCAATGTCCTGTGTTTGTTGGACCAATCCAATGACAAGCTTGAGTGAAAGGCTTGATGAGGTCACCCTGCACACCCTCCCCAAAGAGTGACTGATTTTTTAGCTTTTTATTTCTCATGTTTTTAAAATGTCTTATAAATTGTTTTAAATTATCTAATATTTAGCGTTTATGCTCTCAATTTCATGCTTTGCCGAAGATTCTGATTGACACATTCAGCGTTCACAGTTTGAGAACTGTTTATTTTTGCTGCTGCATCCTGCCTTGTAAAACCAAACAAAAAATACATTGAAAACACATTTGGTTAGCTTGAGATGTTAAATCAGCATGCTCTCAAGATGGGGGGCCACAAACAGACATTTGCCTCATTCATCTAATCCAGACAACTGCAATGCCATACGAGGCAGCAGAACAGAACTGTTATCCTCCCTCAAATAAACATTTGTGGACACCTCTGCACAGTGAACCACAATAAAGACACCAGCATTGTTCTGCAGTTTTCAGTATGTTTGAAAACTATGAAAACTAACTGAAAAAAAACTATATTTCCTGCTCTCTTAAAGCAGTCCCCACATCACTAGGCTGTAATGTTCATGGCTGACCTTACAGTATCCCCTGGTGTAGCTCTTGGTGAGCTACTAACCGTGTTATCCGGAGAGTCTCCCTCAGATGGAGGCTGACACTCAGTTTAGCTAATCTGGCACCAGCAGCTGGTGTGCTGGGGGAAAAACAAATCAATTAGAAATCTCTGCTAGCACACAAACTTTGTTATTGGAGTCTCTGGTGTGTTAACCAGCTGGTGGATTCTATTGTCTTTGCATCTTAACCCAGCTCAGGTTAGCCGTCGTGTAAGTCATTTCCTTTCCGTGGATCCGCCATCTGCCAGTGATAAAATATTCAGTCTGCGGAGGGGAGGCGCCGTGGGACGGAGTTAGCCAGATTGTCTAGACCGTAATATGTTCCACGCAGTTATTTTCTTTCACTTCCTGCAACTCCAGGAAGTTTAGTCTCCAAAGCACGAGTGTTCAATTTTATTTTATTTTTTCAATTTATGCTTTGAGATTGAGCGCCAGCAGGAATCCCGAGCCAGAACAACCTACCAAAGGACCTGAAGTTGTTCTTAACTATTTCTCCTAAATCTGATATTTGTATATGCACTTGCTGTTGGTTTTCCCACTTTTAGTTTTGTAATTTTTTCTAAATATTTCCCTTTTCAACCTTCCTACATACAGCAGTATTTGATTTGAACGACTAGTTGATTAGTCAATTGACAACGACAACAACGTTGGTTGTCATTTTTATTTACTGGATCCAGCTTTACAAATGTGAGGACTTGATTCTTTTTTCTTGTAATTTTTTTCATATTTGTAATTGATGTTTAATGATGCATTTTTATTTATTAGTGTTTACAAAACAGTGTGAAGGTGTCACTTAGGGCTATGCGACCTTGTGGTTACATCTCTCACCAATTATTTACATTTCTATAAACCAAACAATCACTCGAGAAGTTAATCAGCAAATTCATCTAAAATGATCATTACTATTACTAGAAAAAAATAGATTAATTTAGTAATTCCCAGGAATACTGGGCTGCATTATGCAAATCAATCAATACGCACACCGAACAGAATTCGGTAGATCGTCTGAGCTTAACACAATAACAATGTAGATAAGAACATTTTAATTAATAGGAAACTAAAATAATCTGTAAATCGGCTGTAATGTTTTGATTATATATTCATATTGTACCATGAACTACAGTGTGTGGCTAGCTTGGCATTGTGGATGGGCCTAACAGGCCTGCGCCCGCCCACTGATACAACTGACCCATCATGATCTGACTCATCCTAAATGAGTCAGAGAACATAATTCTCTTTTTTACCTTTACATTTTTTTAATTGAAATAGACCAGAAAGACAAAACAATGTTGACAGGGCAGGAGGTAGAGCTGAAGACTGATTGCCTATAATGCCTTGAAAGCATCGACCGTTTCTGTTGAGCTCTCTCTTGTTAAAAGTCACTCTAGCTCATCCAGCAGTCCATCGCTCTCTCTCTCTGCAATCAACTCTCAAATAATATTCTTGTTAGATCCTCCAAGTTAGATTATTGTTAGATTATTTTTTCCTCAAAAATAATTAAGTTGTTAGTGTTCTAAATGAACAGATGTGTTGAATTGTTGCATGATTTGTGTTTGTAATAATGTAAAATGTTTTACAATTTTTTTTCAGTGTCATAATCAAATAGACTCGCTAGTTGCCTTCCATGGCATGATATCAGTCATGTAGCGAGACATGTTGGAAACTGGAAACTAAGGAAGGCAAACAGCATTAACCTCTGTAATTGAAAGGGCTCAGACAAAATTAACTGGCATATTAGTTTTGGTGAATAGTGAGCATCAGGATGTCCATGTGACAGAACACACTGGTTTTGCTTCATGGCAGCCCTCTCAGGCCACCCAGCAGCTAGTTGTCCCAGCTCTCTGAGGCACCTTAATTAATCTAAAGCAAAATTCTGTGCATCTTGTAACCATTTGTCTGTGACAGCAGAAACGCTCACTGTTGGCTGATCCAAATCTTGCATGAACTGTTTGCAAGTGGCTCCGGAGTGCATCACACTACAGTTGGACATGCTGAATAGCATCTCCATCTGGACAAATTGGCAATTTCCAGATGGCAATATGTCAGGCAGCATCTCAGCTGCTGGTGGATTGTCACCAAATGTTCACCAAATGATTTAAGAGATGTACAACTTTCACTAAATCCTAAATCAAGCACATAATCTCACAGTCACAATAACTGCTCCATGGGTTTGAACCTCACACTTGTGATAATACTCTTGAATTTGTAAACATTTGATTATAAAGCAGCAAGATTGTTTTCATTGACAGCATTTTATACTTGGATTTGGCCCTGTTGAGTGCTAAATCAACATCTTAACGTTAATATATATTTCAATTTGTGTATCATTTTAGACTACCATGATGCCAGATAGAGTTTCTTCCATAATATCAAGCACACACACGCCTATGAAGCCATCTCTTGGGAGGTTACACAGTGCTCCTCTTCTCTCTAACCAGGGCCCTTTTAAGTGTTTTCGTTCTGCACAAGAGGTCGACTGTTGCTTTACCAGCCGATATCAGTCACACGTGTAGCCCACTCACTGTGCAGCAGGGTGAATGTGTTTTTGAGGGCGTGCGTTTTGAATGAAGGTACATCAGGCGCTGTAGGCGATAGCTGTGTTTTCCCCGGAGACTGTTCACAAGGAACCAAAAATCAATGCGGGCAGCTTACGGGCCATTTGAACGGCCTGACTCCCTGCTCTCATTCATCACCTAACAATCTGCCACCTTCCTTGAGAACAAATCCTCACTGGGACCTCTCAGCACAGCTACGGTGTCCTGGATGTGTATGTGAGTGTGTGTGTGTGTGTGTGTGTGTGTGTGTGTGTGTGTGTGTGTGTGTGTGTGTGTGTGTGTGTGTGTGTGTGTGGTATGTGGGCTTTATTGGCCGATCTCACTGCTTCATAACTCCCAACGCCTTTTAGTCTGTCAGTGTTTGCGGATAAGCTAAATCAGTCATGCAACATACTTAGCTCGAGTTCTTGCTACCAACCAGGGTTTAGTGTTAGCATGGAGCACCATCACTGCTCACTTACAGGCCAATAAGGTTATTTAGTTACTTATTAAAACATATATATATATATATATATATATATATATATATATATATATATATATATATATATATATATATTATGATAGTTTTTTATTTTATTTTATAGCCTCAAATGTGTGATAAAAACAGGAACATCACTCATTAATGAACCTCAATGTGTGTTTTGAATTTAAGTCAAGTGGGCCTGTCTTTTATAAAATCAGTTTTCATCATTATCTCAACTATAGGCCCTTTTCACAGCAGACATGTCATAGCATGGTAAACACAGGTTTCATTGCTATCAGTTATGGGCTCATTTTATTTTGTGTAATTATTGTTGTCCTAATTGTTAAAGGAAGTTGTTCTTTAACCGGTTTCATTTTCTTTAATGATAATGAAGTTAAGCAGTCTGCGCTCTCCTCACTTTATCTGCTAAGTTGAGTGATGGGACAATCCTCCACAAAGTCAGCATATTATTTCAAAGGTTGAAAACACAACAAGGGATGATGGTAATACTTTAGAAAGCTTGGAAACGTGTCACAAGGGATATGGTAGCTGAGGATGGAGCCTGGGGAGGAAGCACAGTGGTAATAGGCAGGAAAGCTTAAGGGTCTCTTATCCTGGGCCTTGGCAGTCACACAGAGTACAAGCAGGGGGTCAACGGATCTACTTCAGCTGCTGATATGCCGCTGAGCTCAAGCAGGGATAGGCTGTGTTTGTGTGTGCGTGTGTGTGTGCGTGCATGCGTGCATGCGTCCATGCGTTTGCGTGTGTGTGAGTAGGTTGGAAAGTGGGGGCTTTGCATGCTTGGTTGCTTTGCAGTATCATGATTACTGTGGTACAGATACAAATGTGTGTGTGTGTGTGTGTGTGTGTGTGTGTGTGTGTGTGTGTGTGTGTGTGTGTGTGTGTGCGTGTGCGTGTGCGTGTGGGGGAGATGGGGTTTGGAGGAAGGGAGCTGGGAAATCGAGATGAAGATATATTGACAGAAAAGAGAGGACGCTTGGAAACTAAACCAACTTTCTATTAAGATCACTTGCACAATCAATAGCTAGCCATACACACACACACACACACACACACACACACACACACACACACACACACACACACACACACACACACACACACTTGTTCACACACAGATACTTGTTTAGAAGGTGCCCACACCTGCTGTGGCTTCAGGAAAATATATAACAATACTAAGCCCACACATATTTGCACGCGGGGTGAAAATTGCTGTCAACACAAAATAAACAATGAACAATAAACATGTCTATGTCCAAGTTAATGCCCACATACTGGATTTGTTCACTTGTGTTTTAGACCAGCAACAGCTATATGGAAACAAAAACATTTTAGACGATCAGATGATCCATCAAGAACTTTACTGTGGCATATTCTTCTCATGCTTACTTTTTTGTTGTTGTATTAGTCGTATTCAGGCAGAAACTTCCGGTTCTGCCACGTGAAGCTGATGCGGACGTGTCTTAAACCTTGCAATCTCTCTACTGACCTCAGTCTCAATCTCTCTTATAGAGTCTATGATAGTAGTGCAGTAATGGTGATGTATGAGCTTGATTTATTTTTTTTAGTCTGCAAGCATATAGACATGATATACGTTAATGAAATGGTGTTCTGATAACTATGACATAAAATCTGTTTTAAATACAAAGCAATACATTCATATCAATCTTGCAAATAGCTACAAAAATCAGGATTTAAATGAATCACGTTGCCATGGAAACAGCTTGGGTCCAAATTAACTTGCAAAGGGATGTGGGACGGCAAATATAATTATAGGCAATTATTAATAATGTTCATATTGTGTGTGGGCATGTGGAACAGTCTGTGGGAGCGGAGCCTGCAGGACCTCCAGAATAACACAGTGTGCTTCATGTGAAGGCTTATGACTGTAGGCGTAATGCATCAGCTTGTTTCAACTCCTATAAAACATTATGCATCATTTATGATGTGTTATGTGTCTAAGTACCTGTAATGCATGAACATATTATACTGCAGGCAACTGCTGCAGGGAATGGTGTGTGTGTGTGTGTGTGTGTGTGTGTGTGTGTGTGTGTGTGTGTGTGTGTGTGTGTGTGTGTGTGTGTGTGTGTGTGTGTGTGTGTGTAGTCACAGTTATTGTCATTAGAATGCAAACACTATATGATAGAAACATTGTATTACTCCACAGGTTCCAGATGATCTGATTAGGTTTCTGAGCGTGATGCTGCATACATATGCACATTAATGAGGAAAACAGATCTTTTACTAAAGAACCATTGCAATCATTGATATAGAGATTAGATTTAACGGAATATGATACATATTGCTGTGATCCACAGTCAGTTATTGGTGAAATAATTTGCTCAATTAATGATCGAAACAACTTGTTGTAGACAAATAACAGCAGTGTATTTTTCTGTTTAGTCTTGCTGACGTTGAATGTGCTTTTGTTTTGTTTTCTGACCTGTCTTCTATCACATATAACACAATATAAATATAAAAGCTGTTGACTTTTGCAGCCATTTTATTTGATTTACACTTAGTTTGTCACCCAACTAAATATGTATGAAAAAATGACTTACAGACAATGTTTTTCTCTTAGCTGAGTGTTTGGTTGTAATATTGCCTGTTCTGTGTTTTATTGGAAAAAAATATATAATCTGGCATTACAAAAATAACTAAATATTAATAACAAAAAATATATTGCATTTAACAACAACTTGTTTCCGTTGTTTCACAACAGGCTTCCCTCTGTTCCCAGTGCATTCTGAGAGAGGTTACAACTTTGTGACATTTTAATAAATATAATAATATTTATAATAATATAATATAAATAAATATGCAAACAAAGAAAATAAATGAGTGCACAGGAAATTATCTTGGTATAAGCAGTGTGCGAAATACAGGGAGTCTCAGGGGGTCCGAGACTCCCAATTGACCCTCTGAAAACTTTAATAGCAAAATTCCGGATTTGTCTCTAAAATCATGAGAAAATGATTTGTCACTGATTTGTGACAACATGATTTGTCACTTATGACTGCCCAGCAGTTTTCACTATTCAAACTGAATAGAGAGTGTGTCATGTCTGTCTGTGGACCTATTTGGACCCCTTTGGACAAATTAGATTCAGTGCCTTCATGAGAACGTGGATTAAAGCAGAACATTGTATCTCCTCTTTTTGGAACAAGGGACAGTGAATTCAGTCTTTTTATGAAGACAAAAATATGTTGCCAGGTCATAAAAATGTGTTTCAGCACTACAAAAGCAGTAGGGGTTAGTGCATTATAGAAATACACCAACATGTGTCAGCATATGCCCAACCTACACTGATAAAAATGTAGAACCCCATCTGCTGTGACATTCGTGCACACCCGGTTGCAGTGTTGGTGTGTGGATGTTGCTGAATGTGCAGCTGCTCTGCATGTGTGCACCTATGAGGTTGTTAGTGTGTGTACATCTGGTATTATAATCATTATGGTTAGATGCATTATTGCATTATTAATGTGTTTGTTGGTTAAGATGTAGGATGCCCAGGAGCGTGGCCAAAGTACAGGATGTTACTGCGTTAAATGACACTTTGGTCACGTAAGCACTGTTGCTTTTCACAAAGAGTGTGAACTGGAATGGCAGACATGGACTTTGTTAAACATGTAGTAACTGTGATAACTAAACTAACTGTTAACTGTAAAATATTCAGGAACAAAAAATATGAACCACAAATGTTCATGTTTGCTTTCCCAACAAATCTCAAGAACTGTGAAGATGAGGCAAATTAAGAGGAGGTGACAGGAAAAGTGTGAAAAGTTGGTGACAACAGTTGCTGTGCTCTGACTGTTTTTAGTTGCTACATGCTCTGAACGAGGCGGTACATGTCCCTGTTCTGGTAAACTCTCTAAAAGCTCTAAAGACACACCCGCCTCGATGCTGGTCCGTGATTGATATGGTTTCTGCATTGTTGTTCTGCCCTAAAACCTGCTCTACGGTCTATTTGATAATGTATTGTTGTTTGTATTCTAAGGTAGAAATAGAGTAATGTTCTCATAGACTTCTATACAACTAGAAGAGTCACCCTCTGATGGGCATTAGAGAGGTTTAAGTTACTTCCACATTGACTTCACTTTTCAGAACTGGCGGTTGTCACTTAGGCTGCATTGCTTTCTTAACTACTACGATGAAACGAGGAGCAGTTTTATATGACCACTGTGGCTAACTCGTCGCCCAAAGTCTAATTTGATTAGATTACTTTCTGTAAACGCCCCTGAGTGCAGAATGAGTCTTCACACATTTGAAACAAGAGCTAGAGACACTCTCCTTTGTTTCACTGGGACTCAATAGATGAAAGCTGCTGCAATCACTAAGTCATCTGAAACTTCAGTTTCAAGTTTAAACCCTGCAGCATTTGACTTGTGAGAGTATCTGTTAGAGTATCTGAACCAGCGTTTGACGAATCGGAGCTGAAAGGAGCTGAAATGGCTGTTGCATGTGAGTGATGACAGCAGTGGAATTGTCATTTGAGGCGAAGCGTTGGAGGGTTGAGGCAGAGTTGAAATGCGTGCAGCGTGAAGGGTTGAGGTATTGGTATGTAAGCAGTGACGACAATTTGAAATGTCATTTGAGCATACAAACGATGTCAGTTGAGTCAAACATGGTTGAGCTGTCAATGGGAGAGTGAATAAGATAAGTTGTAATGCATCAGGATTATACTTTAAAAGAACTACATTTCACCTTGAACACTGAAGGGTTAACTATCTATCAGCAGCCTGCATAGATAGCTGCCTGCGGAAACCACTTCTCCAGCTCGCCGGTGAAACCTAATAAAGGACATTCTGTGTAATTTGGGATTTCAGTCTAAGCATCCTTATGAGCCGGCTGATGGAATAATATTGAAATTCTATATGTGGAAGCTTTTCATTAGATTTGGCCTTTCACATTTTGACTTGATTGTTATGATTCATTTCACAAACTTCTTCCTGTGCCTGCCTCCTCTCCATCACGTTATAGAGGAAGGCTTTGATCCACTCCCAGTGTCACTTTAGCTTTAGCAAAACAATACGGTCCAAAAAAGGGATTTTCATTTAGTTTAAAGGGCCATTAATTGTTCTCTCTCTTCTCCATGACTCCACTACAGTCAGACTATCTCTCTCAGGCACACAAAGTAAATCCCAGTTAGAATTAAATGCACCTCTTGTTTGCCCAAGGGACTTTTATTATCTTTTATTTATAAGCAACGAAAGACAACGGAAAGAACAACAACAATCATAATAGTGGAACAATCCAGAAACGATGCAACGAGGAGGATTTGAACAAAGCAAGGTCAGAAGGATTTACGGCCATGAAGATGAAATGTTTTTATTTCCACAATCCGGATCAGTGCTGTTTGTCTGGGCTTGTAAAACCCCCATTACACACACACACACACACACACACACACACACACACACACACACACACACACACACACACACACACACACACACACACACACACACACACACACATGTGTGTATTCACCCACATGTACACGCAATGCATTCAGGCACACAATGGTCAAAGCACAGGCAGCATACAGATTAGGGCTTTGTGATGGACGATGCTGATGTGTTTGCAGTTGATCTTTTGCACCAATATTCAATATCGAGGACACAAAGACAATATACAAACTACAGTATTTAAATATTACCATGCAAAAATCTAATTCCTGTTAAATACATGTAAATCTACTCCAGCGTCACTTTTATTATGTAACATTATTGGCACACTCAAATTCTCTATCAGAATAAACTTTGATAAATGTCTGTTTTGGAATTAAATGCAGCTTCTAGCTGAAAGAAAACGTATTATACACAGATGCTTTCGTTAAATATGCTATGGCTGTATTTGAAATCATGCATTTCACAAACATTTATTCTGACATAATTCTCCTCAAGAAAAATGACCTAATCATCTGTAGTTGTTGTGCCCTAATTTAAGTGGCAGGTCAGGAAACGCTCACATACCTCATATTTAACGGTTAAGGAGGCTCTTAACGATAAATTGGCCTGATTTCTCCGAGTAGAAATTTCACAATAGCTGCATCAGAAACTGAAACTTCACAAACTGGTTAAATGAATGTTTTCCAAAATGGATCTAATTTTCCTGAATTATGTGAAGGTGCTCCAGAAGGCCAGTGTTTAGGGATGAGACTGTATTGAAATATATGTGGTTTGACTGCCAGAATTTTTTTTTATTGAAGACAAAAACAGGGTACGAGGAAAGGACAAAGTAGGGAGGCTCTAAGGATTCAATATTTAACAGCATTCTCTGAAGGCTCTTAATCTGCAGTCTGGCTGAACTAGACATGTCGAGTCACATGCTTGATCTACTGGTCTACACATATATGATGGGTATGGACCTAGAAAATTGTAACCTTAACTCTAACCCTAGAAAAGGACGTCCTACATCTTTTTCCGAAACACTTGAACTCCTTGAACTCATTGGAAAATGTCATGAGGTCAAGGATAGGTGTGAAGGACAATTCATGAGGAATCACTGAAACACCTTTCCGTAGCATTCACAGAATTCCACCAGCTCTTGTCAGGGTGGCCTTTAGTTACTTTCAGGTCAAATTCCTTCACCGCAGCGCAGCTGAAGCTACGCACGTGGATAGGGATGTCGCCTGGCTGGAGTATCTACTGTACATTTAATAACTCACAGCAGCAGAGCATTACTCTATCTTTTCAATGTCGAAAAGGCAATTTCATCAAACTCAGCATCGGTGGCGTTAAACATTACCTGCTTTCACATAACATCCAGGAGGAGATTCTGTTAGTCTCCAGTCATCCTGTTTTTACCTCTGCTGTCAGCAGCCAAATGTCATCAGTCACCAACTGGCATGGCCCTCCTGGGGCCCCGCAACAGGCAACTTGAATCAGAAGGAGAAAAGAAGAAACAGAAATGTCACGAGCTGTTAATGTTGAGTCAGTGGTATTAATCAACAGGCCAATCAACCTCACACAGACCAAGCATAACATGGTCTTTTCATTCTATCGGGTGAAACATTATGTCCACTTTTTCAGACCAGTGAGCTGATTGCACAGACCGGGTTCACTGCATTGCTCAAGGACGTCATGGTCTATGCAGTTTTTTCACAAAGTAGTGAAATACCCTGCTGTCCTGTAACTTCAGCAGTAGTTCAAAGGCTTTGCTAATAAAGCCAATAAAGGCCCCTTAATTTCTTTCTCCATGCAATTTGCATTGTATGAACCTCTTGACCACCACATCATGATTGGTGTACAAAACAGTCATGGTTACACATGCACTTTTGTATGCTACTGAATGATATGATAGTTCTGTGTCCAGCAATTTAATGAATAGTTCCATGCAAGTTATTTGCAATATATTCCCAATGAAAAATAAGTTTGACTATTTGTATCTTCTGTGCTGTGACATATCCCCCCGTGAAACGGAATATTTGAGCAGTCTGTTAAATTAGGGATTTAAATCGAATTCCTTGCATTTTATTGGCCCGCTATAATGTGGGCGGGCTTTGAATGTATGGCTCCACAAAAACCTCCCTTGTTGCTAAAAGTTGCAGATTGATTTATGGATGGATGTCATGATATTATTCTTTGAAACCGGCCGGTACTACCTGAAATCAACACAGGTCATATTTTGTTTGAAGAAAAGATAATTGAATTTTGATATAAAAACATATTTGTTTTTTGTTAACATGTTTGCATGTATTGTAAAAAAGGTGCCTAACCTCACAGAGAATGTTGAAACTGTATGAACATTTTGCAACTTAGTTTAGTTTTCCTCTATACCTTAAGCTAACAACCTCTTATTATTATTAACTGGTTGCTTCAACAACAATTAATGAAATAAACCAAGACAAAGAAGAAGGCTATGAAACTGCTACGTACGTATGTTTCTTGTTCATCACTGGCCAACTGTCTGTAGCCATAAGCCATAGTTCAGCATTAACAGTGGACTAAAACAGAAACAAAACACAGGACTGCTGGGCCCAGTTTTAAAACACCCTGCAGGTGTCAAGGTTAAAACCTTTGTCCTGGAGCCCAATTTTGTAATTTGTACCTTTGGTATAATCAATCCTGTGCGTGAGCCACTTAGTTCTTCCCTCAAATGAATAATTCATGAGCTGGAATTACTATATCATGCCCACATTGTGGTAACCATGTGATCACATGTCACTGTTATAATGCAGTGTCAAATCAGCTGTAAGAGTTGTCAGGTCATGGCCAGTCTGAATGGGCTGCCTGCGTTTAACACAGTTGACTGAGACGTGCAGTCATAGTGTTTTCACTACATGTTGTAACTCGGCATGTCAAACTGTATCGTTATTTTGAAAATGTATGAGGCTACTCACATCTCATCATTGGGCCTGTCAGTGGTACTAAGTCAAACTGCCATTGAGGCGCCGCCCCCTTTGCTGCCGACTCTAGTACTAGTACTCACGTCTTTTATGTTTTTATGTTTTTTAATGCCTTCTGATTCATGATCAGAGGTGTCAAGTAACGAAGTACAAATACTTTGTTACTTTACGTAAGTAGACATTTTGGGTATCAATACTTTACTAGAGTATTTATTTTTCAGACGACTTTTTACTTCTACTCCTTACATTTTCACGCAAATATCTGTACTTTCTACTCCCTACATTTTAAAAATAGCGTCGTTACTATTTCATTTTGGTTTGTTTTCACTCCGGCTTGTCATCGTTCAAAAACACACACACACACACACACAAAAAACCTCTCCGCACCGTTGCCCACAGATACGTGCGCGCGCACACAGGTGAGCGCTGAGCACACACACCAGCGGACAGAGAGCGTCGAAAAATATGTCGCGTGAAAAGTAGACGCTATATCTGCGTTTTAAACGCTCCCAGGGTGAAGATGGCAACAGCAGCTCTCATGTGAGGAGCAACCGGAGTTCTCCTCGCACCGGAGCAGCTCTCTGAACCCGGAGCAGCTCTCTGAACCCGGAGCAGCTCTCCTGTTTCGGGTGAAACGAGCCAAAGTGTTCGTGTCATCAATGAGCTGCTGGCTTCACACATTACAAAAGTACAAAGTACACGGATATAAAACTAAGTCATTAATAAATACATGGACAAATGCCTGTACCTTCGGGTAAATGGTTACGGTACGCCGTTAACAGGTTACGCTTGCGCGATTTGATGCTACGCCGTGAGCTCCGTGAGCTCGTCTTTTCCTGCTGTTGCGTTTCTCAAAATAAAAAAACAGATCTAAGCTCAATATTGAGCATGAATTGAGAGAGGCCGTATCAAATCCACAACCCCGTTTATAACATATGTGTCGAGGAAAGCAGTTCACTGCAGCCACTGATTCTGATACAACGTGATGCTCACATATCTGCACTCATTCTGTTTTGTTTGGCAAAAAAAATTAAAAGCTTATTGTTTTCCACAATGAGCTATTTAGTAGTAACTAAATATGAGTTATTTTTTGCACAGATAGAACTTACACAAAACATTGTCTGATGGGGCAATCTGATTTACTTAAAAGTGATTGCAATTGTCTTTATTCTGTTATTTATAAAAGCACAGATGAGTCACACAATTATGTTATTTACAGAAAAAGTTTGAGAACCACAGCTTTAAGTGTTTGTGTCGGAGTCGCCGCCTATTTTCCACTATTACAATACTTATAGGCAACGAGTTATCATGTCTTCCGCTCCATGAAACGCATGTTAATGCTCAGTAGTACACATATGGTACTTATGTACTTATGGTAATGTTTTGCATTGTAATAAAATGTGATAATTTTAAATGGGCATATATGCAGCTGAAACGGGTAGCCTAGTGCATCCCACATTTTTCAACATAACATTTTAAAACATTATAGTCATTATGGCCTTTAGAAAAATGATTGTTTTAGGGGGAGGTGGGGTAGTGCACTATAGGCCCCTGAGACGCGGCTTTGCCCTTAATGGAAAAAAAAATCCCCTTACATTACTTTTACTTTTATACTTTTAAGTAGTTTTTAAATCAGTACTTTTACACTTTTACTTAAGTAAAAAGCTTGAGTTGATACTTCAGCTTTTACACAAGTATTTGTAAACCCTAGTATCTATACTTCTACTTGAGTAATGAATGTGAATACTTTTGACACCTCTGTTCATGATCATCCGCGTGATCAAACTTTGGCGACAAAACCATGGCTGCACTTAACAATCGCACTTTAGTTTGCCTTCTTTGGCTGATATCGGTCATGTGTCTTGTTTCGTATGGCATTGTTTGGTGTTTGTTCTTTGTAATTTGTCTCTTGTCTGCTGTGCATTGTGAACTGTGTCTGTTGTTGTCTGTATAAGTCTGACTTTTGGTGACAAATACATTTCCCCACTGGGGATTAATAACATTTTTCTAATCTTATCTAATCTATAAAAGGATGTGTTTCGAAAAAGAAAATGCACAATTTGAAAATAGTTTCTACAGATTTACAACACACTTATTTAGTGTAGGCCTATATGACGTGCAGATAATATGTAAATATCTATATATGAATGGATAGAAAAGAGTGCCGCTCATCTGGAGATTTAAGAACCCTATCTTTAGACAATATGATCCTCTGTTTAAAAAAAATATATTGATTGTATAAAAAACGCGGTTGTGACTTCTCGTTTCTTCTTGCTTGCTTCATTCATACTTTTGTGTCATCAATGACAGTAGAGTCGCACAACGGAAATGTAAATGGTCGAATTGCAGTTTCAGCAAAAGGTATGGACAGTTTGTTGTGGGCTACACCTTCACCTATAGTTCTTAGCATTGTGATGGATCTGCACCATGATCCCTGTATGCATTCTAACCATGGAAGTGCAATCAATTAATGACTTTTGATGCTGAAGCAAAATGTCTAAATCTGATGATTAGAATTAATCAGCAGATGTGATAATGAACGCAACACAATTATTTCTACGGGGAATTCTGCTCTTCTCTCCGGGGTTGTGATTTGAACCAGAGGAGCAGAAGAGCAGCTTATGTCTCCGTGTGAATTTAGTAAAGCTCTGACACTACGCCACCTTCATTTTAAGTTTGTTCTTCACCTTTAAAAAAGAACTGTGGACAAACATGTTGGAGTGGAGAGCCTAAAGCCAGAAACAGGCTGGCCTCTGTCAGTCAGAGCAACACATCGACTCCGACGATGATTGTTCAACTTAGAGCGCCTCCAACTCTGCCCACGCAGCCGTTTATCACAAACTTTCCCAACAAAAGTCATCCCACACTCATTTGCAGCTTGTTGTGTCGAGGTGAGAGGCTCGGAGAGGGAAGCGCACGGCAGCGTGGGTGCAGCTCCTCAGCAGCTCCTCAGCAGCCATGAATTGATGTAGTGTGGAGGCCAGCGTGTGTTGGTAATAGGCTGACTGCTGGGTACCGGAGATATCTCTCCTGCAGTCTTTTATTTAACCATTCAGCTATAATATCACGGAACTAGTACAGCGGTGAACTGCACTCTCTACTCTGTATCCTTTTTAATTCAGATTAAATGAGAGTGGCATGAGGTGAACCACCCCCTGTATCTTAGTAATGATAAACAACAATGCTGTAGTAATCGGCTGAGCAGGGGGTCCACAAAGCTTTCAGGTTTAGAGCATCACAAAAAATACAGAACTGACAAAAAAAGTCAAATAAAATAACGAACCAATGTTTGCGACTAATTAAAGGCTGATTTGATCCTGCATTGTTTAGCCTGGCTATGTGTTATTAGTATGCGTGGATTCGTCAGATAACATCAGTGATTATCCACAAAGAGAAAATGTTGTTTGTGCTCATTTCCAGTGCTTATATTCTCACTATTGCTGCAGTTTTTTTTTATGTAAATTCAAAAGTTGGCAATCATGTGTGTTAGCTCTGGCTCCTTTTTTTTCACACTAAGGAAATACTTTAAGCAAAAAGTGGCTCATATAACCCTGATTTACCATACCGTTTGACTTATCTTCATGGACAAATTTGGTCTAAAAAAACAGCTGAAATTTCGCAATATAACAAGATCACAAGATCAAGAGACAATTGCTGGATCACAAATCACACAAAAATCCATCTTGTCAGGCTTCAAGTAATATGTTTGTGTTCTGTAAGTGAGAGCACGGACCAATCAGCATCCTGTGAGGAGCTGCAGCATCTATGGGCATAGGTGTGTGTGACACAGAGAGGAAACTGTTTGTTCTAAACAGGAGATTCAGCAAGATCATCAGTTCTGGAGAGTATTTCTGTATTGAAAGAAGAGCAAAGAACAACACTGAAGGCTTTGCTACATGCAAAACATGTATTTGTTCTTCTGACTCACTTCGCAAACAGTATGATTGACAGATGGTTCAACCTGCCACATATTTTTTTTAAAGTTTTCAATGACAGTTTCTCAGATGGTTCGGGAGGGTCAGGTTAGCAGTGATGTTGACAAAATGATACAAGAGCATCATTTCTATTTGGGGTTGGAGGAGCACAAACCCTCACTTTTAAATGTTTTATTTGATTCACCAAAAGACCACTAAACTGTGTCCTCTGACCGTCCAACCCTCACAGTCCATATGGGAGAAGCGCTGGTGTATTATCGTGCTCTCCCAGTATTTAAGCTTTACAAACAGTAGCAAGGTGATTTGCTGACCTTTTTTTTTGCTGCTGATCCTCTCAGGCAACATACAGTCTATAGGTGGAGTTTGTCAGGGTGGTATGCAGCTGGAGAGGAACACTGCAGACTCTCCTCAGAGCCCCAACTCCTCTGTCGGGTGAAACAAGAACAGATAATTCTCCTATCAAGTTATTTATTAGTAAAACAATATTTATTGAGTTGAAAGGTTCGTTAGTGGCATTGTATGGTCGTTTCAGGTTACCATTATTATGGAAAGCTTGATAACCACTTGAATCCTAATTTACTATTTTCTGGATTATACAAAGAAGATATTACCATGGCACACTAAAAGGTATGAATGGCCATTGCAAAGTACCCAGTGATTAAACCAACAAAACATCATTACTGACACTTTTACAGGTGTGTAGCTGTTGTGCGAGTGAGTGAGCACCAGTACCAGGTGTGCAGATGGGAAAACAAATCCAGCAACGTGTCCAGATGTGCAGCTATGCAGTGTAAGCTATTAACATGCCATATTTATAGATGGAGCAGATTGCTGCTGTCAGGAGAACACCTTTCATCTCCAAAAATGTCAGTTTTTCTGGAATGAAAGCCTTGTTATCATGGTTTGACCACCATGCATGCATGGAATTAATCAATGGAGTCTATGCATCAAACAAACAGTTATATAATTAAACAGTTGCTCACTTCAGTCTGTGCTGTCCTGATTATATCACACAAAGTGGAGGGATGACATACATTTTGTTTACATACGGTGCCGCGTCAGTAGGATGACATCTGCTTGTACTAGACTTGCCTTTTGCCTTTATTTGTCAGGTGGGGGTGTGTTGCTTGGCGTAGCGAGGATGTCGTAAGTGATCCCATGTGTGATCACTTACGACCAAAATCTCTCTGATGTCAAAATCTGGTTATGGCTCGAAAGGGTCCGACTTGTGTCGCTCTCATGAGAGTTTGTATGTGAGCGTTTGTGTTTGTGCGTTTACGTTGAGCAAGCAGCCTTTCAGTGGTTGAGTTATCTTGTATCGCCACACTTGTGACAAGGTTGCATTTGCCGTTCTGTGTTAACATGCTAATTGGAATGCAGTGGGCAACGTGCTATAGATTAGGGTTTTAGTACACTGGAGTCATGAATCAAGTTCAAGATTCAGGTTATTTTGTATTATGTTAAAGATCATTGTGCCTTGATTTTGGCGGTCCCTGTGGACAAAAAAAAGTAGTGTTTTATTTTACTGCAGCAGGGTCTGACAGTCTGCAATCCTGGTTCCTGTTTTTAGAGGATCAGTATTACATTGAAAGTAATACAACAATAAAGCAACAGTAAAACTATGATCATGCACAAAGGGGTTCATGCTCAACGGACTATTCACTGCAGTATACTCCAAAACCCCTTTTACTGCGAAGAAGCAAGAAGTTAACAAGTATTACCAGTAAATCAACGCAGACTTACTTTAATGCCGTTAGACAAGCCCTGTAAAGAAAGAAGTCTTAAATGCATTATAATCAAACAAATGATGAATCTCCTGTAAACAATTTGATTTGGCTGGCAAAATATATACTCAAATGTATGATTTCTGGCTAGCCCTCCTCGTGCCAGCTTTACTTTGGCAAGCTTAAACCATACAACAACAAATATAAAAAACCTTTACCCACCCCTGAGTCCTTGATCACTTCCGAGTGTAATTTAATGAATCAAAAGTAAAAGGTCCTCTGATGCACAATGGTCCCTTTGTATTCATTATACACTGCAGTAATCAAGGTGGTGAGTTTGTGCAACTTTTGTGCAGAATGGGCCTGTTTTCTGCTCGGGAAAGATGAGAGGTGTGTATGCTATACTGGAAATAAAGCTGCGAACTAGAACCGTATCGTGGTCCCTAGTAAAACCTTCCACCTGGAACCCTTTCAGAGGCTTCTACTAAGAGCCCAAGAGTTATACGTAGAACCATCTGTGAAAGGTTTCCACGCAGAGCCCTAGAGGTTCTACAGAGAACCCTTCTACACTCACCTAAAGGATTATTAGGAACACCATACTAATACTGTGTTTGACCCCCTTTCGCCTTCAGAACTGCCTTAATTCTACGTGGCATTGATTCAACAAGGTGCTGAAAGCATTCTTTAGAAATGTTGGCCCATATGGATAGGATAGCATCTTGCAGTTGATGGAGATTTGTGGGATGCACATCCAGGGCACAAAATTGCTTAAATCACCTTTCTTTCCCATTCTGACATTCAGTTTGGAGTTCAGGAGATTGTCTTGACCAGGACCACACCCCTAAATGCATTGAAGCAACTGCCATGTGATTGGTTGATTAGATAATTGCATTAATGAGAAATTGAACAGGTGTTCCTAATAATCCTTTCGGTGAGTGTATGTTGTAATGGTTCCATCAAAAACCCTCTCTGGAGGTTCTATCCAGAACCTTTCCACCAATTAAATATATATATATATATATATATATATATATATATATATATATATATATATATATATATATATATATGTATATATTGCCTTCAAATACTCAAAGAGTATTGTACTATCTGAGTGCTCAGTCTCCACCACTGGGATCATCCTCCAGATGTTTATTTTTACATAATATACAGGTTATAATGTAATATGGCTGCTAGCTGTCATCACCTTTGCTGAAGAACAATAAATAAAATCATTCAACAAAACACAATGAATAGCACACATAATTCATCACGTCAACCTTGAGAGTCACATAAAACCCAGGAAATCACACAGCCTGGGGGCTGTTACAGTCTTCAGTGAGGAGTCTGATCAACTTGTGTTGCCCTTTCCTCTGACTGAGAGTAAACAACACAGCTTGCGTCTCTTCCAAAAGATGTAAAAAACATAACGTTGTTGTTATTCATACTTGGATCAGTGTTTGTCCTCTACGTCCTTCACATTTAGTCATGTGGAGAGACAACAGAGGTGGGAGGGGCCTTTTTATCTGGGTGCTTGTGTGAGTATATTTCTTTACTCGTCTTTGCTTGTGTGTGTGACGGCGGGCGGGAGGTGAACCTACTTGTCATGTGTGGAAGGAGCATTTTGTTTTTCATCTCTTCACGCTCAGTTGGACAGTCAGATGGGATTAACGGGAGAGTGACGGGGTCAGTGGGACACGGGACGAGGTGTGAAATCACTTCTCTGTGGTCCAGTGACATAGAGCTCAAAGGACTGGCTTCTGATATACATGACATCACCAGAATAATTAGAACTATCTATCGTTTTCCTCTGCCTCCTGGAAAACCCGGACTACCTTGAAAGCTTTATCGTGAAATTATGACCAGGTTGTTGGAAATAACTATAAATTGTTCGACAATTTCTAGCTATATCCAATGCATTTAGTCTCTTGTGGATCCAATGAGCTCAGTTGTATTTGTGTGTTGTGAGGATGATGCATTGCTCCCCGTAGCTGTGTCTAAAAGCGTCAGCTAAATGAAATATAACATTAGTCCTCAAAGTAGTCTTTTCACAGATCAGAGCCTCATGAAGCATTACAGCCAGCCAACTAGTGACCTAGAACATTCAGAGGGTGTATGGCTGTGCTGTCTATATTGAAAATAATGGGGTTTCGTAGTAGTTTACAGAACAGAAATGCTCAACATCATCAACAGCCAAAAAATTGAATTCTTGCAGAAATCTCCAAATAACAAAGGTTTTAGGAAGAATTACTTTATTATCTGATCAGATGGACATTACTCCGCTAAACAATAGTTGTTTGGTGCTATATTAATGCTATGAATGTTGTAAATAAAACCTTTAATCCCTTTAGTCAATGTGCTGACTATGTAAAGTCTCTGGTTCGATCCCTCTCCTGTAAATTCCTGTCTCTCTACCGTTGGCTAACAAATAAAAACATGAAATTACCCCAACAAAAAAACTAAACAATGGCATGATGGGTCAAATTTGCATTGATAAAATGTATCATTAAATCATCATTTGTCATTAAGATGAAGACTCTGACCCTTTGTGCAGGGTTTCTGTTGGGCCACGTTGTCACATGTAGCTTTTAGATGCAGTAATTAAGAAAAGATGCACCAAACACAACACTGGCATAAGGTTAGCGAACACGTTACCAAGGAGTAACATCACCAACCTATTGGAGTGGTGTTTGTGTCCACCTGACGAAAGTCCAACATGTATCTTCCTTTCAGCTCTGGCTTGGTCTCTTAGCTGCTACATGCTCCACTCTGTTCTCTAGACATGTGCTCTATTTGTTAATATAATACACTATGTACATAAACATTCACTATTTTAGGGTCTTGCTGGCTTTTTTCAAGACAACTTACAATATTGGATGATTTTGAGGCCAGATCTGTTCTTGTCTACTTGCCTTTGGGGGAATTTTCAGTGTTTACTTTATGTTCAGTCGATTAGACCCTTTCCAAAATTGCAAAGCTGTGACATGTGTGTTGGTGATCCAGTCTCAGATGAATAGTGAATGAAGAGTGGGAGCTTGGTTATATTGGGGCGTGTGTGTGTGTGTGTGTGTGTGTGTGTGTGTGTGTGTGTGTGTGTGTGAGACCTCAGACAGCTGTGAAATGGACTGTGACAGGGGCTTCAACCTAGACCTACTGACTGCCATGGCAACCCAGTAGCCTCAGCGGCCTTCTGTCAACGCGCTCTGTCTTCCTCCCTATCGGTCTCCGTCATGTTGTCTCACTCAGTCCACTCGTAAACACGCCGACACACACACACACACACACGCACGCACACACACACACACACACACACACACACACACACACACACACACACACACAGTTTTACTCTATTTGATTAAGGCTGAGTGCTATTTCAGCTTCTTCAGACTGCATTTGTCCACTCACATGTGCGTCCACTTGAGCCAGCTTCTTGCCATCGGTCACGAAGCGAAATGGATGGCTCTCGTGTTCAAGGTGACGGGAGTCGGCGCCTGAATCCAGCAGGAGGCTATGTTTACTCCCTGAAGTCAATTCATCATTTATTTTTCTGTCTGCATATTTTCCACATTCATAAGCTTGACACATTTTCTTGATTTCATTTAGCCAGATTTCATACTTCTTTCACACCTGACATTCATTTATTTATCCTAGTTGGATAGGCGTATAACATTTGTCAGTTATGCGTTATTTATTATTTTTCAATATATTTGTATTCGTAAAAATAAATAAATGAATATATAAATATATCACATATCACCAAAGACAACATTTAAACACAAATACAAAACAGAGCTGCAAAATTATGCTCGAACAGACCATAATACAACACAGAACTTATATCAGCGGGCCTTCCAGCCTGAATAAATAGAACATGAAATATCTAATAAAACAAAGAAATAATGAAAAAGAGAGCAAAAAAGGAACTAAAAGCTTGATGCTACTATCCTGTTATTTTAAAGGAAAACTGTCTCTCAAGATAATCACCAAAAAGTATTATTTCAAAACTGCACTTAATATTCTTTTTCATTTCTATTCGGAGTACATCCTTGCAAAATAAAGTTGTGTTTCCTAAACATTCTTGATTGATTGACATTTAGGGAATGAAACAGGAAGTATTTGGGTTTTCTTCGCTGTTCTCAGTTGTTTCAACAATGCCGTTTCCCTCTGGGATGACATGAAAACTCAAGAAAAAAAATAACAAGCCAATTAGGATTCCCCCCCCATATGTTTGTCATCACATGTAAAGAGACTCTGAGCGTGGAAATGGTGCATTCCTCATTGGTTCATGAGAAGTTCATGAATAATTCCCGATCATGTGTCGAATGTTACCGAGGACTGATCCCCAAAGCCTTGTGATATTTTAGCCCCGCAGTGTGTGCGTTGTTATTTTTGTGACACCCGTGTGGCGCTGATCATGCCTCATTATGGCCGCCGGGCGCATTTCCACAGTTCCTCTCTCATGTGTTGATGATGGAGCGCAGTAATTGGCCATGCTGAGTGACAACCCACGTCTCGGAGGAGATAATGAGGCCGCCATTTTGAGCGTGATGCTGACAGACACTTTGAGCCGTTAACACAATTAACTGCTGCACTGGGCAGATCACAGGGTAAATGTATTAGCAGGCTGATTTCAGATTACACATTCATATGAATATTAATCATCAACTGATTACTGATTGAAAAGTAAGAACACAGAATTAATTTTGGTTCATTTTTTTGTGTGTTTTCTGAGGTATTTTTTGTGGATTCGGCTGGTGTTCTAGAGCTGAGCACTGAGGCGTTCAAAAGATAAAGAGATATAGAAGAAAATACTTTTTTCTTTTCTTTTTGGTGTCAGCTTGTTATAATATACGCTCACACAATGCTGCAGCTTAATGGATTCAGGAACAAAGCATTCAGACATATGTCCCTATGTAAGGTAATGGGATGACTCTGGGTAACCTTGTTCAGGGAGCTTAATGCACCTGCACATCCACACTGTCCAGTACATCCTCCGCTCTCCTCTCTGCTCTATTATGCCCGTCTCCAGTCCTCAGTGTGACTGAGGGAGCTTTAATGGGGATTTTTCAGTCATGGATTCAGATCATTATTTGCGATTATTCTGTTTGTGTTTTCAAATTTGTTTGTGTTTTATTCTGATCCCCCAACTCTTCCTGTTTAGCATCATTATGTACAGACAACAGATGCTACCTTTGAAAGCCAGACCACACAGGACATTTGTGACGAAATAACTGACATCCTTTTGTCTCAGTAACGAATTATGGAATGTGCAGATCCGTGTGGCTCAGTACACGCCGTGTGGCGATTGAATGATTTCAAAAAAATCAAAATGGTTTCGCTCTTTCAATGTTATAGCTAATGCCCTTCACATCCTCCCCCTGAGCAAATCTGATGTTTTTTCTCCAAACCATGGCGTGGCATTATTCCGACAGCTATAAAATTGTAAACAATACAGAAATGATAAAAAAAAAATTAACATCCATGTCTGTCCAAACTGTCATTACCTTATAATTTTAATAATAATTGTATTTTATGTACTAAACATGTTCTGTACTGGATGGACAACCTGAAAACCTGAAAACATAATGCCACGTGTTACAGGTACCAGGATTGGTACCTGGGAAGCAGATAATATGCATTATAAAATAATAATATCACAGGAAACATTCATTGAGCCAAACAACATGCAATCTTGATGGACGTGACGATGTGGCGCCATTTTTACGCGAGCCGCACACCGGACAATTAAACTGAGCACCCACTCACACACTCATATATTCATCAAAACAGTATTTTCATTCAAACAACCTCATACAATTCTCATTATTCTCACCCACCTGCAAACAGGACACAGAGATTACACAACGACTTTTTCACGTCTGTTCACTGCTTCGGTGCTTTGCAGAATGAGGGAATTCGCGCCACTGTGGTCGTAAACCAGCTAATTGCCGGAAAGCGTCTGACTGACGTAAAACGTCATAAACCACCACCCTGCCCCCTGCTGGCGACATGGTGGACTGCACTTCAGTACAGAATTCAGCATTTCAGTTCCTCTTTTAAACAGTATTGAACAGTATCATTTTGAATACACAAAGCTTACTTTACACCACATATGTATGCACATTAGTGGGCGTCACACACGCATACCAATTATTTAGTGCTATCTTTTAATTATTGCTGCCTTGTTATATGCCCTTGGGATTTTGCACTGTTCACTGGAGTTCCACAGACGACCACCAACAGTTGACGTTAATCCGGTCTCTCTCTGCTGCAAGACCAAAACTAGGCTTTAAATGTCTTTTTTTTAAATATTGTACTGGTTTTGTTGAGACAAAATTCAGGCAACAGTGATGCTACTTGACCTTCTGTGTCACTGGCCTCAGCATCAGCATAATATTTGCTTTTCTTTCGAATGTCAATATTCATAGAATCCAGGATGTGAATGTAACCGTCATGCACGCTCGTCAGACCATGGGTCATAAAACACTGCATTACTACAACAGCATTCACACAGAGAAGTGATGCATGTTCTCAAATCTAAAACCCAGCGTGGCTCATACAGTGGTAGGATCCACAATAATGGAATGGTCCATTAAAAGACCACAAATGTCAAACCGGCTTCTTCCTGTGCGTCAGCCACAAACTGATAACGAGTGTTGAGAAAAATGGAAAAACGTTATTAGACAGACTGATTCACTGTGATATCAGTCAGCGACTGCGCTGCAAAATCAAGGTTTATCTAAATGAAAATGTGGGTTCCTGTAACAACACCAACCAAATCCTTGCTTCATCATATCTCTTTGTGTCTCAGAGGCATGGTTTGATAAGAAAGAAAGCCTGCAGCATCAACACTCCTCCACTTCCTGACCCATAGGTCTCAGCCGTCAATATCCACCTTGTCAGAGCCACAGTGTGTCGCACATACCACCTGACTCAACACAGCTGGGTTTAATGTGGAGGCAATTCTTCTGCTACAAATAGTCATTTTATAATCAGATTTGTACTGGGCTTTTTTTTTACATTACTCTCTTTTTTTACATTACTCTCAATTTAGGTATAATTGTCGGTGATACTTGAACTAGTCCTCCAGGACTCAGATAGAACCACGTAAAACTTGGCACACTTCATTTTTTTTTTTGATTTATTGAACAAAAACTGATATTTCAGCTTGTATCTTTTATAAAGTGACAGAACAGAAACACTGTTTATTTAATGTTAGTTTCTCAAGCCATCAGAACATTTTAGATAAAAAATAAAACATCCACAAAAACTGACAAATAAAAAAAAAAAAAAAAACTTGAGCCGGAACCTACATGTTGACCAGTTACCAGTTGTAATGGTATTTATAGGTTGACATAGTTCAAGGTTATTACATTACGACGTAATGCTACGTCATAACACTACTATTTGAACAACAACTGCAATCTTTTTTTCCTAACCTTAACCAAGTGGTTTTGTTTCCTCATTCAAACCAATCGTTTTAGTTAACTACTTGTACATTTCTGCAAACGTGATACATAGTTTTGGTTTAAAACAACATTCAACCTGTCGCATTGTTTGCAGAAATGTTAATATTTTGTTCTGCCGACTGGGTGACCTTTGCCACCCTATACAGATTATCCTAAAATAGGAAGCACACTTAGTAATAATAGCCTGTGAATGTGGCTAATCATTTAGAAACACTGAACAAAAGGATTCAAATCCCTGTTTGAAGGTAAATTCACCACTGACAGGACTGATTGCTCTCCACTGACCACTCCAAGTGGAGAGATGGCCGTCCAGCTGAACATAACGAGAAGCAGACGATAAAGGAAGTGTTGTTTCACTGAAAGCTGACATTAGCCAAAATTAACGGTCCATTCAGGTAAACAGAAAGAGAGACACTGTTCTCTCATCTGAGATTCCTGTTGCTTTTGTGCAACTTCCATCATAGATTGTCAGCATCTCAGGAGAGAGAGCCCACTCTTCATCTCTGTCAATTATTTACTTTGTAAATACACCTGGCTGCCGTTTCTGACCTTTGAGACAGTCTGAGGCTTTCCCGTCAATTAAGAGACATTTTTTTAGGCAGATGCTGTGCGGGCGACCTCGTTCACTTCTCACTCAAAAGCCTGCCACGATTCCAATTTGCAGCATAAACAAACCCGAGACAGGATGGAAACTGCAATTCCGTGAAGATCACAATTACGGACTGCAAGTTTCTAAAGACAATGGCTATTTCTTTACACAAATGCAAAAAGAACCTTTGGGAAGAAATTTTGCTGTCAGGAGAAATCTGACAAACCCGAGAATAACAATGAAATCAAGGTGTGCCTAATGAGACGAAAGACAGGAGGGATGCTGGGAAAAGGAAACAGAGAGCGATCTTTCATGGCAATCCGTGTTCTGTCCAGGAAAATGAGACGCGTTCTTGCCATACGTCCATCTCCTACAAATAACCACACTCGTCAAAAGAGGTTTCCTCAAGCGTGGAAACAAAGAGAAAGAGATGGACGGAGAGCGGTGTGCTGTTTCTCCTCTCCGTTTGGCAGGAAGCTTCCTCTCAGCAGGCACGAAGAGATCTTCTCTCCCCGCACTGATTCCATCAGGATTAGTGAGGAAATGGCAGAAATCAATGCACTGAGGAATTGGCCTGCATGTCGAGGACGCCTGGACCCGCAGGAGAAGAGCCAATCCAGTGAGGCATGGGTATTAGTTGTAATCTCTGGACGCAGTCAGTGCGAGACTCTCCATAACCCTTCTCTGCTTTCAAATCCTCACCTGGAGTGAAAAAGCACAACAGTGTTGTCCACTAGCTGCCAGACACCATAGGGACTGTGGACTCTGCAGGCCAGTTATTGTGGAGAGAAGTTGTGTACTTGATGGAAACTTCATGGAAAGTGATTACATTTGAGAGTATCACAAATTCACAGTTTGCATTAAAGCACACCTTCCACTTTATCGATCACGACATTACCTGTCTGAGCTTTGGTATATTTTATGTTGTATATGTATTAAAATTCAAGTGTTATCTTATCTTAGGGTTACATTTGTGTTAGCCTTTTAACACATATCCTGGCATTACATATTTCCCTATAAATATATGTAGCGCCCTGCTAATTTATTTACATGTGTTTTGTTGTAATTTCTGTTAAGCAGTACAGTTGCTTTTCTGTTCATGGGCCGAGAAGTATAGTTTAGAAAAAATATTTAAGTGTCCTACAGGTTTAAGTTGCCCTTGAACCTCTCGTGTCCCCACCTATTGGCTGCTCAGGTGTCAAAATGGTTGGCAGCCAATCAGATCAAAGCAGAAATAACTTTTGGGTAACCTACCGGGTTCTTAGTCGGGCGGGATAGAGTGAGAGGGGCGGGAAAAGTCAAGTAGGGGAAGGACAAGGGGGAAAAAGCGGGTGAAGGTAAAGAGAGATGTCGAGCTAGATAAACATTGAAAGAAAATGTGTGTTATTGTTGGTTCGAACCAGAGTTTGTTATTGCCGTGGAGGGCCAACTACAACCAAGACAGTGAGCCGTGTTGGAAACCATGCAGGTCAGAGTGCTGAGGTCATTGCCCGTCTGGTTTTAGCGGCTAGCAAGCTAGCGGCTAACAGGCTAGTGGATACGCTGAAGACTGCGCTACCGGCAAGGGACAGAGACCGAGACAAAATCTTCTGTCGTCACAGCGCCTCCTGCTGGACACAAGAGTTTGGGAAGACTGTATCTATCACTCTAAGGCCGTGTTCACACCGGACGCGACGCAAATTTGCGGCGCCGCGTCCACCGCGGAAGTTTACTCGCGCGAGTAGAAAGAGAGTGTTCACACCAAACGCGAATTCGTGGCGCGACCAAAGGGGTGTGGCTTAGCTCTGTTGCTTGCCTCTGTGAGAGACAAGCGACGAAGCTTTCATTTCCACTATCGACCATGGAATAAATAACCACTAGTTCTGCTTTATACTTGTTGTGGAAGTCCCAAACATGTCGGAACATGAAACGCCCTCGTATTTGGGTTCATAACATCATACGTAGCCGCACACAGCTCGGTGAATTTCACCGACTCCTCCAGGAACTGCGTCTCCGTAAAACGATACCGATTATGCCATCCACCATGGAAATAACCACCAGTTCTGCTTTATACTTTTTGTGTAAACTCCACATATGTCGGAACATCAAACTCCATGGTGTGTGGGTTCATAATATTATCCGTAGTCCCACAACAGCGTCTCAATGAAGCCGCTGTCAGCGCTGGTTCAGGCGGAGCAGCAGCAGTTTCATTCAGAAACGGGGAGACGGCGGTGGTGACGGGCGGAGCTTCTCAACGCTGATTCTGAACGCTGATTGGCTGCCGCAACTTTGCGTCACGCGATTTCTCCGCCAGAGTTGGGAGAATTCAACTCACGCGAATTCGCGCCGCGTCCTTCGCTTTGTTCGCCCCAGGTCAAACGTTCTGTTCGCGCCGCCTCCAACGCGTCTATCTCGCCGCAAATTCGCAAATTCGCGCCGCAGCGCATCTGTGGATTGACTTAACATGTAAACTGGTCGCGCCGCAAATTCACGTCGCGTCCGGTGTGAACACGGCATAAGGAACAGTGAGTACTGACCACTCTTTTCTGGTGGAGGATTTAAATGAGCTCCGACAAGCAATCCTGGGTATTATTTTCTTTTTCTTTTTACAATCAGTGGGTTACTGTTTTGTGTTATAATACATGTTGACTGTGTTGTATTATATAAACTAATGTGTTAAAGTAATGCTATTTTTACTTGGGCTACATTTACAACAAAAGACTAAAATCTTCGGATCCCCATGTAAGTCCATGGATAAGTTTCAGGCATGAAAATCCCTCACCTTTCGCGAAATTCGCCGTTTTGAAACCAAAATATGTCATCCACGTGAATCACGTAGATCCGAAAAGTTTTTGTTTTTGGGAGGGGTCAACTGTCCACCGTTTCTGAGATTGGAGTGGGACACGGAAAAAAAACTGGGGTCGTGATCATTTTAGCAATAGAAGATCTTTGACGTCGCGAGTCTTGGCCAATCAGCATTAAGATGTCTACAGCGGCTTCATTTCCCTCCCACCAGTTTAATAATCGCAAGCTAGTCAGCTTGCTAACACGTTAGCTAACGTTGTTGAAGAGACAGCGAATGAGATTACTGGCAGCGGAGAGTCCGTGGAAGCGTGTGATGTCAGACAGGAGAGCGGCGAGTCAGCAGCACTGCAGTTCTACCTACCGACACCTCACTACATATAAGGAGAGGACAATGGAGATTTTATCCAACTTTTATTTTAATAAAAAAAACAAAATGAGTTTCCTCTGTAGGGTGGCCGGGCTACTGTATATTTAAGGGTTTAAGATCTACGTGTAGAAAAAAAGTGTATCCTCCAGTTAATTATAATCTATATAGTTATGTGGTTATAATCGCTGTCACAATGTTCAGGTTTACCTGGTGGAAACATTATTCAGTGTTCTAGACTAACAGTGACGTCTCCTCAAAGTAAAGTGGTATAACAGTATGACATAATATGGTCAAATAAAAAGGCTGGTACATTATACATATTATGGCATATAAGTGTAATATTATGAAGTGAAATGCAGTAGGAGCAAAACAATATTCAGTATAGTACAGCAGTATTGCATATTGTAAGTATTAAGTCTACAAAATATATATACACACACACTACCGTTCAAAAGTTTGGGGTCACTTAGAAAGTTTCTTATTTTTCAGAGAAAAGCACTGTTTTTTTCAATGAAGATTACATTAAATTAATCAGTAGTACACTGTGTGGGTTCATTATACTCTCAAAATGGCCAGAAAAAGAGAACTTTCATGTGAAACTCGCCAGTCTGTTGCTGAACATTTGTCTGGGTGACCCCAAACTTTTGAACGGTAGTGTATGTATGTATGTGTGTATGTATGTATGTATGTGTGTGTGTGTATATATATATATATATATATATATATATATATATATATATATATATATATATATATATATATATATATATATATATGTACACACACTTGGGTATTGACAAAAGAAGAATTAAAACCCATAATGATCTTCTCGACGAGTGACGCTGTTCGGCACTGACCCCCCCCCCCCCCCTGGAATATTAAAAATGTTCTTACGGGGGAGCATGCCCCCGGACCCCCCTAGAGGGGTAATATCTTTCTCACCTTTTTCATCCCTGACCCGTTTTCATGCCTGAAGTTTCTACCTCGGTTTGGAACACGAAGATGTTACGAATGAGCATAACTAAACACCAGCCCAGTATGCATGGGAATAACGGCCAACTTCTTATTTCAAGATGAACCTCCAGTGCCAGTACAGAAAGTTGTTCACTTTATTTACTTACTTAATAATCTTCATTCTCTCTGGGACAGAACAATCCATGGGAGCTTCCTCCACTCCTGTGACAACATCTTGAGCCTTAACAAGTTTGTCAAGCTCTTCTGCCCGTAGTCAGTTAAAAACTGGAAGATGAAAACATTTGATAATTTTCCGGTGGACCTGGAGGGATCCCTCACAGTCATCTTTGCCTTGTTTTAGAGATTTTTTTAAATTTTTTTGTACAAATCCATGGTTGTGATCTTCTTAGGCAAGATAATGTCTTCTCAGGGATATATTGTTGATGAAATCCTTTTCATATCAGCTTCAGTAGAAGGTTCAGTGTGTATGTTCACGGTTGTTGAAAGCTATTTTTCACCTTTGATTGGGCTATGCTTGCAGTCCCCCTGCTCCCAGTCTTTGAAACACATTTAAAGGCTGGCCTATTTCTGTAGTTGATACACGGATGTTATCAATCCTCTCATCTGATTCTAGGTAAGACATAAAACAGGGATATTTCCTGATGTCACAGTGTTCCTTTAGCTGTTGACATCAGAAATAAAGGATGCAACAGAGGGAAATGAAAATCGAGGAGTAACTCAATTATAGTCATTTTTCAAACTAGCAGGACTGCCGTTTTGAGAAATTTGATAATTCATGGCCTTGCTAGTCTATAATGTGCAAAGCATTGTAGAATCATTAATGAGTCAAAGATAAACCAGTCCCTTTACGCATGCAGTGACTGCAGTTGCATAATGGTACTTCAAGAGGGAAGTAGATTTCTAGGTTCAGCACCTTTTTTGTGAGTTTGCCTATTCAGCACACAGCTTCTTAGCCATTAGCCAGGTGTGTGATTGAGGTAAGCGCTCTAGCAGTCATGCTAGTCTCCTCTTTCCTCTCTTCCTTTACCTTTGCACTCCCCCATACTGCTGCCTTCAGCAGAAATTAGCTGTATTACGGCAGTGACTAATCGCTTCACGTTTCCCCTTCCGCTGCATTTGCCGACCAGGCCGTGGCTGTCTGGATCCATAGGTAATGCTAGCCTTATACGAAAGCCAGACCACCTCAATCAATAGCCGCCCCCGGGCAAGGACGGAGATGGAGGAGAGGGGAAGGAGAACAGGATGCAGCCTAATTCAATGAAGTAGACATTACCCGGTGCTCGCAACGCGCCAGGGCATGAGTAATCATGGACAAATTCATTTTAGAGCCTTGGAGCCCAGTATTGCTTTCAATTAAGGGCAAAGTTTAGAGCGAATGGGGTGCATATAGTGGGAGCTAGTGTTGGTGGGCAGGAGAAGGAGGGAGACACAGAGCACGAGAGATTCAGTCAGAGCTCGGATCAGTTTCTGTTGACATTGCCAATTTGTAGCCGAGGTCTTCTTCAGGCATTTACCACAGCTGCAGTAGTCGGTGTAATGCTTGACTAACCAGTTCACTATGAAATGCAGACAATTATCCATCCGCAAGAGGCTGACTGTTGTTGTTTTGCAACTAATGGAAAATAAACACATTATAGGATGCTGCTAAAGGAGCGGCTAAAAAACAAACGCTGAAATGAAATGAAACGTAGCTTGAAGTTTTGACCGGTTAGTGCTGCTTCAACCTGAGCGAGAAAAGGACAAAAAAGAAAGAAATATTGCCTTCATGAAATATGAATGTAGTCAAATTAGTGCATTACATCACTTTCATGTCTTTATATAATCTGAGGCATAGTTCGCAAGACAAACTAATAATAAATATTCTAGATTGACAAGTTCCCATAACACAGTTAAACATGTCCTGACGGGTGGGGTTGTTGTGAGCTGCTGAGCTGACTGATGTTTAATATCTTTTTTGTTTGTGTTTTCTGTAACTTGTTGATATAAGTTTAACACTGAGAGGCATTGAAAATCACTTTTATAGTATTTTCTTACTGAAAGGTTATGACAGTTCTTACTATGAGCTGAAGCACGTTTGACAAAAACCTGAAAGGCGTCTGTGCTGCACATAGTGTTAAAGACGGCAGTGTAGGATTTTGCTGCATGTTCAAGTCATGCAGTGCTCATCATGTTGAGCTTATGAATGTGTGTGCCTTACTGAGGGATTTGAAACTGAGCGACAGTAGAAATATCATGAAAGTGTCACTAAAGGGCTGACATTCTAAGTGTGCATTTTATTTTAATGAGCTCATTGTCAGTTTCTAATTACCTTTAACTTCCAAATATAAGCCAATCTCCAATTTATAGTTCAACCTGTATGATCAAATGATGGCAATTCCCAAATCATGATGGGAAAGAAGGGGAGTTGTTTAGCTAATTGTATAGTATTAATATAAACAGAGCTGAAAAGTGAAGAGGCAGATGTTACAGAGAGTTCATGGATATGAACGAAACCTAAACCCTTCAATTGATGCAACATGTAAGTCTGCAGAGAAACAGTCTAATTATGATGTACTTCTCATTTGAATAAAGGATGTCCTGCAGTTGTCAGGATGATAGTTATGGGGTGTTTTAGGTGCTAGAAGGTTAATCAGCTCTGCCAAAGATTTACATTACATGCACCCACTTATTCTCATATGCATGAAAAAATGAGTTCTGTCACAGTTTCCATGGCACTGACCTCATCCGCCTTTTTTTCTCCACCTCCCTGTATATTTTTCGATCTTTCCTGTAAATGTTCTTCCGCTTTCTCATTATCCCCTTTCACACCCAACGATTAAGTGATTTCCCATAGCTGCTTGTTTCATTGACAACCTGTACATCCAAAAAAAGGTTATGTTTTTTTAAATAAAGTGTGGGCATTTGGCCATTAAGATCCCCGCGCATGCTGCAGCCATCCAGTTGTTGTCAGACATACATATTTATGGAAGTACTCTTGGACTGATATTCATGATGTTTCAGTGAGAGAATAAAAGTGAGGGCGATGTAAGAGATGGCATTCATGCATGCTTTCCTGTAACAATGTACTATAAACAAGCGCACACTCTCAGAGGCACACACCGCCACCAACGCGGGGCAATTCTCCAGCAGTGCTGTTGTTTATCAGTAAATAAAACAGCTATGGCGGCTGCATCCTTTTAAGTTGCTTTTGGATTGGATTTCTTTATGAAATTATATTAGACTGTTTTACAAAATAACAATTGACTGCATTCCTGCTCTCCTGCCAGTGTGAAACTGTGTAATGCCAGACTCTCCCACCAGCCAGTGTCTAAAAGCATTGACGTATCAATAGATCATCTTTAACCTTCTTCCAACATCATTACTCAGAAAGAATAAGTCTGTATAAGATAAAGAAATCCCACATGCATCTTTGTTTTAGCGATTGTTATGCAATGTGTCATTTGGTCGTCAACCTGAATGAATCCCAACCATCGTTGTACATATTTACAAGGCTACACTGTTATTTCTTATCATTATTTCAGCATATGACTCTTCTGAATCGTTTCCATGTGAGTCGCATGTGTTTACACATATAAATGAGTAAGAAACTGTTTTAAAGCTCCTGAAATGTGGTTTTAAATCTTCAGGGACATTGAAAGCCTTTTAAGCTTTTTATTCCACACATACCTTTAAGTAATGCGTATGTTACATATTGTGTCTTTGACATGTAGCACCCAAGCATCCTGATATCATACATGCCGTTTTAAGCACAACTCAAGAGAGATATAGGTCTTTATTAGATTAAAAAACCTCTTCCATTTTCTGTTTTTAATTTGCTGTTCAAACAAGCTCAATACTTCCTCCACTTGTTTCACATTAAAATGCTTCCAGCGGTTCAGCGGGCATTATCTCATCAGCAGAATTATTTTTAGTGACACAGCAACAAGTAGGGATGAGTTTCATGAATAGCGGCTTCATACTGAGGAATAAGCAGCACAAGCCATGTCAGTCATAATGAGTTAACCTCACAAGGATGTGTTATTGTATATCGTTGCACTAATGAAATGAAATGTGTGAAATGTAAAGATGGTTAAACTCACAGATAGTAATGCTCTCAGCTCTGGTGAGTATTTTAGTGTCTTTCAGCTCATTGTTTTGATTTGTCCGGGTTCACGCTCTCATCAACCCGGTTTTCAGTAAAAAAAGAAAACATCTAAAATCCCCGAACATTATCTGCTCAGAACCAAACCAAACAGCAGACAGACACAGTCAAGACTAGCTGGGGAAACAAAGTGGAGCATTTAGCAGCTAAAGAGACAGCTTATTGTGTGGGGACCAAACCAGAGCTAAAAGGATCAGGTGGGCAACCAAACCCAACGCCAGATGTTGCTCTGTGCCTCCTGGATATGTAACTAGGCAACGGTTTGCTGACACATTCATTACAGCAATGCTCAGTAATAATGTGTCAATGTTGTGATTGCAGCTTGTTCTGCTGCCCCCAAGTGGCCATAAAATGTATAGATCAAAAAGACACTAAAGCTTAAATGGTCTGTTGTAAGAATATTTGCAGGTTGCCTGTTACCTCTTCCAGCTCCACCCAACCAATGCTCCATCCTCTTTGCCCAAAAAAGGTTATTTTTGGCTCTAGACAGTAAATTATGAACCCGACTACAGGCGTTTAAACATCCCTTTAGGGAGAGATGCTATGTCTGCATTCAAGCATGTAGGAAACATTTTATTTAGAACTACTATTTTTTAACTACAGAAAATCCAGAGAACACACGATTGTATTTAAACACCATGTATTACTGATGAATTGAGTATAATATATATATATATATATATATATATAATATATATATATATATATATATATATATATATATATATATATATATATATATATATATATATATATATATATATAAGTATATTGAAACTCATTGGAAGATTCAAGGGGTACTGTGTGAAGCATCGGGTTTAGAACACTCAACCTGCATGACTCTAAAGTAGACCTGCTTCAAGTTGCTTTAGTGACAACGCCATACAACTAAGAAAAGCTTGACTGTTTAACCTAATGTTATGATATATGACTCTCCCGATGAGCTGATGCAGACCTGCACGTAGGTGGACCTCTACCACGTTCTGCACCACTTTCAGTCAACTTTTCCGATCAGATTGCCCTCATTCACCACATGTGTTCAGGGTGTGATTCACACACGGTGGAAACTCAAAAGGAGCAGAGGGAAGCACTTCATCAGTGCTCTAAACAGACAATTACACAATTTTCAGTCCGGAACAAAAAAAAGTGCATCTTGGCTTTTCCAGTGATTTAGAGTTGCCCTTCCAGGAGGGGCACACAAGAGACAGATTTAGAACAATTAAGACATCAGCAGAGATGAGATGCTGAGATACCCTGACCAGCCTAAACAAAGCTCCTCTAGAGCGACAGAGGAGCACTCGCCATGACCAAACTTCACAGCCAGTGTAGTTGCAGTAGTTATTAACACCAGAGTTAAACACAGCTATGTCCAACCATTTGATTGGCCTTTACACGGTTCAAAAGCCACTACATCGATGTTCCAAAGGAAAGTTAACTGCTGGTTTTGAGAGCTGTATTAACGCATCAGCTTTTGCTATTTTTCTACGTATTCCAGTAAATGCCACAGCAATGCACCTCGGCGGGTTTTCAGTGACGTCTCAATGAACACAGCTTTTAACGGCTCGCGTTTCGTCCTCCACATCCCAGAGATCAAGTAGTTTCCACTGACAGGAGAATTATAGGTCTGTGCTACTCACAAAGCTGCTTGAATGGGAAATGGTTCTGAAGCAAAGCAGCTCTACACACAACACAATTGAGATTATCTGAATGTAGAGCAATTAATTATGGCCATGTGGGCACATTTCTAGGTCCTCCATCTGAGGATACAAGTCAGAGATAGGTATGAGTATGTAGCCACATAACAAAAAACGTTTTAGTCTGAAGTCTGAGAAAATACATATTTCTTTGGATATTTTTTGTTGTCAAGCTGCATGCAGGGAGTTACAGCAGTGGATTTGTGGTTTGTATTGAGTGCACTGTTGAAATAAGATGACACTTGGTCATGGCAACATTAAAGGATGGAATGTTGGAATGAATATACCATCAATGACAAATGTTGATATATTAATATTACACTCCAATATGCTTGTAACAGCTGATATGTGAAAACCTCACAACTGCAATGAACATTGTCACTTCAGCTCAAATAGCAACCGAACAACAGCTGAGCAACTGAACTCCAGAGTTTGACCTCCCTGCAGTGATGTAAACGTGTACTCAGGAGTGTCAATACGATGTGAGCTATAGTTACAGGTGCAACGCAACACACCTCTAACCAGCCCCTCCACTCCAGTGATGTTGGGTGTTGTCCATTTTCAACCAGAATAGGTCAGACAATGTGTGCAGCTTGTTAGATCCTTCATGTAAGTTCTCTTAGCTCAAAACTAAAGGATTTAGGAGACAATGAAGACAAACAATGTACAAATATGTCCACTTACACACACACATATACCATTGAGTAACACCACTGACATCTTCAGCTGCTCTACTTTTCCTGTCATCAGATTGGTTGTTTCCAGGGGTGTGGTCAAGGCCTCAGGTAACATCCAGCCCCCAATCTTAGTAGCTAATCTTTGAGCAGGGCCCTGTGCTATTTCAGTCCTGGCCTTCCCTACCTGTAAAGTCACTGTAATACGCCTCTGACCTGGCTTTCACTTTGTGGACTTTTACTGTCAAAAGGAGATTGACTTGTCTGAGGTTTTCTAGGATTCTCTGTCAGCTCAGCAGTGTTGGGCAAGCTACTTGGAAAGTGTAGTGAGCTAAGCTTACAGTTACTCAACATTAAAGGTAGCTTCAGTACACGGAAGCTGACCCCCGGAGACATGTAGCAACATAAGAACAACCACACAGCAACAAGAAAAGTACTTCAAAGCTTCTTTTTTTATCATCTTTATTCTAAGTCACTGCTATTAATATATACATGTAAAGTTATTTATAGAAATAAATATAGATATACATAATGTGCATTATTTTCCTGGTGATTGATTTGATCAGTGTGTGATGCAGAGGTGTTGTCTGAGGGATGGTTGAGAAGTCAGCAGTGCAAAACCTAAATATAGAATGCATTAAGATGTCACAAAAAGCATCATGGTCTCGTGATAATGACATTTTAAAATGCTCTATTCAACACATGAAAGAAACTGTTGTGCTTTTTCAGCAGCTGCATCTGTTTGAGGCTCATGATGTTTATTCTGCAAATTTCATTGGAATACAGATGACTTGGCAATGCTCACTGTCTCTTCTGTTTTCAGAGGATATGCGATGGTTCTGAAATGTCATTTTCCTCTGATGTATCCCTGTAAAGCCTACTCAGTTTCACATCAAAGTGTGTCCTAGTGATGAGAGACCCTGTTGCATTTCTTGTCTCCCTCAGGTATATACGGACCGGATGAAGGCTGGGCATCAGCCTACCCAGAATGCAGAGAGAGAAACCAGTCACCAATCAACATTGTGGACCAGGATGCCAAAGTATCCACAGAGTATCAGGAACTGACACTGGAGGGCTTCGATACGGAATCCTCTAATAAGACATCGATGAAGAACACCGGCAAAACAGGTACAGTAAAGCTCCTGTTGCAGATTGGATTTATACCTGGATTATTATTTCTCAATTTATGTGGGATAAGCATTTTTCTACACTCATTCTGACTAAAATGTTTGAAGTAGAGAAATAATAGCGAGTCAGTTACATTTTGAAAAATGAAGAACTAAGCCTATATTATGGGGCATTTAGGGAAGAATGAGAAGCAAATGTGTGCTGGTAAGATTTGTTTAGCAATACTTTTAGGTTCCCCAGTATTTATTGTTTCGTTCATATGTTGCCCCACTAGTGGCAGGTTCTGAAGATTGTGACGATTGACAGTTAATCTATTAGTTTCTCCAACACTTTGATCCTGAGCGAAAGATCTTGATATCTACTGGCTTTGTAGAATAGTCATCAGATTATTACAAATTGCTAACTTTTTCTTCACTGCCACCCTTATCGTCAAGTTTGGACATGGGATAAAATTACTAACATGAATCTAATTAATTCTATGACCCCTGTCCTTTCATCTTAGAACCATGCTCAGGCCAATGTTTCCACATGTGACACTTTCATGTTGTAGGATCTATTTATAGTTGTTCGGGTACCGATGTCAGTATTGGATCTGATGGAGCCTACAATGGACTGGGTTTGGCAATTACACAAGTTCATGCACCGATCTGATATCATGTCATCATATAATTCATCAGCTCATTTAAGCTACACAGGAATAGCTAGATGTGTTATTCACTATCGAATCTATACATCCTGCCCAATCGGTACTGCACATGTGCAACTAGTACTAAACACCAGTGGTTAAACATTCTCATGTACCCTGTTCTTCCCTGATAATGCTACATTGTCAACAACAAATATCCCTGTGGAGATCTGCAGGAATAGAGCTAGTTAGCATTACCTGTTAGCAGCCGGTGGGCAGCACAGTCCTGCTTGGCTGAATTACTGAGCTAAAAGCTAACATAAATTCAGTAAAAATAAGTACTGGGCGAAGGTAAATTAAAACGTTCTCATGTGTTTGAAGGTGATCTTGTTAAACGCAGTGTCAAATGTCACGACCGGGCTTTAAAGCCATGACAAACGAGAGAAAGACGCAGAGTTTCAGGCAAACCATAGAGAGATTTATTTGTTAACTAAGGTGGGTGGCAATACACCCCAAAACAACCGGGAACGGTTACAGCTGAAAAGTGGCTGTTGCCTGGCTGGCCACAAACGAATAATGCCCAGTGGCGGAGAGAGACTGCTGGCTGTCTCAGAGGCGGAGCTTTTATCCTTGGAGAGCACCTTCCAAGTAGGGCGTTCCACACCTCCAGTTACCGGTTAGGTGCAGGAGACAGACCAGTGAACAGGCTAGGGAACCGTCAGAACAGCATTTTTGTAATTGATAGAAATGACGGTCAGAACTCTGAAAATAAGGTGTAAAAACGCTAAAGTATGCATATTTTATTTTATTTGAATGATTTTTCACTTCTCCCTGAACATCACATTTACCAGAACTAAGAAACAATATGTAGTCACAAACGATGTGACAGACCACAGTGCAGAGAGAATGAAAAGCTGAAGTGTGACACCTCTAATAACCCCAGCTCATATTGGCAGGTGTCTGCACGTCAAACATCTGTTGCATCACATCCCCGCACATGAATATAAAACCAGACAGGTGCAATACGCAGTAAGTCATTTATGATGAAGATTATACATCACATTTTTATTCAGACATGCTGCAGCCATATTAGTACAAGTACCATGGCAGGTGTCGCCTCTGTAGAGTTCAGCACCGGGACATCTGCATTCGGCTCTCTTGGCACCTCGAGGACCCTCCCTGTCAGCCACAGGTATTTTTCACAATTCCAGGGTGTCAGTAAGATGGATGATCCTTCACCCACAGTGAAGAAATGGAGTTTAAAGGCTTCTGAGAGGCAGAGGCCACAGATGGTTGGCATCACTGTCGACAGCACGCTGAGTGCTGCCCAAAGCACAGCTGTGTATTTAGCACAATACTGTTTTACATCCCAACATTTGCTCAATTGAGGATGTGCGAGTGGTATGTGATGACACATTTCTCTAAAATCTTATTTGCCTTGATGACGAAGGGAGACAGCAACTAATATAATTCCCTGGTGTCTCATTTATAAAACAGTGCGTAGGATCCACACTAAATGTTTGCATACATTCAAAGGAGGAAATTCACGTACACCAGAAAATATTCATATTTACTGCCAGTAAGCTATTTAATTTCATAAATCTAAAATCAACCTGTAAGTGTGAGCAGCTGGTTCAGCCTCACATCCCTCTACACGCCCACATTCAACCATAAATGATCAATGCAAAGCAGCTCATGAATGTTGATGCATATATGAGCTGCTGAGTGGGTCTTTATGATGAATCACAGAAAATACAAAGAGGAATTCTAATTATTTTATTTACTCAGTCCTAATAGTCCTAACAGTTCCAAAGTATCTATCGTACAACATAACACATCACGAGTCTCACCGTAGTATGTAGATGTTCACAGCAATCAGACTGAGTGCTTCCAAAATGATTGTGATGATCAGTGACCACCCTGAACATCATTTATAAAAAGAAGTTTGATCGGTGAACACGATTTATTTATTTACTTGTGTTTTCTTATGGCATTATGATTAGGACAATAAGGATATGGAGTAGGATATGGAGTAATTGAGAGCTGTCACTGGCTTTATTTCAACAATCGTTTGGTAAAGGTGATGAAGATGAAGGGGAGGTGACTAGAGAAGGCAGAGTGTGTGACTGTCACCATGGTGACTCCTCTGCTCCAGGGAGCTCCGATACGTCAGATAGTTGTTTACAGTTTGTTGTATGCTGGATATGTCCCTATGGAGAAAACCATAAATGAATCAATAGTCGTGTTCACTGCAGCGATTTCACTCACAGACACAACTCGGATCGTATTTAGTGATATCTGCACATTATTGGAAGCTTATTGAGAACTACTGACACTCTGTTCTGCAGTTCTTTAACATTGTTTAAGGTTACTTTACAGATGATGATAGTTACATCAGCTGCTGCACAGCTGGCCACCAGTGTCGGTAGTTCGGTCTCTCCTCTGCTCTGCGCTGATGATATATTAAGGTTTGAGTTGATTTATATCTTTTATAATTGAAATGTGCTTATACGTATGGCTCAGTAATACAAGCACAAATAACACTGCAACTCCCTTCAACACAGATAAATGGATAACTAATCGGAGAGGACATTCATTGTTGGATTGATACATTTCATAAAGTCTCTGAAAAATCCATGCTGGATTGCGGAGTTTCTGAAAGGGACACATCACACGAGAGTCCTCAATTGGAAAGCTACATCGATGATGGCCACCATTTAAAGAGACATTTGATCGTCATTTCCGACGTTTCCACTCTCATGTCTCTCCATTAAATGAAAGGATAAAGGCAACATACCAAATTCATAATTTGATAATTGTTCTGTCCAAAAATGTTCTGTCCAATGTAAAATTACTATTTCAATTAATAACAAGCTTATAGGTGACTGTAAAATTACTTTGATTTCCAGTCTTTTTGGCCCAGACTGAACATACCGCCTATAGCCGGACATGTGGCATTAGGTCAGACTGTGATTTTGAACCTGTCCTCCTTTTGTTTTATTATCCAGATCAGTGTTTCATACTGACATTGAAAAGATCGAATAGAAATCTCTATACAGTAGATCATTGTGTTTTTGCTTGTTTTTGGACCAAACATACATCTACAAATACATGAGAAATGTTGTTTCTCTTGACAAGCGTTATGCACAGAAAAGAAACAGTGTGACATTCTTTGTTCTTTCATTAAACTATCATTAGTCTTTCAAGTCCAACTATTATTAGACTTGAAAGTTCCACTGGCATCATGGGTCGGGGGGCATTGTTTTTGGAGGTAACCGTGGTGTCAGCTCGCCAGGACACGTTATGGTTATCAAATGAAGTACTCCCATGAAGTACTCCATTGATATTATCATATCCTCCTATCATTATCAGGTCCTGGTATTGGTAACGGTATCGTAAGTTACTAAAGGTCACTAAAGGCTCCGATGTAAATCACATCCCACAATGTGAAAGAGTGGATGGAACAAACAACATACTGATGGTTTTGCTATTGTTAAACTTTTTTTGTTTTGTTAGCATTTATCAGAATGCTAAGCATTCATATACCAACTCGTAACTTTTGTTCCTGCTCTTAGTGAGAGAGATTCATACTTTAGCCCTTAGCATCGTCAAACTACACATTTAAGTATAAACATAAATAATGGGTAGTTTTTAAAGTACATTTTGTTTCTGTATTTCAAGTAAAAATTTGAATTCAGAATTTCTTTTAACTTGTAAAGGAGTGTGTTTATTGTGTGTTATTGTACATTATTATTTTAATTGTATATCCGTTTCACCTCTTGATATAGCACATTGTGCTACACAAAACACTGTGAGTTGAAAGCGAGAGAGATGATGCCCAACACCATTCCATCACTTAGGAAAGGGCTGTTTGGGACAGGTGGTTTCAAGCCTGCGCTGTCCTCTCCTTCACCCTATTGTTGTGATGTGTCTTCACTGGAAGTCAGCTGACAGCACAAATCTGCTCAGCAATGCGGACAGCATGCTGGAGCTCATCCTTGGAGGAGTATGAAGCCAAAGAGAGACAGTGCACGATGGTAGACATTAAAAAAACAGAGCAACACTTTGGAACATGCACCTGCTTGCTGTCTAATACCAATATCAATGTAATAGTGGTGTGTTAAAGCTACACACCATAACTATTCTAAAGAAGTTTCTTTTGAAAATATAGTAAAAAAAAACAAACTCTATTGCTGTCCTATAATAATCCTAATCACACTGTGACTATTAAAAGAACAAGGTCTCCTTCAATGCTCGCAAATTGACTCAGCATCCTTGTTGCTGTGCCGTTTTTTTCCTCCCAATTTCCAGTGACTGATTAAGGTCACAGAGAGCGAATAAATGCCCTGTCCACCTACCAGTCACTGCATCATGAGCGGGTGGCGGTACACCGCTGAGATGTGAGACATCCGTTTGTCTAAGTGCAGGTTGCTCAATCAGCCGAGGCGGACACAATGTGTGCTGTCATGCCCTGTGGGAGTGGACCGACGAGCTGACCTTCAGGGAGAGGATCACCAACGCTGACACCCGCCAGCACAGACCGGCAAGATGAGTGTGAGAGACACAGGCAGAGAAAGAGAGGACCCCATCATCGCAGTCAGGGTGAAGAATTGCCTGACACTTTTGATGTAGAGTGTCCCCAGGCCTTCAAACTACCTCCCCAAGGCCACCCAGCCTGCTCACAGAGAAAAAAATAAAAAGAGAGGAATATGATGGGGATGGCCACCTGCAACGTAAGAAACACAGCAGAGCATCATTTAAATGGATTTGGGGCTCCGCAGCGTGTAGAGTCATGTGACGACGCTAACACAAACAGTAGCTGCATGCTCTCCCCCTGCTACATAATGCATAGCTTACAAGACAAATGTCCCTGCATTTTGCCCACACATTATGCATGGTTTCTGCACGGTTTCTCATTGACAGATGAGAGTTTCACCTGCGCAGGGATCAGCATGCTGCTGAATGTTGCGATGGAGAGAGGATGACACCCTACCTCTTGCAGAAAAAACTCAATTCAGAGATTGCACAGTGGTTTTCTTTGCAGATCATTTATTCTAAATAGTTCCTTATTAAATAGGAAAAACACCTAAATGAAGAATTCAAGACCTCGGAAAGTTTCCAACTCAGCTGACTCCTTTATGAAGGATTAGCGCCTCAACTCAAAGTTTAGATGTCCGAGCACCTTACCCTATCGCTAAGGCTGAGCACGGCCACCCGACGGAGGAAACTCATTTCGGCCGCTTGTAGCTGCGACCTCGTTCTTTCGGTCACGACCCAGAGTTTGTGACCATATGTGGGGGTCGGAACTCAGACCGACCAGTAAATTGAGACCGCTCAGCTCCCTCTTCACCAAGACGGTCCAGTGCGATGCCTGTTTTTCTGCTGCAGCCGCACCGATCCGCCTGTTGATCTCACGCTCCATCTTACTTTCAATCGTGAACAAGACCCAAGATACTTGAGCTCCTTCGCTTGGGGTGATAAAGGTCAACCCCGATGGAGGCCAATACCCACTGGGAACGTATCTGACTTATTGCTGAGAATACGCATCACGTACCGGATAGCCTGTTGCAACGGGTCCGGCACCTCATCCTCCGGCAGCACCCCCCACAAACACCCCAGTCTAAGTCCACTGGTTGGACAAACTCCTTTTTTGAAAATGGGAACCACACTCCAGTCTCCCAATCCATGGGCACTGTTCCCGACCCCCATGCGACGCAAAGTCAATCCCTAACCAATACCTTACACAATACATACAATACAGGGAGAATAATACAAAACAAAAGGCATACATTGTAGTCCATCAACTATGACGGAGTATTGGGGCTACTCTAATAATAATCTGAGATTTAGAAAATTAAGTCATAATATAATAGGTTGCTTCGAGTCATATGTGGATGTTTTAACATTTCCTGAAAGTCCGTAGGCTACTGTAATTCAATTTAATGTATTCTGAATTCAATTTGATTCTTTTAGCCCAATATTATAAATCACAAATGTTGCCTCAGAGGGCTTTTTAATCTGTACAACATTCAACATCCTCTGTCCTTGGACCTGAATTAGGACAAAACTCTAGAACAGAAGTGCAGTGGATGTCATGTGTACAGAATGAACAACAGAATACAATTACATTATTGTCAATACACATGACAGAGATGATACATATGAGAGTAGTACTAGCAGTAGTAGCACTAATACAAAATATAATAATAGACAAATGATTAATCCTTTCCTGGGAGAGAGATCCCTCCTCAATTACTCTCTTTGAGGTTTCTTCCTTTTTTCCTGTTAACCTTTTTTTTGGTGGGGAGTGGTCCCTAAAGCCAATTAATAATCTTTATGAATAATCACACTATTTTGGCCAAGATGGTGCAGCACTAACTACCAGACTATCAGCAGAGCAATCACATCATGCCCAGCAGACCATAAAGGGTAGGAAGATTATTGTATTAAAAATATTATAATATTTTCTAAGCTGCATAAGTCTTCATTTGCGTTTTATAATCACAAACTCAAGTTGTAGTAAACTGTGCTCTTAAGAGTTTCAGTTGAGGTAACCTCATAGTTACTGTTTTAACTGTGCATTTTAATATTCTATGTTATTTCCTGCTCACATAGTATGTATAGTTAAGGTCTTGTATGTGGTCCCTCATGACTCAGAGCCAATGTCTTGGATGAAATGATGAACCGTCACTCTCTTCACTTGAGTGCTTCTTCTATAAATGGCACAGATGAAGTAGGGTTGCGCTGGTAAATGGAACACGTGATTCCTTTCAGAGCCATTTATGAAGGGGAAAATAAGGGGCCTCTAATTCTCTCTACATTTCAGAGAGGTGTGACGGAATAACAAAGGATCCTGCGAGGGCAGTTTGCACTGTCTGAAGAGAACGGTTTGCTCGGCAAATTAGCCCCTCATTTGACTTCCTCAGAGCAAATGGAAAAGATAAATACATATCTACCTGTGGCATGTCCTTTGAATAAATCATTTTGTAACTCTATATTTCTATAGACCTTAAAAAAATGTGTCCTCACACACATTCGATGACTTCATGATTGATTTTTTGACATTTGCCTTCACATCAACAACAGACGCCAATTGTCTTTTTCTTTTAGCGACATGATTTAATACGTATGTACGTTGAAAAAGATGTTGAATGTTGTATGACTCTCTGTCCTTCTGTCTTTCTTCCAGTGGCCATCATGTTGAAGGATGATTACTTTGTACGGGGAGCAGGGCTACCAGGAAGGTTTAAGGCAGAAAAAGTGGAGTTTCATTGGGGCCCAAACAACGGATCTGAAGGCTCTGAGCACAGCATTAACGGCCGCCGTTACCCCGTGGAGGTAAGTGCAATCTACCACAACATAATCAAAGAACATGTAAAAAGGAATGTGTGAGCGACAGAATGGTTACATTACTTTAAAATATATGTATTTAAGGGTGTATGTGTATATATATATATATATATATACATACATAATATTTTTTTTGAGACCTCTTTGGAAAGCCCTTGGCAGTTACTGAAGTCTGGGTAGAGCAGCAATAGGATAAAAAAACATAGTTGAGTGTGAAAAGCTGAGACACTGTCATATTAAATCACATATAAAATAACCCTATCACGATAACATAACCGCTGTTTTTATAGGCTGCAAAATTCCCTAAATTTTTCAGAGGATTGTCATTTTATTTGTAAGAGCAGGAATACTCAAAAAAATACCCCAAAAACTGCTGGCCCTTGGAATGCTTCTAAGAGACAATTTAGTGACGATTGCAACTGATACTTTCATTGTTTTATGGTTAGAGGCTATTGTGGCTTTCATGAGGTCTGAAGGGTCAATCAACCCTGCCCAATGCGCAAGAGACATGCATAATACAACACAGTGTAACAGGCAATGTAAGTTCTAACAAAGTGCTTCTTAAAAGGAACTGATGAGCCAAAACTCTCAATTCTATGAAGGTATCGATGTTAATTCATGCACAGTAGCTTATTAAACACATGACAGCCAACCAGTGGCTATTGACAAAATAAATACACAAATATGTGGCTTGCTTTTTTAATCTCTGACTGCGTAGGGAGGAATTACTTTAGGTTTAGCTTATTTGCCACCAAGAGACCACTTCTTGGTCTAGCTATCAGCTGGACCGGATCCTGCATTGGAGGCAACAGGGTTTGTGAAGAGGTGAGTTATGTCATGCTATGTAGCCTGGAGATAGGGTGCACCTCAAAGACCTGGCTTGCTTTGACAATGCTCCTCATTTTGTTTGTGTCAATGCAACCTTTTGAAAAGACGTAATTAAGGCTCTGTTTCTCCATGTTTACACAGAGTATTGGACAGCTCTCCCTTTAGCGAATTACGTCCGCTAATGACCATCAATTTAACTCTAAAAGCTTGACTTGATGAGTGCGCCCTCTGAGCTCTGTCTCATGTTTATGCAAAACCTTTTCTTTATTACCATGTTTTATTCAGGAACAGCACTGAGTGACAATCCAATTACCAAAATACACTTAATAACAGGACCATACTACATACTCTGTGCAAATGGGGATGGAACATGAAAATGTGCCGGTGAAATAGTAAATTAATGCCTGACAGAGTCTTTGAAGGCATTGCAGCTCAGTACGGTGAGATTCATCTAAATTGGTATCCAGTGCGGCTGTGGAGGTCAGGGTGAGGAAGGGTTCGTCTTCAGAAGCCTGTCTCATGCTGGCAATCAGTGTAAACATTATTATTATTTAACCTTGACCACCACTTTTCCTTGACCTTAACCACGTGGTTTTACATGCCTGCTTTTACCTGTACTCCCACCATACGACTCTGAGGGATTCTTTCAAACGCTTTAGATCCAATTAGAGTTTGTTTCCAGAACTGAAATCAGCTGTGCTTTGATTCCAAAATCAGAATGTGCCATATTTTGCTAGTTGAGTTAATGAGTTAATGGACTAACAGCGTTCCCATGTGTTTTTAATTAGCTACTCTGTGCATGGTAGCACATGGTAGCACATGGTAACACATGGTTGGAGGACTTTATATGGTATTGCTTTCCTCCTTGTTGATTCATGTTACGTTGGTTAGTATGTTTGTTTCAGTTGCTAAGGGTTTAACATGTGTGATTCAGCTCTGGCTTGGAGCAATGGTTTCAGATTCATGTTTGGCATTATTGAGTTGGGAACCCAAAACGGCTACTAAATACTGGCTAAGGGAACTTTATTGTCTCTTCAAAAGCGTGCATTGTTACGGTAAAGTGGACCATGACTTGTTCAACTTTTGTAGCGTTAGTTTAGTTTCACAATGAAGTGCAGATGTGTTTGTATTATTGATTCATAGTTCATAGTTTCTAAGCATGTAAGAGATGTTTTCACTGACTTGCGTTGATGGTCAACTCAGTGAAATTGAGTATTGGGCAAAAGTAAATCATGTAATCATGTAAAATGTTGTTTTTGGCAAGAAACTTGAATAAATATAGTTGTGTGAAGGAAATGTTTTCACATTATTATAAAATAGATATCAAAGATGAATTATAACCTGATTGACTTCCTAACACTAGCTCTTAGTAGAATATAATACATCATTAAAACTACTAATGCTAAGAAGCAAGTATTTCAATACAAATACATTTACGTATTTCCTATTTGTTTGAATTGCATTTTTTTAGAATTGTTGGCTTTGGGTATACCGCCCAGCCATATTGTCTTGTATTAAAGGGACCAAAATTAAAACTGTAAGTGGACTACTTGTTTACTCCAAGTTACTTACTTAAACAGCACTGAAAGTTTTTTGACCCATAAGCCGTAAGCCGTTGATCACTGTAACCGTGAGATCACTACAAACGATTTCCACAAACACAAAATTGTCTCTAGGAACGTCTGCAAAAGGAAAAATTCAAGAAAAACTTTGCACAGGTGGCATTACCCAAAAGTAGGGGAATGGTCTTGTCTATAAAGCCCAGGCCTCACCTCTCAAACTTGATTGTTGGCATTAAGAGATACTCTTTTCATCCAGCTTCAACAGTCCATTGCATGTGTGAATGTGTGTGTTTCTGAGCGGTTCTGAGCGTGTGTGTATTGCATGTTGTTTACGTGCAGCTGTCAATCTCTTGAACGCTGAAATGTCAGCCAGCTCTGTTTGGACTTCTCCTGGAGCTCTGCCTCTGTACTGTGGCTGGCCAAACAGATGAATATGTATAGTTTGACATTTGGTAGATCAGCACACTGACGGGTCAGCTTGATATTGTGATCTTCTCCTTCCGCTCCAAACTCTTCTTTTCTTTCTTTCCATACCTTTCCAGAACGTTGCATAAAGCTGCCTTTGTGTCAGTGGCTGATACAGCCCTGTATGGAGAATATGCATTTGTCCTCACTACTCAGTTTAGAAATATTGCTTACCTGTCTGCTAGAGAATAAGTCAAAGATTATGCTGAAAGCACAAAACCTCCTATATGAATGCATGAAGCTCCGTGGGACTGCTGTTTTTAAATTGCTAGATTTATAATATGCCGTCACCATTGATTTAGCAGTGAGACATCAGCGAGGAAAAGTTCCCATGTAGCACTTTTACAAAGTTCCAGTGAAAATCAAGCCTGTTTTCTCATATTGACTGAGCCTCTCAGTCAACTACACTATTTCCCCAGAGAGACAGACACACACACACACACACACACACACACACACACACACACACACACACACACACACACACACACACACACACACACACACACACACACCTCTGCCTTGTGCCAGATTCAATATTGGCAGTATGGCTCAGCTGATCTGTCCGTTAAGGCCACACTGATACTGATATTTTTTGCAAAGAAGCTGCTGAGAGATGAGATTTTGTGCATAATTTGATCATTTCATATCCAAATAACAAACACGACTATGATGCAAAGCCTGGGTTGTGTAAACTGAATAATGTACACTTTTAGAGGGGGATTTTAAAAGCCTATTTAAAACTGACCTCATGATTTCAATTGATAATTTAGGCCTAATAATATAAAAATATTGATGCATCAATTAAAGACCAAAATATTGATGCAGCGTAATGCTATTTTAGTTTTTTTATTCATGTTACTTTGAATTTATTAGTGCATCAATTGCTAATTTAATCAATATTTACATTACATATTTGAAATTAAAGTTAAAATTGAGCTTTCCTTTTTGATCTCGATGTAATTGGTGTGCTCAGAACAATAATTTGTCAAGGCAACAAAGTATATTTGCAAACAAATGTCACAGATTTGTTGGTGATTGGCTGCGCGCAAAACCCTGTCGTCCTTTTTTTCTAGTTTGGGGCACAAAAAGGATCGATTGCAGTAATTGTTTGACTTGTTTTGACTAGTGTAGATACTACTTATTGCTGGGTTATTTTGGTAAATAAATACATTTGTTAGGGCTGGGTGTCGGTACTCGATACCTTTATTAAGGTTTCGAGTACTGACAGCCTGCCTTAACGAATGTATTTATTTACTCTGCTCCAAGATGGAATCACATGGTCCAGGAAAATCACAAAGGATTTTTTTTAGTAAATTACACATTTACTGTACTTTGGATCAGCTTAGATAAACAATTACTTCTCTGCTGTTTGACGTAAAAAATATCCAGATACGTCGGCATGTGTGGTTAGACTGTTGAAGTTGAAGTGCTAGCTTTGCGATGTAGCGACTAATAGTGTCATACTTTTTTAATGCACTGTTCATTCTTTTTCAATATACTGACATCCTTTTTTTTTTAACATTAATTAGATACAACTTAGATAAATGTAAATGAATCTATAATTTAAAAGCACAGAGCAGATACAGTGCATCAGCAATGCCCGACAGTGAGTGGCTGGACTATCAGACTGTAAAGCCCTCTCAGCGTGGCCTCTGATGCTGCTTCATACAACCAAAGCATCAGCAGTGAAATAGGAGCACGATTGCTGCCTCGCCTCCCCGAGTTAACTTCATTGCCTGCCTGCTACATTGAACAATTTGATCTCAGCAGGGAGAGAATGGAAAACTAATATATGGACACACAGTAGGCACAGTTAGCTCATAGTAGACAGAGGACCTCCATTGTGTTTGAACTGAACCCTCAACAGCACATATTCAAAATAATCTGCAAATAAAACCAAAGTGGAATATTACTATCCAAGCGGTTTTGTATGCATTCCAACATGGTCAATAGGAACTATGTTTAGGGAGCTTACACAAAACAAAACACACACAGACCCATCTTGCATGCAGTGGCCAATTTAGGACACAAAATTAAATAAATAAGCATTCCTACGGCGATCTAGCTATAGTGTAAACTAATTTATACAGTGTTTTACAGACAGGAATCTTAACAGGACTTTAGTGATTTAGGCCTCTGGGTAAGTGCTGCTGCAGGGTGAGAGGAGTTTAATGGTGCAGATTTCAGCAAAGGACAGTAGCTCCTGACCCATGAAGTCAAGGGTTCAAGGGCAACACTGGACAAGTGACAGCAAAGCAGGCGCTCAGAGACCTTCATGATAACAGATGTCAAGGCGACAGGTCGATACTCAGTCAGCCAGTTTGGGTCAGCTTCTCTTTAGGCAAAGGAGAAATAACAGCGGACATCAAACATGCTCTAAAAGAGATCTGATCCAAATCTGAGTTAGCTCATTGAATTAGGTGGAATAGCAGGTTGCCATTTTCAACCATTTGAGATATTGGCAACCGATTCTTTGCCTGAACTAGCCATCAGAGTGTACCAGGAATTGAGAGTTGACACTTTAACTGGTAACACAAGATTCAGATTCTGTAAAGTATCAGATAAAACACAAAGAATGTTGTTCAGTTACTATAATCAGTCATATTATCTTAATTAATCCTAACATAAAGTGAAGAGAAATAGCAGTCTGGACAACCAAAAGCTGTTGCCTGGTTGACAGACACTTTAAAAAATAGTTTTTTAATACATTTGTCTACATCAATGAAAGAGTCCAGATCATAATTTGACTGCTGCAATACTTTCCAGTCAGTTGTTAGAAGACACTCATCAACCCTCCTCCGTCTGACCGGCAGGACTTCACTGTTTTTAACCCTCTGTGGTACTGTGGAAGTGAAGAGCCTGTGGATTAACAAAGAGGTGTCACCTCATTTTGTCACCTCTTGTGGCAGTCAAGATGTACTCCTTGTACATTCTTAAGTTGCTTTATTAAGCTTACATGGTTAAAATCCCCCTGCAACAAAGTCTGGGTTTGAGTCTTCTGTGTCCATGGTTTGGGTGTAATGCTGCTGAGCAGCTGTGGCACCAGCTTGAGGAGGAACATAAACACCGATCAAGATAAAAGATGCAAATTCCCTGGAAAAACAAAATGGTCGGCATCTGATAGTCAGTTAGTAATTCTGCAGTGAGTGTGGCATTCGTAAACCACCTTTGATTAACACGGATGCAGACGATACCGTCTCGTTGTTTCAGCAACTCTCAGAGCGCTCATCTGCTGCAGCTCAGTGTCAGGTGCACCGGAGTTAGGCCAAGTGTCTGTGAAGCACATAACTGAGCAGTCAGATTGAGATGGTGTCCTTGTTCAGTTTTTTGAGATTGTCATGCTCAGTAATGGAATGCTGTGCCTGCCCTTTCCGTGCAGCACAAAAAAGGCTTCCCTTCTACCGCCTTCCCTGGGTCCATAGGTGTGGAAGCTGGATCGTCTCAGGGAGTGGAGATGTTTGGTTTGGAATGTATCCTTATAGGACGGAAATATGCAACAAAGCACATTGAAAAGACATACACACAGAGCTCGACATAGTTCACCCATCAGATTTGATGCCTAATTGTGCCATAATGATGTCACCGACTACAATAGGATTCCTCCTCTGGGTAGCACATTTTGTAAAAACACACAAGCTTTGAACCATTTTTCTTTCTATCTGTGTCCTATCTTTTCAAAGACTCCTTCCATTCTGGTTGGATTTTCTGCTTTTCATTCCCATTTCATATTCTTTCCTGTCTCCTTCCCTTTCCGTTTCGCTCACCGTGGTACAGTGGGCGGTGGAGGAGAGGAGTGTTCTTGTGCTGGCTCTGAGCGCTCCACATGAATGATGTATGATTTACAAGCGTTGCCATTTAGTAATTGTGGCCTAATAGGGCCCTTGAATAGCATGATGAAGTAGGGACCTGCTGCTCCCTACCTGCTGTTTTAAACAGTAATGCTCTGGTTGATATGCCAAGCACAGCACTGCCAGGCAGCGCTGCACACGTCTCTAGCTGGAGTGTGTCACTCATCCTGTGTGTGTATGCACACCCCTGTGTCCTGTGCATTCATTCCATGGTTGTATGCTCTGCATCGAAGGACAAACGTGTATGACTTCACCCTCAGGTATTCTCAAGCAGGAGGTTGTGTGGTCAATTCTGAATTGCTCAACCAAGACCTTAAGATTGCTCGCTTACACAAACTAAAGGCTTTCTTTGTTTGGAGGATAGTGGAAAATATTTTTTAAATCTTAAGAGCAGATACTCTATATACTGTTTCCACTCCAGTATATTCTAAAGTGTTCTACCAAGTGTGTTGCATTAACGAAAGGATTAAACAGTGAGGGACAAGTGAATCAACTTTTGTTTCATTGAAAATATGTTTGGAAATATGTTTGCCAGATAATCAGACAGACCTGGCATCTTATTTCACTTCTTTCATTCAGCCTGTCATCAAGTTCATGTTCCGAGGGAGTGGATTTTATTTTCTTACCTTCAGACAGGGCTACGCTAGTTGTGTCCAGTCTCTGTGCTGAGCTCAACCTACCGGCAGCTGGCAGTAGCTTCATATTTTGGCCTAATGTGAGACTGGGATCAATCCTTTCATCTAACTCTCGACAGTAAAGCAAATCCTACATGCACAGGACTGTAACGAACACAAGCTCGACCCTCCCTTCACGCTTGCAACTTGCTTGCTTGTCAAGTGGAATTTTGAGACTTGAGGATGGTATAGACCAGTGTTTTTAAACCTTTGTTGAGCCGCGGCACATTTTCTACTATAAAAAAATCCTGCAGCACACCAACAACCAAAAAAAATTACAAAATGTCACATTGTAGCATAATACAGCACATATGGTAGGTGATTATTGCGCTACCTACTGGCATGGAAGAGTATTTAATTACTAGGCCAGCCACTATATTGCAGGCTCAGACTCTCAACAATGGAAAATTATTTGCGACAACTAAATAATATTTTTTTGGACCGATTAAGTGAAATTGGCCATTTTCCCACGGCACACCTGACGATCTCTCACGGCACACTGGTGTGCCGCGGCACACTGGTTGAAAATCACTGGTATAGACAATGGCTGATGTCTGCGCTCCTGTGATTGAACAAGCCAGGCCGGCATGCTGGCGGCTTCATTTACTGTCTAAGTTAACGGCGCTCATCAGTTCATCCGTTTGAACGGATGCATTCAGTTTACCGAAGACATGAGCACGTTCAATGACAACGCGTCCATGCACAACGGTCACTACAACAACAAAAACTAAAATCCTTCGGCAGCAATCTCATGAAAATCCCACATCAGAATGGTCTTCACTTCAATGATGTTGCAAAGGCAACCAGAGTAATATTCATCTATTCCACCATAAACATGAAATCACTCTGGAATCATTTGCCGCATTATATCAGAGACCGACTGATATTTGTTCAAATATTGGCCCAAGTGTATCTGCTTAAGGCTACCTCCTGCTGTGGCACTCACATGTCCATCCCCTCTGGGCAGGTGAGAGTGCTATCAGGGCTAGCTGGCCCGGGCGCTAAGCTATCCATTCTCTCTGACCGCCCCTTGCCAGTGCCGTTTTTATCTCCACCCCCTCTGAAGCCTCCCTGATGTGATAAACGAGGAGCAGAGGATGGAAAGATGGAGGAGGAAGGGACGTGTGTGTGTGTGTGTGTGTGTGTGTGTGTGTGTGTGTGTGGCTCCAGAAGTTGCTCCGCCAGCTTTTACCCACCTGCCTAGATAAGAGAGGCACTGTAAATTAACACGCGATAGGGGGGACGAGAGCATGGGCGGTGTGTGTCTGTGGATACTTGGATTCTGTGCACTCATTCACACACGTAGACACACACTACCTCTCTTTGCTTTGCCGCAGGTATCACAGATAAAGATGTGTCATTGATGAATGAGATCTTATTTCCCATCAACCTTTGCTGTGTGGGAAATGGAAAGCACATCTAGGCCCCTAAATCATCACATGAATAATGATAACGCTGGGTAGCAGTTTTCATTTTGTCGCACTATTTGTCTGCAAAGAGCCGTATGCAAACTGTTTGTTTCTATCCGCGCTTGTAATGTGTGCGTGTGCTTTTTTTTTACATTGCAGCTAAAAATGAACACTGAGCTTCCACAAACTTGTGGTGCTGATGTTTAAAGCTGCGTTTGTACCTTGTTTAATCACACCGGAGGGCAGTGGGCTAAAAATGTACCCACCGCCAACACAGAGGCAGAATTACAAGGAGGTACATTCCCTCGTTTTACTTACAATATGAAAATTACAGCACCTTTCTGACACATAATAATAAAACAGCTCAATTCATTCTTGTTTCCCTGCAGTCATTTCCTGACTGCGTTCCAGCAATCAATGTGCTCAGCACGAACAACATTATTCACTTCAACTTGTAAACTCGCAACATACACTTTTATTTGGCATTTATTTGTCAAACAATCAAGAACACCTCGGTGAGCGTGCACACTGAGGATTTTTCAACCGCTGTGACGGTGCAACACATGACTGCTCATTACATCAGTTCAAATCACATCAACACAGGCATCAACACAGTGATGAAGGGCGGTCCATGAGGATATAACAATAGACATATTTAAGAGGCAGGACGTTAAATACATCAGAGTATTCCTCACTGCTATGGCAGCCAAAAGTGTTACATTCTACTTAATGATTGATGCAATCTATGAAATTTAGTCAAGATGTGATCATGCCCAGATTAACTTCATAGGGGGTAGAAGAAGCCTTGGGCTGCTATTGACCATATTTTCATATATACAATAACAGTATAAATTGCTGTAATACTACCTGGGCCCAGTTGTGCTGTGTGTTAATTAGTCTGTTGTAATTGTTTCAAGCTGCACTCATCAGTATTTATACATAACCAATAGAATAAATGAAATGGAAGTGGAAACGCTATGACAACTGTCATGTGAGCAGTAGCCTGGCTGTTCATACTGTAAGCACATTTCTCTGCTCCTCTGCTGTTTTCTATCTCTCGCTGTTTGTTTGCAAATCTGGAGGCAACAGGACTAGATGTTGGTATCAGAAGCATTCCGGTTTCCATTTGTAGTCTGAATTGTATTGACCTATCACATTTGAGTAGGCTTTGGTGGAATGCAGGTAAACGGTCTGCGTGAAGAGCAAAAGGAGCGGAACGCATTGGCCAATATGTAATTCTGGGAACCCACTGCTATCGTCCAACGATGAATTAGTTTTTTATTGGTTTAGAATCAGCTTGTAAACTGGCTACTTGTGAAACACATTGTCTTTTAACTTCAGGCTCACATCTAAAGATGCTAATTCGCCTGTAAACAATGAGCAGACCACAGAAACGAGTCTTGGCCCAGATATCAGCCGACTCCACCAGAACCACAGATATATAGCGCATTATCCCCAGAGGCTTATTGTTGTCAGACCGATAGATGATGGGTTCCAGAATCTGATCATTTAGAATAGATTTTCAGTGTTTATTTGCCTGATTTGCTTGTGGTATGCAAGGATAATTGATCGGGGCACTGAAACTATTGCTGAATATTGCAATCTTGTAAGAACAGCCTAATTGGCATAAAGAGACAACTGAGGAAAAATGATTGCTAAAATATAGTGAAACAGTAGCATAAATAAAGGTGAGTATTAAAATCAGCAAACTGGCCCAGTAATGTCAGTTATAATTACTAGCCATGAGTGTGTGTGAGTGTTTAACTGAAGTGTGCATTTGACTGTTGATAAAGTCAACTTTTAATTTGTAAAAGGAAGTTGTGTTTTGTGCCTGCAGTGAATTTAATTTACTTTGATTTAATTTAAGTTGTCATCTGTTTTTAAATGGAACTTCAGACATTTCAAAAACATGCCCCCTAACAGAACAACCCCTTTTTATTATTCCTCCAACTGCGAGTGGCCTCTGGGAAACCTTTATCACCTCAAGATGGAAATTTGAAGCAGGACATATTTGCGGTGCTGCCTCACTCCCACTTAGTGTGCCGTGAGACTGGACACAGCAGCTTGTGATCTCCACATCCCCTGGGGGCCTGACACATCGGAGGCAGCACAAGCAAGATTTTATGTGAAAACAGACACCAGAGTACACTGTTTGGAGCGTACAGTGAAGTCAAATTATGACCTGTTTCAAAAAGAGCGTCTGTATTTACACATGAAGATGGCAACAGAAAATGATACCAGCTTTCTCTTCCGGCTGGCATTGTTGTTTGGGTCATTGAATCACGTTCTGCTTTACAATAGCTCATTTACACGTGTTATTGTGGAAATAAAACTACGTTGTTGTCAGGGAGATATTGTGTTCACTGTTTGAAAACACAATCCCAAGTCAAAGTACATTATTAGCTTTTCCAGAGCTTTCAACCTCCTCACACAGTCTTCATCAATAGTGTCATAAGTCAACATTGACTCTTGGTGGCACATCAGAAAAGCAGAATATCAGCAGCACGTCTTCCTCATTGTCTCCAGACTGGCTACATTCCGCCACAGTCCTGCTGCCCACAGTGTTCTAGCGGCGTGCAAGGTCCAATACAATTCAAATCAGAAGAAAATCACTCAATTCATATTTGAGTAGCAGTAACGAGTTATCATTGCGACTCAGTCGTTGCTAGCGTTGTAACATGTGGTTGATGTTGTAAAAGAGTCACGGATAGCATTGTAACACAAGGTCATTCATGTGAAACAGTCGAGTTAAGTTTAGGCAACTACCTGGTTAGGGTTAGAAGAAAACATCATGGTTTGGCTTAAAATCAAAGAGTCAGTGCCTTTTTGGATGGACCTGAGCATCTAATAATTGCGAGGGGTTTAGTTAGTTGAAAGCCTGGTGCCAGATGCATTTGTATCATGACGTTGAATGCCACTGCCCAAGTGTCCTTATCTGACACTCTGGGAGTGAGACAAGGCTGGACAGTGAGATCAACGTGCTCAGCTGATTTGGGCTCCATGTTTTCAATGTTCAAACAAACAACCAGTGCTGTTGTATTTTTTGGTGAGGAGTTTGGAAGTATAGGAAACCTATTGATATGTCTTCAAAAGTGTGTTTTGTTGGATCACCTGAAGGGGTTTTCAAAAACGTCCTTTTGCTTTTGAACAAGTTTGTTTTTGTGTGACTGGAACATACTCATGGATACAAAAGACTTGCATATATAAACAGGTAATTACATGAAGAGCCCAAGCTGGGGCTAACCACAGCTTGTGTGCATGTCTTCATTGTATATGAAAGGAAAGGTGAGCAGTCAGCTGTCTGAGGTATCATGTTGAATGGATGGATGCAGAGGGACTGCGCTGTTACACTGACAGACAGACAGAGCTGATGAAAAACAGCATTTGTTTGTGTCCTGTCGCACAACACAAGTAAGTAAATCAGTGTAACTGGATGTTGCAGGCTAACACATGGAGGTGCTCTGTGCATAACCATATTATGGCGATGTAGCTTGTTTTTTTTCTCTACCGTTGATCTTATTAGTAATGGTATCCTTGGAGTTTTTCTTGTCTTATTGTTGTATCCAGCCTCTCAGCTGTTATGCCGTTTGTGCTCTCCTCATTTATTGCCTTCTCTTCCTTACTCTCCCTCTCCTTTTTGTTCTCTCTCTCTCAGCCAGCTACATTCCATTAAACCTTCAAAGATAACTGATGACTGCCAGGCTGCACTCCCTTGTTTTTTATATTTATTTCTCTTTTATTTATGATTGGCCTTCCCTCCGGATAGAGAACACATGCCATTCCTAACATAATGTTATATTTCCCGGTGCCTGTCCTCAATGACACCACAAAAAAAAGCCATTTTTTAAAAGCCCAGTGCTACCTAGAGGGCAAATAAATGCTGCCCTAGTTGCCAAGCCTGTTCCATACCATTTTTAATAATCTGGCATGCTGACAGGGGCGGGCCCCACCACCTTTTTTTTTTTTTTTTTTTGCTTTGCAAAAGCAATATCTCCTCACCCCACCCCAATCTTGCTTTTATGAAAAAGTAACACTCATGAAATTGAAAAAAGCCACAGCTGACTTTCAGAGCCATTTCTCATGTAATGCATTTCAATTGGGTTTTTAAGATAGATTGTGCGAGGTCACGGCGTGCTCTAAACATATCTCATAACCCAGATTGTACAGCTCCGTCCGCATGTCTCCGATCTGTTTTGCAAAGCCGCGGCGGTGTGTGTTGCATCAGCGGCCAGCGATGCTGCATCGTATGACCTTCTTTGATGGACGCCCTTTCTCCAGCTGCGAGAGGGTACGGGGAATTCACAACCCCCATAGCGTGGCTCCGATCGAGACAGAGGCTGCATCATCAACCCCTTCTTCTTGATGTCCTCGCTCTCTCCTCTCAGCAAGGACGTGCACTCCATGCGGCGCATTCTGTTGTCTGTTTTCACACAAAGCACTGCTTATGTCGCCTCAGATCTGTCAGTCCCTCAGGGGGATCACAGGCCGCCTTGCCTGGTCTTGCAGCTCTCTGCGGGGTCGTGGCAGCATCACCAGCCCCAGAGTACCTCCTGCTATACATTGTCATGTTGAAGCAGCAGCGCTGTCCCAGGAGACACTTGAAGGTGGATGAAAAGAATGGAGTTCTCAGAGGTTTCTGTCAAGACACATGTTTTTGAATCGTGGTTAGAAACAGATAAGAGACTTCCATGACATTTTCTGTGGTCAGAGGTCTGCTTCAGATGTATTTTGTTCTGATGTTACTGTGTAGTCTGACTGCTGAGCCTGGAACATATGTCATTAACATGCCTGCTGTAGGGCTGCAGTCACATTATTCAACGTAGTATTGGCACAGGATTTCATGCATATCCAATATGGAAGCTGATAGAATGAACTTTCCGAGGCTCTCATTTGTGCACATTTGAAGAGTGCAGCGACAATGCATTAATTAATTGATCAACTGTTTATTAAGATAATGATTTAATGACATAAATTAGCCATGTACCAAGTAAGAACCAAGCCTCTGAGTGTCCTATATGTAAATATTTGCCTGGGATTTGCAGCCTTAGAAATATTTCTACATGTGGATCAGTGCAAAACAATGTTGTTGGATATTTTGGTTGTGCACAAGTATCAGAACCATAACCATTTATTTGCTAGGTATGTTTCACGTACGAAGAATTTGTCTTGGCAGGTGGTGCATACATTAGACAAACAACAACAATCAACACAGTGCAATAGAAACATATTAAATTTAAAATAGAATATCAAATAAAGTGCACAGACAAACAGATAACAGTACTGCAAACAAGTACACTGTAAGTGTGTGTTAAAGTGTAATGTTAAAGTGTATTTAAATATGAATTATGAAAAGATGTGCAGGGGAGTGACCGGTTTGAAATTGTCCTGGGGGTGACGGAGTCAGTCAAGTATGCACAGGAGTTAGACATAATGGGAGATATGTCATGGGAACCGTGAGAGATTTATTGATGCTATTCACATATGAAACATTTAAGTAAGCAAGTCACTCGAAGAAAGCCTGAGAGACGAGGAAAAAAGCCCTTTAGGTTAAAGGTTTTAAGTAAACGTGTACAAACTAAAGGTTGATGTTCATAATGTTAGGGTTGTGGGATGTCCCACATGGCTGGCATGATCAGCGGGTTCTTCAGCTGCTTCCAGCTTCGAGAACGTTTTCAGTTTTCTGTCTCGTATTATTGCAAATTCAAAGCTTGTGGGTTTTGATTAACCATTTTATATTGCTGTGAAAACATCTCCTTCAAACGCACTGGAATGTCAGTATATTAGCTGTTTGCTCCAATGCTGCCAAAGTTATTAGCTGTCCTCATCTATGTTACCTCTAATTTTTTTCAGCACTGAGCAAAAATGTTTTTTTCTGAGCGCACATTTCAGCAATTCGCTGAAATGTGAGCAATTCGCAACCACGCGATCTGCCGAAAATGACCACAAGCCTGCGTTAGCCATAGGGGATTCAAAGAGATGACAGCAAATGCATCAATATGTATACAAGGTTGATATTTCTTCAATATCCTTTATAGTGTCTGGACTTTGGGAACATTTTAACTTTTTAAAGGGTCTTTGTTGAACTTCAGTAAGGGGAGGTTATGACTGGTTCACTGGTTATGACTGATAATGATATATATAAAAACAATAAAAGTATCAAAGGTGTTTAGTCATTTCTCAGCAGGTACAACATTTAAGTGGAACTTCATTGAAAGAAAAATGCTAACGCAGTTCTTAACAATAATTAAATTGACATGGTGTCATTTTTCCTAAAGGTAGCCTATATAAACAATTTAATATTCTTCATATTTAAATATGTCTGAAAGTTTCATCCTACCTGTGTCAGTTTGGACTATTTCATCTAGCCACTCATGTTTGAACGTTAGGCAGACCTTTTTCTGGGGCACCTGCTCTGCCTTTCTTTTCGCCATGGTAGCATATAGCTGCTGGAGCAGGGCCCGCCAAGAGTAGCCTAAACAGCGCCGGCCCGAGCTCATGTGGCGCTCTGGGCGAGCTTCACTCCGGAGGAGGACAGCGGGGGTGGGGGGTGCTAACGGAGGCAGAGCGCTAGCAGAGGTACAGAGAGCGCATGTCGAGAAACGAGACACTGATTGGCCAAGAAGACTCGGCACGTCACATCAAAGATCTTATTATTGTGAAGATGGCTCACTCCTATCTCAGAAACACTGGCGCAAAAAAGATTTTTAACCCCTGAAAAAAAATCGTTTGTGCGGTCTGAAAAATGTATTGCGCGGCCACTTCGACTGGACTGCGCGGCCGCGCACGCGCGCAGCTTAGAGGGAACACTGGTCCTCATGCTGATTTCAACATGGCTTTGTTTTGAACAATTTAGCATTATCACACGTAGTATTATATTCTGTAATGTGCAAGGAAATAACTTTCTTTTGGTGAATGTGGGCTATTTGAATATCGTATTATCTATGAGTATCTGTCTCCTTTGTTATATCCTACCCTTTACGATATATATCACATTAAGGCTGAATATTCTAAAAGTGTTTCTTGTTATTCTTCTGATATCACATTAGCTGAGAAATGACAATAAGATGTTCTTTATCTGTGGCTTTCCGGATTACTTAGTGAGAAAGAGGAAATCGGCTGACTCCCCTTGGCTAGAAGTACTCTCTTTAATTTGATAAGAAATGAAGGAAAAGTTTTCCGCTCACTGGAAGAATTATACTTTCTGTTTTGGTGAGAAATGGTGAAAACGTTGCTTTTCTCAAGATAGATGCACTCCTTCTATGAGAAATAGTGGAGAAGTTGACTTTCTTTGGGAGGAAGTGTTCAGTCGAATCTTACAAGAAATTGATTGTCGTTTTCAATCTCCATTCACAAAAGAAGTATTGACTTACTCAAAATATATCGTCCATTTTCATTTGAACTGCATGTAAACTAGTAAGGGGACTTTTTTTTGTATGTTGTTCCAAGTACTACTCCTAAAGATGAAGAATGAACATCCATGCTCCAGAGGCCATCTGGCAATCCTGCAAGTAATAAACCTTTGAAAACGTAATGTCCAACCTCATCATAAGAGGCTAACCAGTCAAAATAGTCCGTTTGGATATAGACAGTTGGTCCCTGAGAGCACATGGGTGTTGTTTTCAGTTTTAAGACCTACAAAAAAAATACTTTTCCATATTAAACTGTCATATAAACCTGGTTGCCCATGCAAGGGGGATTACCAGACTGCTGCTTAAGCAAGGCTACCGAGGCCCCACCATTGAGCTGAGATGTGGGTGATACACCTGAGAGTTCTAACATATTCAAAGTGTGTGTGTCTTTGGAGTTATGGGGGGGATGCACTTCAACCCGTTCAATATTCTATTACTGCATTTCCTATTTTATGCATCAAATTATTTGAAAAATTTATTTTTGTGTATTGTTTCGCTGAAAAATGAGAAAGCCGCCATGTTGAAAACAGTCTAGCCACAAACAAAGCATCGCCCAACGGCAGAAACAATCCGGACTGGTTGGGGTTCTGCATGTCTTTCTGTTTTTTGCATGGATTTGGTGCATATCCACAAAAAGACTTCACAGTCCTCTCTACATGAATATGAAGAAACATATATGTTTTGGCTGTTAGCTTAATGCCCATGTATTTCAATATTACAATCCAGTGGTTACAACTTGACCTCAGCTCCATCAAGGCTTCCAACCTCTGTGACCAAATGAGTGTTTTTTTTCTACAGTAAAGAACAGTACTGTGTATCTAAATCCGGGCTTCAAAATACCAAAAACCTGTAGGCAAAGAGCATGTTTTTTTGACAAAATTAAATCCACATGGAATGTCTTTTTCTACATTCAGTTCACTGCTGCACCTATATGTGTGGGCCTCTTCAATTTCCTAGCCACTATCTTGGCCTAGACAGGCAGTTTGTAAAGTCTGAAGGGTCAGGGCCACAGGGTGTACCTTAAGTGACTGATCTTCCTCATCACCTTCAGTCTCGCCATAGGTAACCTCAGGGCCGGTATAGTAGCTGGTACGAGTTAGACAGCAGACTGAAATGAAGTCGGGCCACTGTTCATTCGTCCCCGTTTTCCCCCTCATGATGCCACTCAATGTTTGAGCAATTTCTGCCTCGCAGGAATTCATTTATATGTAAAACACAAAAGCCCAGTCTACAGCACTGCCAAACATTATAAGCAGCCTCGGAAGTCCCACAGGTTTTATGCAATTGACCAGTGTATTGAAAACTTTGAACTTGGCAACATGAGAGACAGTCTGTGATGTGATTGGAGTTAACAAGGCAGCACTGTGCTTCCCCTGTGGGTTTGCTTGTCATGCTAGCTTTATGAGCTTCAAAACAAGATTTTCAGTGTCTGATTTTCACAATAATCTGTGCACAAAACAAGAGCCAGGACTTTCTTTTATCAAAAACAAATGGCCCCCCTTTTCACCCCCCCATATAAAACTCAAACAGGTTTATTCATAAATTAACCATTTTGACCTCTAACTGAAAATGACACGATTCCTCACAGGAAATCTCTTATGCTTAACAAACAAAACAGATACACTTTCAGTGAACTGTCTCTGCTTTATTTTTCCCATCTTCCCATTACACGATCTATAAATCTCTTTTCTCCTCTTATCTCTTCACACTCTTGTTTACAAGGTTCTTTGATGTTACCCTCACACTCTTGAGGTTAACAAGAATGCATACACTTCCGGATCCTGGCACCTTTTTGCCAAAAAGCCATTGGTTGAATCTTAAACCCACAAACAAACAAAATCTGGACAGCCCTGGTTGAATTATTAGACCAGTAACTGAAATGGACTCCAGCAAACTTTTAACTTGCCAACCAGATCTTAAAAGAAAGTGCGCACCCTTTTTCGGTATTATATCCTTATCTCCCATTCATTTTGTTCTTGTACAACTAGTGTGTTAGCATTGTACACCCAATGCAAACATAGAAAGCAAATTCTGGTAGTGTCAAGAGTAATTAAACACACAACACATTTGGAGCTGTTATCTCAGTGTATATCAATTTAATATGAATAGATTTTATCAATATTTGGTTGCCCCTGCCAATAATTTTTTCACGGCAGGCCATGCCTTCGCCATAGCAGGATTTGTAAAATGAGTTCCCTGGTTTGAGCATTTTACCACTGCTGCCCCATTTGATGATGTCATACCATAGTTATTAAAGAAGTCTGACCTAAGAGGGCAAAACCTGATTACACCAACCACTTACACAGAAAAGTATGTTTGTCATTGCCCTCCAAATGGACCCCTTTATTTCTGATTAGACGGCCATATTGGGAGGACTGCATCATCCCTCAGTTCTTTCCTGTTGACTGCTGATTTGCCACCTCTGTCATTATGGCACACATTCTACTTTGTATGGTGGAGATAGAGGTCATAGTCAAACGAGAAGAGTGTTGGCTGTTGGTAGGAAACGGGAAGCAGAAATGATCCCGTCACAAGCTGTTTTGAACCATCCATCTACGCCAACCTCCTCCCTAAAAGGTTTTTTGGCACCAGTAATGTTAGGCTACTTCCAACTTTGTTCCAAGCGAAAAATTGTCATAATTTACACAGCGGCAGGGTAAATATAAGTTGTGTTTAGGCAAACAAATAACCAATGCTGCGGTTACATTACATGAACAGAGCAATGTCAACTTGCTACTCCTCTCTGGTTGTATACAGTATTTATATGAGGTAAACTACAGTGATATCTCAAGATAGAAAATATAAACAAAAATATGCATAGCATTAGTATCCCAGGTTTTTATGATTCAACCAAGATCCTTTCTATCGAAATAACAAATAAATAAGTTGCTTTATTTGTTGGCTATGTCAATATTGAGAAATTTTGGCTGTGACAATAATGTGAACAGATGTTTTATATGTTAAAATGGAAGTGCATTCTGTCCTCCAAAAACGATGCTGCTTTAACTGAGAAGTCACGTTTGTAATTTGTTAGACAGAGGGTTGAACACACGTTGTCTTTGACCAGACATTTTATATGTTTTACTTCTAAACCATTATTCGAAATTCATGTCGTCTTCCATGTTAAAGAGTGTGAGGATTGGGCCAGTTTTCAAAGACATGACTGATGCAGGCTTTGTTCTCGGAGTTGCTGCTTGAGGAGAGTTATTCACTGTTATAGATAATATAATCTTGTAACATCACAGAATGAATGCATGTACATTTAGTTTTCTGGTGGGTTGTTAGTTTTAAATCAGCTCTTCCTCCCCTCCCTCAGAAACCACTTAGAACATCTATAATAATGATGCATTAAGGTGTCAGCAGTGCAGGCTGCCTTATTCATCACTGCAGCCTGTTCATGGTGAGAGTCTGTCTTCTGTGCTTACCTTCCCACATATTAATGCTTCATTGAGTACATTATACTACATCACATCTGTGTTTGATGATGATATCTCACACACACACACACACACAGCGTCAATCTCATCCACTGTTGTTGCCTGTTTTCTGACGCTATTTTTTTTAAATGGATGGAGCTCGGTAGCTAGCAACCCCATGTGTAAAAATATTAACCCTAGAAAGCTCTCAATTGTTTCTCCAGTGCTGAACTAGCCACTCGGAGATCTGGACCCAGGCAAAGCAGTGTTTTGGTTGGTTGGTTACCTATTTGGTCTAGACTAAAATATATTGACAACAACTGGATGGATTGGTGTGCATTTTGGCACAGTAATGAATAATTCCTGTATTATGAATCCTAATGACTGAAAGGCATTGCTTATCGGGGAAATGTTTCCAAGTTAGCCATCTACTACTTGATGGATGGACAGTCATGCTTTCGAGGCAATGAATGCCACCAATTGTGGTGCTCTCCTGACTTTTCATCTAGTGCCACCAGCAGGTTGACCTTGTTGGGTCAGTTAGAAATGTGTGAACAAGATGGTGGTTGTCAAGTTCCTATGTATTTTTCGGTCAACTCTTGGTCCAACTTGCAATGACCTGGTACATGTGATCCCAAAGGACGCACGAGACAACTCGTTTCCAACACAGCTCAATCTTTATTGTTTTTCTTATTTATCAATTGTTGGCTGGTTGGTCCATCTAGGTTGAAAACCTTCAAACACAAAAAGCAAAAAGTTATACAATCAGAATGTAAATAAACTTTAAACAATTTTTGCCAACAAATGAATAAATAATAGCTACAGTACCAGTGGCTTCTTTGGCTGTACCATCAGTTGACTCCTTCCTTCTCTCTGTCTCAGCTGAAATGTTTGCTGTCAGAGCTTCCCTTTGCAGGTGTTTCCAATTAAGTGATCAGCAGCCTGCACTGGCCTACTGGCGGTGCATTCTGGGACTTGCAGTCTTTCCTCTCTTTTTCCTTTTCTTTTCTTTTTCTTCTGACAAAGTACCGTAATTCGACTAAATAATGAATTAACTCAACAGTGGTGCTAATAACAACGGCAAGACTCAACAAAAACATCTTCTGTTTCTGTTGCCAGTTATTGTTAGCATAGCACCAGTTACTAGCTAATACTAGAGTTAAATAGCTAGCTTGGTTAGAAAGCTACATCCATATTTGACGTTAACTGTGATAATAATTAAAAAGCTAATTTTGCCTAGCAAAATATTACTTACAACAAAATGTACGGTAATGTTTTGAAATGTAACTTCCACTGATTGAAGTATCTGAATCATCAGCAACTCCTAAACATTACAGAACAGAACGGTTACTGTTCATTAACATGGGGCACAATAATCACAGCTACATTCCACAATGCAGGACAAGGTATTAGCAGACATCAATAATTGTACAAGAAGAAGATTTAACAGTTGAAAAGTTGAACAGATATCAACATTGACATACAATTGACATGTGGTTCCACCCCTCTAAATGTATTCTGTGACCAGAATGTGTTAACACAAGAAGGCTCTGGTTGTTTCTAATGAGCTGGTCGGGTCACTTCCTTTTCACTGTTTTGTTTTTCTTCAGTCTGTTTGAGGTGCTTTTGATTGTCTGCACTAAAGGATGTTGTTCAAGACATGACCCCCTCCTGTTCACGCTGGGCGGACGGAGCATGGAGGAGGTATTTTTGACTAAGACCTTGACCCGCTCGTCAGCCTTCCTCCAGCTCTGATTACAGGTTGCAGCTTAGTCCACAACAGGCCTCAGACTGGCTGGGGAATGATGTCTTTTGACCTGATGTGAAGATGTAAAAGTAGGAAAGTGGACCATGCTTGCCTCGGGAGCGACAGGGGGTTCCCCTCTCGTCTGTGTGTTTATCTGAGTAGAACATAAATCAGTTGTTTGGTATTGAGATGGCTTGCCTCCGGGCTCAACAGTGTCTCTACCTCTTGCTCTCAGGCTTTTGAACTCCAGCAAGGGAGAGGTGCTGTTACAGGCCCCCTGAGGCTGATCGCCGAGAGGGAGGCAGGCTTCCTCCTCCTCTGCCTCACTACTCCTCCCAGTGCACCATTTACCTCACTTTTTGTCTGTCTTTTCCCACAAACCATTGCTACAAATTATAGCTTTTCCTACCTCCTGTTATTGGTAATTTTCAATATCCTGGTATCACAAGGAGGTGAGAACAGAGAGACAAAGCGCTCCGATATTTGACAGACTTATTATGGTGCCAGTGGGGATTATTGATATGCAAGGATACACAGCTCAAAGACATCCCAAAGACAAACAGGAAAACAAAGTAGTGACTGCCACCTCACAACGTGATAGAGTTCACTACAGAAGGAGTCGAACCTGAGCCACACAAACGTCTGCCTGCGGCTGGATTAATGAGTAGCAAAGCAGAGTGATTGAAGACTGTTATATTTTGTATGACACATTTATCCAGAACAACTTATGAAACAACTCCTTCCTCTTCAGCTCATGCTGTGACTCTGTGTGTGCTCAGCACTGATCAGAGCTGAGTTATGAAGTTGTTTCAACAAGAAATGGATCACTTGTAGTTCTTTAGAACTGTCATCTTTTTAGTCATGTTGTATTTGTTAGAACTTTACAAAATTGGACGTGATAGAAGGGCGTGTCAACTGGAGGTCGTCATTGGGGAGACTGTGGCTCACTGGTAGAGAGCATATTCGTCCTTCATTCAGAGGATTGGCAGTTCAATCCCCGGCTATGCCAGTCCAGGTCAATGTGCATGTTGTTGGGAAAAACACTTAACCCAGTAGGCTACAGCGTATGAATGTTAGATAATTCGGATGGGCAGGTGGCACCTTGCATGGTGTCTCCTGGCATCAGTGTATGAATGTACGTGTATGGCTGAATAATGACACGTAGTGTTAAAATGCTTTGAGTGGTTGGAAGACTAGAAAAGTGCTATACAAGTAGCAGCGTTCACCATGAATGTAAACAAATGCTGCTTTCGCTTTGTAATGATTGTAACAGTGAATAAAGCCTTTATTTAAAGGCTTTGCACTCTTGTTTCTTAATGTAATTGTCTTCTGTCTGGATCTCCAGGTGATGTGGTGGTTCACTTTTACACTTTTTACATCTGTAGCTTTAGCTTCTGTCTTTATCTTTTTAGCCTGTTTACACTGCTGAACCAGTTTGACATCATGTTTATGCCGCAAAAACACGTACTGTCTGTTTCTCTCTGAAATCGCTATATTTTTTTTTAAGTTATATATTATTTCTTCAGGGAGTGCAGTTAGTGACTGTGTGAGCTCCATGGTAACTGACATCTTGACAAAGAAGCAGCAGGGGGTGAGGCTTAGCAAAGGGTCACACATGTAAGCCACAGCTAGTGAGAAATGTGCACAAGGTAAAAAAAGTACTACGAAAATACAAAATATATATTATTTATCATGTAATCTCTTCATGTAACAACCACAGTAGCCATGTGTCGTGGCCCAGCAGTCTCCAAAATCTGGCACGCTTGGCTCACAGCGACACACATTATCACACATTATGATTGTTAGGCCATTGTAATTATCATTTGGGCCTAACCAATAATTTGACCAAGTGGGAGTCAGTCCTTTTCAGTTTGGGCCAGTTGTTGTTTAATGATGCTACCCGGGACCTTGAACCTCACATCAAAGAACGGGAAAGAAAAGGGAAAATAAAATGGTGTGCCATGACTGGGATTTGTTTTATAATCCAGTTCATCAGGCTTCAGTGCTAAGTCAGCATCTTATTTCAAGTATATATGTTTTTTATACCTGTACCCCCAGATGTAAAACACAACGACTTTATCGAGCAGAAATATATAGGCCCGTCTTCATCTTTGTATGCCACATAAATCTATTGTGGTCATTAATCTGCTGATATAACAGCCTCCACTCTGCTAGTTTCAGGCTTTCCATCAGATTGGAACATTGGCTGCAGGGATTTTTTCTCCATTCATAAGAATTCCCACAAGAGCATTAGTGAGGTCCGACACTGTTGTTGGGTGATACGGTCTAACTTGCTTTCCCATTCAACCCAAAGGCTCGCCCAGTTCTTCCACACTAAAATCATTTCTTGATGGAGCTGGTTTTGTGCAATGTAAGGAAAAAGGCAGAAAGGAGCCTTTTGTACGTTGTTGCATTTATATTTCACTTATATTTCATTTCATCTGAACTGAAGGCTCCAAGCCATTAAAATGAAATTGTCTCTCAGCAAATTATTACCTCCATAGATAGACCACATACCTCCATTTGTATGGTGATTTGATCAAAACTCACACATTTATTTATGTATATTTGTTTTAAATAAGCCTCATAATGTACTAATTTAACTAGCCATCTGCAGACACCCTGTAGCAGCAGTGATGTGTCCCATCAGTGCACAGTTGGTACCACAGCTAGCCATCGTCAAGCAGCTATTGACCAATCGACAGCAGTGCAATGATGTTGTCGCTGGCAGTCTGAATCCTCTGCCTGCACCGTCTGTCCTCAAGTCTTGGCAGACGCTCCTGTAGTTGTGTTTGCATGCTGGATGCCTCCCTCTCTTATGAATATGGAGAAAGTTGTGCAGTGGGCCAAATGCTAAATGAGCAGTGACATATCCACAATAGGTTTGTGTTGGCAGAGTGAAAGCTCAGGACGGGACACAACACCATGACTGCTTCACAAGTAATATGTCTAACCCACTGGCTTAATCCAGAGAGAAAGCAGGAGGGTTATAGCTTGATTTAGGAAGAAAACCAATAAGTGAGTGAATGAGAACGTCTCAGTTTTATGTACACCTGATGATGGTGCTTGTCTCTTTTTGCAACCAACATATATCAACAGTTTTCTGAGATCGCTTGACATTCTAAATGTTTGTCGTCTTGATTCCCCTTTATTGTTTTATTTTGTTCAAAAAGAAACACCCACAAGCAACGTTACGGTGCATTACCGCTACCAACTGGAATGGATTGTGGATCAGGAAATTAACATTTGTGAAACGCCAGACAGACGCAGACCCTCAATTGTAGAATGAATGGATCCATGTGCTTGTCCATGCAACCCATGCAAGTCTGCAGGAGTCCGCACACATGATGTGTGTTCAGTGTGTTAGAGGCTTTAAGACAGTATAATTCAATTAGATTCAGTTTATTTTGTATAGCCCAAAATCACAAATTACAAATTTGCCTCAGTGGGCTTTACAATCTGTACACATACAACATCTTCTGTCCCAGGACCTCACATCGGTTCAGGAAAAACTCCCCCCAAAAAAACACAGGGAGAAAAAGCGAAGAAACCTTTGGTAGAGCAACAGAGGAGGATCCCTCTCCCCGGATGGACAGAAGCAATAGATGTCATGTGTACAGAATGAATAACGTAACAGAGTTCAACACATTCAATGAATTTGACAGAGATGATTCATATAATGAGTAGTAGGCATGATGAAACAGTTACAACTACCAAAAATAGCAGCAACAGTGGATATAATAGAATAATAATGATACTATAAGCAGTAATGGTATTGGCAATACTAATAGCAATGCTGAGGTAGGAGGCAGGGCCCAGGAGGCAGAACCCAGGACACAACCACGATCCATGGAAACATGTGAGGCAAGAAAGCACGAAGGGGAAGAAGTATAGAAGTGTCTTAAGCTGCAGTTCCCCAACAGGCCACTCTGACAGCTCTTATGTTTTTCTTCCTTAGTTACGCTCTCAATAATTCACTTCTACTGAGGGACAATAAAAAGTCATTAATGCTTAAACAGGTTCATATTTAAGCCAAAGGGAACCTTTAAGAGGATTTTGCATTTAAAGGTTTATTTACTCTTCCTCGGCATTACTGCTCAGTTCATTGGCACAGTTGTATAATGTCTTCTGCTACTTTCTAAGAAATTAATCCCACAGTTTGGGGTGTAGAGTTTGAATGACTTGGCCGTTTACAAGGCTAAAAGGCAGTTCACCCTTTTGTCTTGTAAACTCTACTCCCCCAACTTCTACTATGGGATTCATGTAATAGGAAATGTAGTATTCAGCGTTTTTGGACCTTGACCCATTCTCAGTACTAGAGGTGTGATTCTTGTGATTCCTCCAACTCTATTGAAGTGTATAATAAATCATTGGAGTGGCTTTTGAAATGATAGGTGCCTTTTATCAGGAGCTGACCAACAGTAAATGGGCACTTGAGAAAGAAAAAAGAACAGACAGAATATTTTTGAATAACCTTTTCATGTCTTCAAGTCTGGAGTTGTTGGAGTATTAGCTACATGGGAGGTATTTTGATGGAATGAAATCAAAACTAATTAATTCATAATCAGTTTTGCAGTTAATTTCTAATCAATTATATGACACTGAAATAAAAACCTGTTTACGGGCCTAGTACACTACACTAAGTATGCTTAGTGGCATTGCACACACTATAACTTGATGTCAGTCAGCTTTAACTGTCACAGATGGCTGGATGTTGCATTCATATCATCAGCAGAGTAAAATGCTGTCTTTTGTCCACTTCATGTCATCACTGTCCCATTTCACGCTGCCATCATGAGGGCAAACGCTGCAGTGTTTGAACAGATTCTAATTGCTCTGACTGCTACATTCACAAGCCCAATCGCCTATGTTGACTTTAATTAATTCTCCACGTTTCGGAGAATGTGTTGTTCCAGTTGAGCTGTCTCTGCAATAAATTTACCAAACAGACTCTATATCAGGCTGCTTGACAACTGTTTTCTCCACAAGTAGATGAAAAAGCGATGCACAGGGCTCTTTATGTGAGGATTAGTAAACTGGAGAAAATGCTAGACAACCGATATTGGCAGTGTTGATCTTGGCGAGGAAAAAGACCACAGAATCGCTCTTGGCATGCAGGGAGGCTGTGTTTCTAGACACTGCAAATGATGTTTACACATGTGCATAAGAACTCTGTTTCAATAAACATGCAGACACACATAATGTGTTTTTTATTTAAACATTTGCTGTTTGCCTCAATGCATCATGCCTTCGTATCACCATGACAACGAGTGGTGCCTGACTGTTTGACCAGTTTTCTGAGCGTTTGTTTTCATTGCTTTTCACTGAGCAATAATACACATCACATTTTACCCAGTCCATTTCACAGTATTATTGACTTCAGGCTGCACTTGGTTATCTGTTCAACAAAAAACAGAAGAATGACGATTTACTCTCTATTCATCACTTACTAAAGACGGCTGTGTTTTTGGAATCTCATTACATTTGATAATAATAATTAGTTTTTCCAGTTCATGGAAATAGGGAAATAGGTTTAAAAGTAAAAAATCCCATCCCAAAGTCTGGATGAACACACCATGCGGTAAATCCCACATACTCTTCAGCATCCTGCTATTTACAAGATATCAGTCTAGACCTAAACAGGATAGCAAGGCATTGAAGTCAAAAGGCTGAAGTCCAATTGTGGTTTTATTATTATTTTCTTTTTTCATATTGTAGTTTCTTTAAGTTACAATCAGTCCTTAGCTACTTGGTTATGTTTGTATAGGGTTTAGTACATGCCAAAATCTCCTATCCTGATATAGGTCGTTTTATATCAGGATAACATGATATATCAGGATATAGCATGTTTTGTATATTCTATTTTGTAGACGCGTATGTGAATTCAATATTGGACAAATGAAAGTATTTTTTCATTTAATTAGGATTTCTTTCTGCAAAATGAACATTACAGTTTCCAGTGAAATTATAGAGAAAAGAATGAATAAATATTTCCAGCTATACTCTGACTATGTTACTGTATATGCCTGCACACAAAAACAGAGTGATCGGATAAAGTCAATAGTTTGATTTAAATTTAAGTTAGTCATTGTTTGTAATCATGAATTTAGAAAACGTAATTGTGTATCCCGATATCTCGATACATGATTTCATCACGATACATTTATTTTTTCTTCTCATTTTGGCTACATATACTAATTCCAAGAGAGATGGTGATATCAGCAGTTGTTAATTGTGAGGAAGATATAAATAGTCTGAACAACTTTTGAGTCGTTATGGAGTTTGATTGGAAGGTTTGATTCAATGTGTGTGTCCCAACCTAACCTGTGTGTTTCTGTCTCTCACAGATGCAGATCTACATGTACAATTCAGATGACTTTGACAGCCTCAGTGCAGCTCTGAGGGAGAAGAGGATCATCGCAGCCATGGTTGTGTTTTTTCAGGTAGGAGCCTATTTTTCCTATATTTGTTTGTACAGAACTCTTACTAAAAGACGAGGAACAGGCATGTTTGGAATATTTGATCTTCATAGTTCATGGTTTGAGAGATCACCCCTAAACTAAACTTTCGTCATTATCTGTGTATCATTGTGTTGGTTTAATTGTTGTCTGTGACAACTAAACAAAACACACAGTGAGCTTTTACAGTTCTGCCTCGTTATCTTCCAGGGGAAATCTAGGCCATGTGGACACACAGTGCAGCTGCAGGGCTTAGTATTTTGATGTTCTTTTGTGAAAACCTAATTTAGCTGAAGTCTTATCAGATGGACGTGAGCTCACTGTGTAAAGTCTGTGGAGGCTCAGCGGACAACGAGGGAAGATATAATGACATATTCTCCGTTAATAATTAGCTGTTGTTAAGATTTTACATTGCGATTAGTTCAAACGTTCTCTGGCTTTGACTGAGCACAAATACATTGATCAAAATTAATTAAACCATACGGCTGAGGGTTGCTATTAAACACGATTTAGTCTGCATCTTAAATAGGAATAGGTTGCTAAAATTAAGCAATTATTATCATTTAAGTAATAGTTTAACCTAGTTAGTTAAATGATATTAACATAATGAATACAGAGTACTCCAATACATTTTATATATATATATATATATATATATATATATATATATATATATATATATATATTTATATATATATATATAGTAGTTGTATTATTTGAATTATCCTATTTATTTCATTTACATAAATTCAAACCAATGGAGTGACTCAGGAACATCTGTTGGTCATTATTATGTAAATATGAGTATATAGATTCTAAATCAAAACTCGAACTTAAAATACAAGTCTTGGTTGGATAACAACAAATATGGCAGTCAAAATGTGTATTACGGTTCGTTTAGTGTGGTTTAGGAGGAGGAGTAGGTTTAAGGTCAGTGTGTGTGTGTTTGTAAATATCCTCATAAGGGTGGATTGTATGTCTCGTCTCTCTCCTCAGTTTGCTTTTAGCTGTATTTTTCCCCCGGAAACTAAACCCCTGATGATCAGTGAGGGAGTGTTGTCATGTCGTGTGATTATGAGCTGTAAAACCTGTAAATCAAGACCAGACTTCTGCTACCAGAAGTGGAGCTGTGGGGGGACTGGGATCATTGTTAGCTCTAACACTCTCAATTGGCAGGAATAAAAAGTTAATTTGAGACCATCGATTACCTAAGTGGGCTCTTACTTGGACCATTAACCCCCTGTTAATATTTCCCCCCTCTCACTTCAGTCTCTCTCACTCTGTCTGTGTCTTCAGTCGCTCTTCCACTCCCTGGCTATCAGCTGTGCATATGTCTTAGGTTGAAGTGGCCCTAATCGTTTTTTTCCTTTGAGCATGACTCGTGAACATCACAAATCACACGGAGTCTGATCTTTATAATTCTGATTTGTACCACTTTCATGTGGTCAAAAATCAGATACAGGTATGTGACCTGACTCTGAACAGTCATATCGGAATTCATGCTACTTTTACATCCCTCTAGAATAGATCAACATCCGTCACAGTTCTGCTGTGAAGCATTCCCATTATGATCCCTTCACTGCTGGCTCCGACTCTGCATCCTCGCACACCTCTGTACAGAAGTAGCAAAAAGCCTTTCTCTCTGCTTGTTCTCCTCCTCACCATCTGCTCACAGATTGTTCGCCCCAAAGAGACTTTGACATTCTTTCTACGTCTCACAGCAAAGCAGAATGTGTGCCTTTGACCATACTCTTTGGAGTAAAAAGGTTTGTTTTCCAACAGATATCCAGACACAAAGGTCAAACACATGGAAGCTCGGCTAGCTATCACGATCCATGAGCTAATGGTCAAGTGTGGTTTCATTTGATTGGTACTGTTTTCCCCTAATCACATTTCATTGAATGAAGTCATTTAAAATATATTTACATTATAGATGTAGAAGATACAATATATGAATTTGAATACATAAAGACAAAAACAAATTGTGGTTACATAAAGTAAACATATAACAATAGATTAATGCAAACAACAAACATATTTTTCTTTGCCTATTTCATTGATGAACTCTTGTGTGGAGAGTTCAAACTGTCTGAAATGTTGACCTGAGGGGGGCATTAGAGGGAAGTGGGGTCACTTAAAGTAATAATTCTCTAGAGGACCATGTGTTGCCAATATAAGGAGAAAGCAGTTTGAATGGATAGTTTTGCAGCTATGACAAAACAGGGGAGATGAGTAGGCAGATGGAGAAATTGCTTAGCCCGAAGCAGCCGATGAAATGGCATAAAAAGACTACTTTATTTTGAAAAGCAGACAAAAATGCTCCTTTTTACTGAAAGGTAAAACTCCAGTCGCCCTCCAGCACAGGAGCCACTCTATCTGTGCTTTTTCTTCTTACCTCCCTCCACCAGCTTTCTGATTTATGATATGGCAGTACGCACACATTTCCTCTGAACCTGATCATATTGTGCAATTGCAGCTCACAACCTGAAGATTGATTTGAACCCATGCCCTCAATAACTTGCCTCTCGCAGATGGATCTCAACAGTTTGCTCTATGTGCCGGTTCCTATGCAAAGAGGAGTGTGTGTGGGCACCCGCCTCAGAAGTGCATTTTTCTTTATTCATCCAGGTGCCGCTCGCTCTCTTGCCCCGCTCGCATGCTTCAGTTTGTCTTTGGTGACCTGAGAACACAGACTCAAACTGAGAGTGTGTACAGGAGGCACGCCGAATACTTGTGTTTTGAAAGGGAAACACAGGTTGTGGAATGCATGCCAAATTCTAACTCAAATACAGCACCCACATATTCACGTGTGTGTGTGTTTGTGTGTGGTTTGTGTGTGTGTGTGTGTGTGTGTGTGTGTGTGTGTGTGTGTGTGTGTGTGTGTGTGTGTGTGTGTGTGTGTGTGTGTGTGTGTGTGTAATTAATTAATTAAATTTACATGTGAGCGTTATCAAGTCTGCAGACTAGATTTTTTCTAGTGTTTATGGTCTGGATGTGCATGCTTTTATAAATACCTTTTTTGAGTGTCTATTTGCAGCCAGATGAGAATCACATAACTGCCATTTGTCTATTTACAACTGGCAAAGTTGAATATACTTAATTTAGCTATTCTGGAAAAAAATGTAAGTAGTAGTATTAATAGTGCACAGTCTGTTATTATCAGTTACAGTTATATAGCTCCAATGTTTCCCCAGTATTCAGCACCACGGATGATTTTTTTTATATAACTCCACAGTTTAAATTATAATAAGGCTAAAGGTAGGTATAATTGAGGGCGGGGCCACTTTGAGTGACATGTGGGTGCTATGAGGGTGCCACCCACTTGCTGGCTCCTCTGATGTGTCACCCAGGCTTCAGCTCCACCAACGCCCCACCTCTTTGCCTATATTTAGAGTTCCATCACTCAAATAGTGTTTGCTCTGTGAGTAAAACAATCTACTATACATTTTAGCTCTGTGAGCCAGTATATTTCTGTTTGTGTGTGTGTCTCCTGGGGGTGCTTGTGTTGACGCTGATGAGTTCTGTTGAGAGAGAAGCTCTCCTTCTGGACTGATGAGCTTAAATGTGTCCTCTGCCAGGCTGCACTGTACTACAGCAGCCTCCCACACAACACTCCTTAGAGACAGTAAAGACTTCATGTGTGTCAGCTAAGCGGTTGGAGCTTAGCGGTTCCTTTTTTCCCCCTTCCATTTTCATCAAAATGGCTGAATTACAAAAAAACAATTGAACTAAAAAAAATATATATTTTTTTAAACTCGCAATATTGCACTGTATTTCTTGACATTTTCCATATCCAAAATGTTCAAGCTGTACACCTGCTCTATATTTTGTGAACCTTGTGGCACAGCACAGAATGCAGTCAAGTACGCCCTCAGTGCGCCTGCCAAGCACACTTTTGGAATGTCGTGGCCGAGCTCGTCGGGCCTACTGTGGCACACAAGCACACAGGGTGGGATGAGCAAGAAAATATTATCATACTTCATAGGTGGGAGCGCTGGAGGGTGTTGCACACTGGGCTCACCCCATCATCACACATAGTTTGAGGAGAGCTTTCTTATAAAATGCGGTCATATTCAAACATATTTCTTTATTTCTGAAATTATTTGAAATGTTTAACTTAGGTTGATTTGACATGTTTAACCTGCGAACATAATTGCTGACAATATTGGAAGGCAACTATTGTCAAACACCAAAAAACTAGAAGGGCTCTCTGAGATTGCAGAGCTCTGCCAATGCAAATCCCTCCAAAAATGTAATGGGTTCTTGCTTGGCTGGTGCTTCACTCTTCCACAAGGTTTCATGAAAATGAGGCCAGTGGATTTTCTGTCCTCCTGCTGGAAAAAAAACAGACAAAATCAACAAACCGAACAGAAAACATAATCACCTTAGTGGAGATAATTATGATTTTCAGGATAACTTTCTTTTCATTCTTAGAGCACCACCATAGAATCATGTTGGTGTTCACATCCCCATGTCTACTTTTACTGTAATTAAAAATGGGGACCTCCAGGTCAGAAGAGTCCCCCCAGAAGATTTTCATCTTCTGGGTGGACTCTTCTGACCTGGAGGTCCCCATTTTTAATTACAGTACAAGTACCTGGGGGGAAGACTGAAGTTCCTGTTAGGGGGTCCTGAGGGACTTATTAGCGGAGAGAAGTTTGAATTGATCTACAATGTTTCACGGAACTATGTGAATTGTTTTGGATGCGTAAGTATCCAACATTCATGTAGATTTGTAGCAGAAACTGTAGAATTCTTCATGATAATGATCAGTTTGATGTGTCCTGTCTGGTTAGAAGAATGAAAAATGAATGAAGTTAGTTTTGTCTCATCAACCTCTAGCTCATCATGGAATAACAGGTAATTTGCGAATACATTTTGTCACAAATTTGTTTCACAAAATGATCGTTGCTAACAGTTGAGCATTGTTTTCTTTGCTAGAGGCTCTATTGGTTGCTGCAGCCTACCAACTGTAGTTTTTCAGTCAATGACACATTATTTGCCGCTCGCTCCTTCGGGTGCCCAACACCAAGCTCCGCACCATGGGCGACCGGGCCTTTTGCTCGGCGGCGCCACGCTTGTGGAACGGTCTCCCTGACCACCTGAGGGAAACTCAGACACTGAACTCTTTTAAGACTGGCCTAAAAACCTTTTTATTCAGGAAGGCATTTTTTACCTTGAGTTAATTTATTGGCAGCTATTACATTCTTATTTGTTTTAATTGTTATGGGTTGCTTTATCTATGTTTTAAATCGGTTTTATTTGTTTTTACTAAATGTGTGGCACTCTGGGATTCTTTGAAGGAAGAGTGCGATAAAAATGAAAATGCATTATTATTATTATTATTATTTGTTGACATAACTCATGGAGAGAGCAAAATGTTGCAACAATGTTGACTTCAGGAAAGCAGGAGAATTGTTTCTCCATCACCTCTGCTGACTCCAGGAGTAGCCATGGTGTCTCAAAGTGCTGCTGCAGGCTACCGTTAGGCTTCGATGTGTCGTCTTTGAAGTGTCGGTGATTCACCAATCCAGCCTCATCACAAAGCCTTTTGTTCCGCAACTTGTTCCGTTACTTACATTTTGCTAAACCTAATCAAGTACTTTTGTTGTCAAAACCTAAAGTTGTTTTGTTTGAAAGTTTCATTTTCACCTTCCCGATGTGGGAGGTGCAGATTGGCCTGTCTGAAGCATTACAATTGTAGTAATAACGGCTGATAAGTAGGGATGGGTATTGTTTGGGTTTTTTCCGATACCGGTGCTAAACCGATACTTTTAAAACGATACCGGTGCCTGAACCGATACTTTTTTATTGCCAAGGCAATTTTTTTTCTTCAAATTGAACAATATATTAACCTTTTAAAGTATACTATAAATATAAATAAATACATACAAAACACTTGTCTTCAAACTGCAGCTTCAAACCTTTTAACTTATAACTATAAACAATATATATTTAAAAAAAGAACAGACACAAGCATCAGGTGGCCTGATGGGACCGTGTGCAACAGAACTCAGACACTGTTGGATTCTACAAACTGCTGCTTTACTGGACTACACGTTATCATTAATATCAACTGGGAGAGATTTGTTCCAGAAAGCCGAGGACGGACGTTCAAAAGCTCGTGTCTGCAGCGATCTCTGTGTGCCTGTGCTGTTTGTGGCGTGTGAGCGCTGGAAGCCCCGCCCCCTTGAGCCCCGCCCCCTCGAGCCCCGCTCTGCATGCAGGCGGACAACAGAGAGTGGAGGAGTGTGCTCTGATTCGCGCAATTTTAATAGTATCGATACATCACAATCCTATCATTTTTAACGTGCGGGTACCGCGCTACCTTTTTAGTATCTATATACCGTGCAACATTACAGAGTAGTGTAAAAAAAAATATTTAAATCGGCTCAGGCACCGGAAGAAAGCATCGAAATCTGCGTTACTTTTCGGTCCGGTAGGTACCGGACGTGTTGGAACCGGTGCCATATTGGCACCGGTTCTCGGTACCCAACCCTACTGAAACCTACAGTTAGTCGAACGAAAAGAATCAAAGTGGATGCACCTGCAGTTGTCAGCCACTGAATAAGCTGCAATGTAATCGCTGGGAGGAAAATCCTCACCCTCAATGTATTAATGAAATCATCACATTTGTGTTGCAGGACAAATTGGGCCATCATCACGGCTGAACTTGGAAATCCTGCTTTATGACCCAGCATTGGATTGCACCGCAGCCTCTGATTGAAATAGATGGCAGTTGCAAACAGCTATCATTGCCTTTTATTTGCTTATTTACGGCACTGCCTGCCCCCACTGTTTTCATCACACTCAGCTAGAGGCAGCAATAAGCAACGGAGCATGGACAGAGGCATAAAACAGCACTCATGGACTTGTCATGATACATTTAGTCTGGAATAACATGTGTGGGCAAGTCTCTAAAAGTGTGACAGAAAATGTACTGATCTAATGACATGAGTCCGTGCTGCCTATTAACACAGAGGTAATACTTCCACACACGCTTTAGGTTGTGTAGCCCTCTCGGCCAAAGCTTTGAATATTCGCTCTTGATTGCTACTGAGGCTCTGGAGCCCAGACAATGGTATTCAGGATTACGCTAGTTCTCACATAATGTAGAGAATTCATTTTTCAATATTATGATGGTTTTGAAAGGCACAGAGAAATGACATTGTCCTTCCGATAGGGGCATCAAAACAAATGAAGCTATGTGTAGTTTGAAAAGAGTGCACAAACAACATATTTTGTTGTTTGATTCGGTCGACTGTTGTTTGTGAACCCTGCTTGCCTTAAAGTGAACCCTTACCTCAGAATAACATGTGGTTCCTTGTAAATTAACAGTTGTATTGTGCAATTGTAAGCGTATACAGTGTAAGATAATGAAAGCAGTGTTTTTAGCAGTCTCACTTTTGGCAATATTGGTACTAAGGCTTTAGCTTCAAATTAAGGGAATCTTTTTTGTAACTTTTTACTTTTTATTTTTTTTATTGAACTGAGTTTAAATAGTTATGACCCGGGGTGATCTGGCAGAAAAGTATGCAGGGATTCTAACAAATCACAACAAATTAGTCGGATACTGTTAACCTGCACTTTATTGTATTATGGAAACAAAGTGTCACAAGCACCATTTGACTCCAGTAATGAAATACTGTCAAAAGTTCAAGAGAACCCCATTGGCCTTTTTATCAAAAAAAAAGATTAACAGCATGAAGACATCCTATGTAAGTCTCAGTCCTGAGTGTATTCATTTCTGGACAACCTTGAGATTCATTTGAATTGGTTCCATACTTGAGGGCCTGTTTTTCACATTAAAGGTAGCAATGTCAAAGTGGAGATACTCAGCAGGAAAAAGAACAGCATGATGAAAGGTATGGTTTCAAGACATAGTAGACCTCATACCACTGCATCCAGCTCTGAATCCAATACCCCCAATGACGGTAATTAGGCAGTAGGCCGACACTGCTAAACCACCACTGAGCTGCTTCCAATTCAGCACAGTGCACACCACTTGAGGAAACATTAGCCTCAGCAGTTATGCAGCAGAGCAGAATTCATTAAATTCAGACATTGTCAGACATTCAGTAGTTTTTTAGTAATTTGACAGGAATTTCTCAAGGTATATATTTCATTGCTGAAGTTTAAATCTATGAAGATTGAGTTTTTCTCTGTGATTGAGTGATAAAAGGCAATGTCACCGTATGCTTTGTCTTGGCCGTCCCCTCCCTGCATGACCGCTGCTGTACTTACTACAAAACATCGCTCACCCTAAAGAATCGACTGCCACTGTCATTGGCCTCCACAAAATGAACCCAAAAAACAGGAGCCCTTCATGCTTATTTACAAATTTAATAATTTTCCGATGCAGGACAACAGTGGCACTGAAACTAAATAATGTCCATGTCTGCAACTTTATAATGCTTTGATGGAGAAACTGAGGTATATTGAATAAGCTATTCAATAACCAGCTTTATGTGCTTGAAAATCAGAGGAAGACGTGAAAACATGTTCACAGGAAAATTACTGTAGTTAATACAATAAGCAACAACTGGTTTCAATTGTGTGATATGTGTATAATTACATTATACCAACAAACCCACAAAGGGGAACAAGAAGAAATGCAACATCTTTTTTTGCCATAAATAATATCAATGTAAATCAGCTTGTACACATATCAGTGTGTACAAGCTAGCCCATGCACTGCAAAGCACACACAGTGAAATTCAGCCTCTGTATTTAACGAATCCGAGCATCCTAGGAGCAGTGGGCAACTACTGTACAGCGCCTGGGGAGCAGTTTGGGCCTCCGCTGCCTTGCTCAAGAGCCCAGTCTCTTGAAGCCTGGGTTTAAAAAGGGCAACAAGGCTCATCCTCCTAAAGCTTAGGTTTAAGAATGGCTACAAGGCCCATCCTCCTATAGCTTAGGTTTAAGAATGGCTACAAGGCCCATCCTCCTAAAGCTTAGGTTTAAGAATGACTACAAGGCCCATCCTCCTAAAGCTTAGGTTTAAGAATGGCTACAAGGCCGAGTCCCCTGAAGGCTAGGTTTAAGAATGGCCACAAGGCCCATCCTCCTAAAGCTTAGGTTTAAGAATGGCCACAAGGCCCATCCTCCTAAAGCTTAGGTTTAAGAATGGCTACAAGGCCCATCCTTCTAAAGCTTAGGTTTAAGAATGGCCACAAGGCCCATCCTCCTAAAGCTTACGTTTAAGAATGGCCACAAGGCCCATCCTCCTAAAGCTTAGGTTAAAGAATGGCCACAAGGCCCATCCTCCTAAAGCTTAGGTTTAAGAATGGCCACAAGGCCCATCCTCCTAAAGCTTAGGTTTAAGAATGGCCACAAGGCCCACCCTCCTAAAGCTTAGGTTTAAGAATGACTACAAGGCCCATCCTCCTAAAGCTTAGGTTTAAGAATGGCTACAAGGCCGAGTCCCCTGAAGGCTAGGTTTAAGAATGGCCACAAGGCCCATCCTCCTAAAGCTTAGGTTTAAGAATGGCCACAAGGCCCATCCTCCTAAAGCTTAGGTTTAAGAATGGCTACAAGGCCCATCCTTCTAAAGCTTAGGTTTAAGAATGGCCACAAGGCCCATCCTCCTAAAGCTTACGTTTAAGAATGGCCACAAGGCCCATCCTCCTAAAGCTTAGGTTTAAGAATGGCCACAAGGCCCATCCTCCTAAAGCTTACGTTTAAGAATGGCCACAAGGCCCATCCTCCTAAAGCTTAGGTTAAAGAATGGCCACAAGGCCCATCCTCCTAAAGCTTAGGTTTAAGAATGGCCACAAGGCCCATCCTCCTAAAGCTTAGGTTTAAGAATGGCCACAAGGCCCACCCTCCTAAAGCTTTGGTTTAAGAATGGCCACAAGGCCCACCCTCCTAAAGCTTTGGTTTAAGAATGGCCACAAGGCCCATCATTTCATGCATTAGTTACAGTTGATTTATCAGAGAACATTTCAACATATTAAGTATTAACAAACAAAAAAAGATGCACCTCAAAAACACTAAGCTTCTCATTTCAATTGAGGATTGTTTTTTAAATCTCAGTAAACAAAAAAAGCAATAAAAAAATGGCCACAAGGCCCACTCTCCTGAAGCCTAGGTTTAATAATGGCCGCAAGGCCCACTCTCCTGAAGCCTAGGTCTGGACCTAGCAATGAATGGAAGGTCTGCTTCGACTACTCTCGACCCACAACGGAAAAACACAAAAGGCCTACAATCTCTTTGTCTAAATCTAAAAATGACATGAAAAGCCAATATGTTTTAGCTTGGATCTAAGATTAACCGCAAGGACCCTACTTGTTTAGACTATATCGGCATAACATGACTGGTCTATTGTAGTCGTGGACAACTTTCAGAAGACTATTATCCTTTTGTCTAGATCTTAGAAAGACATGACGTTCTCTTTGTGTTAGTTCTGAACAGGTAAAGAAAAGCAAAACAATGCCAGAGTTCCTTGTCCTCCTCTCTCCCTGTCTTACTCCATCTACTGACGAATTGGTCTTCGATGCAATTAGTAACTCTGCACTCCGATGTGTCTTCTTTGAAATAAGTCCAACAATTACATCCATTATACCATTGATTTATCAGCAGTTAGTGCTGCCAAAGGCAAAGGGGGGGTAGAGTCTCTGTAAAACACAGATGGAGGTGAAGGAAGTCTGGAGAAAGAGTATACATACTGAGGGTTCTTGGATGGATGACAGTAGGAGGAGGGAGAGAGCGAGAAAGAGAGAGAGATAGAGATATGAGGACATGTCACATTGTACCACGGTGTCTTTTTTCGGATTTGTCACTGCAGTGGCCTGTCCCGGGAGAGAAAGAGGGAGATGGAGCTGTGGGGAGGGAGAGGGAGAGGGAGAGGGAGAGAGACAGAGAGAGAGAGGGAGAGACAGAGAGAGAGAGAGAGAGAGAGAGAGAGAGAGAGAGAGAGAGACGCAGGATTTGAAGGGGGATAAAGGGGTGGATAGAGAAAGAGTAGGACATTGTGATGTGAGGCCCGGTGGCTGAGGATCCCGGGGGACGAGCCTGTGGGCTTTTCAGAGACAAACATTAATAATGAAACGCTAATTCCCTCTGTCCTCTTTTCTTTCTCTCCTCCTCACTGTCTCTCTGTACGTCATTTTCTATCTGTGTCTCCATGGCCGCCTTTATTTCTCTTAATCTTCTTTCTTTTACACACACACTTTTTTCCCTCACCCACTTTCTGTCTTGTCTTGTACCAAAAACAAGCTCTTTATTGCAGTTCCAGTTGTTAACTTCTGCTATTTGGAATGATTACACAATGTGTGTGTGTGTGTGTGTGTGTGTGTGTGTGTGTGTGTGTGTGTGTGCGTGTGTGTGTGTGTGTGTGTGTGTGTGTGTGTGTGTGTGTGTGTGTGTGTGTGGATGGGGGTAAGTTAGAAACTGTGTCTAGCTTTGCCACAATTAAACTTGTTCTTTTTCCCATAGGTTACTTTATAGCTCAGTGTTTCACTTTCTTCATCAGCTGTACAAGCTCCACAGGGGGGGCGGTCACATAGCGACTAGTGGGGAGAGAATTGTTTTCTGATGGAACACCACCTGGCACCACAGTGGTCACACAGCCTCCCGGGTTTTTTTAGCTGTGCATTAAAGTTTAAATACTTCAAACTGGCAACAGGACCCCCCGCTCCCCCTGAAAGAAAGAAACTAAATATTTTACTTGCCTAATTTATGTACGCTCATTTAATTTCAGCTCAGTGTGAGAGGTTTTTAGTGCGTTTTGCAGTCTTTGCTGTCGTGTGAGTTTCTCTACTCGCTCTCTCTCTCTCTTTGTGTTTCACAGAGGGAGGGGCTTTGCACCAGACAGCCTTCAAACACTCGTCAGTCTTCTCTCCGCCGATAGAGTGCTGCAGGGACGGTTTTTTGTAGGCCCCAGAAGTTAGCATTGCCCTGGTTCCCTCAACAAAAAGCCAATGGGATTTTTTCATTAGATTTTAGATTATTGCAGAAAATAATCTCCGTGGCAAACGCTAGTTTATGATACTTTTGTTTTGTGTCATTTCATTTTGTTTACAAAGAACAACACTTTTAAGACTCTTGCGGGACTGCAATCAGCAGTAAAAAGCTAATGTTAGGCTATAAACAAACTACAGCACAGTCACATGAGCGTGAGTACACACAACAAGGCTGTGTACGGCGTGATGTCGTTTTGTTGTCTCATTTAGCCATTTATTAGGAACCCATTTTTTAAAGACACATACAACCATTTTATTCGGGAGCTGCAGTGACTTCAACCAAGTAAATGGACTGTACTTGTATAGATCTTAAGTCTCTTGCCCATGGACACATCGACATGGACTATTGCGGCCGGGGATTGAACAGGCGATTGAAGGACGCTCTAACACTGAGCCACAGTCGCCACAGAGGAGCAAAAGAGCTAAGAATGGAAAAGTCAGTTGGCCACTGGGATAGTTCATGTAGTGTAAAAGGCCACTGGATTATTGCACATAGCACAAACCACCATGATCACAACACTTTCAGTGACTGCTTCCATCAATCATCCGGTAATAACCACTTTTGTATGGTACTTACTGGCACTTTAGTTACAGACACAAGCAGCGCACCTGCAATTCCTTTGGAAAAAGAGTGAAATTGGGAGAAATTAGAGATAAAGTGCAGAGATATATGCTGTTATTCAGGGCAGTAGTATCTCTAAAAGCAGCCACAAAACTCGTTTTGGTGAAGGCAAGAATACTCTGGAGCAAGTCAATTTGGTCTTTACTCAAGAAGAAGTTGGTATCATCATGTTATCATGAGTGAATAGACAATACCTTCACATTAGATTAGCATGTGTTGCTTTTGTCCAAGGACAGCTGCTGTTCTGAAGGAAGCAGCAGCTCTCCTGGGTCAACAGCCAACACAGAAGTTGGAAGTGGGCAGCAGGCACAGGTCAATCAGCCAGTCCCTGTCACCTCGAGGATGTAACTGCCTCCATAATCATCTTTTGTATGCATCATCGCTCACAGTAACGTGTGTGTGTCGCAAAGCCATGTGAGTAAATCAATATATTAGTTTTTCCCCCCGATTAAGGAAATTATATCAAATCCCAGAAAACCTCAGCCAACAAGTGTGTGTGTTTTTGTTTGTATTGCAAGTAATTTGAAGTATGTTCAATGATGTTGAGTGAAGTGGTGGTTGCTGTTGTAGTGGTGGTTGCAACGTTGTACGGTAGTAGCAATTTCCGTACGTAAGTATTCATGAAAAATAAGAGCTCATCAGTAGTAGTAGCAGTAGTGCCAGGGTTTATTTAAGCAGTAGCTTGGAGTGAATAGGTTTATTATTAAGCAAATTAAAGCTAATTGTATTTACAGTATAGCTCCTTTCATTTAAGGAAAGATTCAGTGTTTTTCAGAAAAAAGAACATGTATGTTCTCTGCAGTATATAGCCTACATATACACATGCGATACGTACACAATGTGAACACTGATACACTTTGACCCTCGGAACAAGTATACACCTGAGCTAGTTCACCTCACCGTCCTTCATACGTAATAAGTAGGTCAGAGAGTTTGTGTCGAGCAAGGCTGCTTGAGGTTTATAGACAAGGAGTGACTTTGTATAATTTAATTCTGGAACTAACGGGGAGCCAATGCCCAGATGTGAGAACAGATGTGAGGTATTCCATCGCTTAATGGGATAAGAAACAAGTTTGCTTTATTAATGAGCAATAGCAAATGTACAAGAGAAAACTTAAGATGGAAGAACTAATTGGTTTAATTTTTTGAAAGAAACATTGTACAATGATGTTATCTGTGAAAACTCAACCCATTTAAGGCCCACTTTTGTAGTCTGAAGGATTTATTTCTTCAGAACACGTCACTGTGGCTTGAATCAGAGTAACATGTCACAGGTCAGTTTTATTTTCATTCTAGCAGACACTTAATCACAAAGGAGGCCGATCAAAAAAGACTCAAACTGTCTGAATCCTTTTGAGTCATATGCAGTGTTTTTGAAGGGCATGGTGGATTTTGCCTTCTACGTATTGGTTTTTATATGCTTTAGTTTTATTGATTTCAGCCTCCATGACAGCAATGATGCACTAATTGAAGACAATGAAAACCTGTTTGTTATTGTGACATCACACACTCTTGGAGCTCAGATGAAGAGGGCTTTCAAGAGCTTGTTGATTGCAGCTGTCTGTTCCTCCTCGTTACACTGCACCTTTCTCCTCTTCCCTGTGCTTTTCAACTTTTTCCCCCATCTACCTCGATTATTCCTGTAAAAAAGAACTGTATTGTTATGACCGGCACTAATCAAGCTTTTTCAACCACAAATATGAATCTTTTAAATCAGTGGTTCTCAGCCTATTCGAGTCGTGACAGCAATCTGCAAAACAGTGTTTGCCCATATGTGAAAAATATATATTTTTTAGATGTAATGTTTTTGGTGTCAAAACATTTGTGCATATGATAACTGTAAGCCCCACCGCTAATCAAGAGGGCGTTTGTTTTTTCTGTGAAATGAAAGAATGTGAGAACAGCTAAATTGGGAGATGCGCGAGTAGGTATGGCGCCGTCCATAAAACTGGAACAGAGTGATAGAGATTGATAGACACGTTGCAGTTTCTTTGCCTATTTACTTTTTTGTTCTTAAATATACATTTTGAACCTAACTCCATTATGCCTATTGTAGCAATGAACAGGAAGTGAAGGGACAGTAAATGGGAGAGATGCAAACCAGTGCCTCAGCGGTTTCTACATGCATCCCTTGCTGCTTTTTAGTGATATTGCACATTGAAATAAATATAGAAAAGTAATGCTTTATTTGTGATGACATGTTAGTTTTAACAGTTAGCACCTAGGCGTGAACATGTGATGCGATCTGCCACTTTTTCTCTTCCCCTGACCCAGGATATCCCCTTCACACTGGAAAAAAACAAGTCAAAAAACAAGTGCTAATAATAAGCTTAGATTAGTGGACACTTCAAGGAGTTTAGTCACTGCAGCAGCAGAAGGTATAATATATGTGTAGTAGGTAGCAAACAAATCCAAAGATATGAAAACAAAATAAAGGTAAAATCATACAGGTTTGTACACTACAAACATTCACATTTTGAACAAAAAGACCTGCCAATATAATTTGTTTGAGCAAAGACGAATATTCAATATTTAGAGGCTCTTATGAGAAAAACAACAGAAGTGTATCACGTCTGATTTACATTCCAGATCTTTTAATCAGCGTTCTTAACCTTTAATGTCTGCAGCAATGTTTTCTATGAATACTAATACTGTGTGATGACCACTGTGTCTTTTATGTGTTCCTCAGGTGGGGGGGAAGGACAATCCTGCTGTGGACCCAATAATCCACGGCCTGAAGGGAGTGGTCCATCATGGTGAGTGGCAGTCCTAGTTCCCAATCACACAATGATATTGTCTCATGAGAGAGCCATTTACCTCTTCCATTAACACCAATACCAGTTCAGCCACTGGGGGCCAAAATATGTAGGACACAGCGGTATTGCTGTGTTAAAGCTTCTGTCATCAGACACCAGGCTTTGGTACAGTGGCCTTGTCGACCCTCAGTTACACGTTCAGTGTTGAAATGTGAAGAAACTGCTGCTCTCAGCCAATCAGGTTCCAGTATTGTGAGGACTTCAGATTCATTCATCTTAACTAATTCAATTCAATTTGCTGCTGCATTTATCCGCAAACTATCACAGTAGAAGAATATTCCTGTCGAGGGCCTTGATATATTTGCAAACTGAACGTCCAAACATGAGTCTGGACAGGCTTTACACACTGATGGGGCGTAGTATCCGAACTGTAAATTTGCTTTGCTAATTTCCTCACTGTGCTCAGGAGGGGAGTGAAATTAGCACAGTAAATTAGTTCTGCTAACAAAGGCCTTATCATTCTGAGCCATGGTGGCTTTATGGAAGAATTTTCTCATTTTTGTTCTTTCATTGACTGCACAAAACTCCAAAAGCAAAGGGAGGTTACATTAAGGTCATGGGAAATTGTGATAACATTATTTCTGGTAAAAGTAAAACATTAAAATAAACTTAAATTGAATAAAAATGCTACACTATTGTATATCAAAGCATTAGTAGTTTATGTAGGACAAATAAATGTTAGCAAAGTTCTGATTCAATACAATTTTGGTTTTATTTTCAGCATTATCTGTTAAAAAAAAAAGAACAAACTGACTAAGTTACCTGTTGAGATCTGGGAACACTCAGTCCTCGCGAAGAAGAAGTCAGACAGGGCAATTTATTTGGGAGAGAACGGTACATAATTCCCCAAACTTCCCATTGCTTTAGTTAGTTTTTTTATACAATATGGGATTACTACTGTAATTTAAGGTGTGCTCACTTTCAATTTCCCTTTCTAATGAAGTGGTTTATATAATCTGGCTAAACAGTTGCAAATTCCTGACATACATCCACTTTAAAGGCATACTATAATATGACTATTTTTACATAATTTTCATGACATAATGTTTCTTTACTTTCACTTTGCTTTAACAAAGTCAGCATGGTCCTCAATCTCATTTACTTTGGTGGGTATAATGTGACCCATGAAAAACAAACTTTGCACACAAGCAGGTGAACAAGTGATGAATCAAGTTCACAAAAGTCAGCTCCTGTAAATTATAAACACAACATTTGTGTTACCTGTCTTGTGTGAAAACACCTCAAATCTTGCACCCGAACATAGCTATGCATTATTTTAAGTGTCAACACTGCAGTAGCTGATGTTTGTCAGAACAATAATATCATGAGATGAGTTCAACTATCTGTGATCCAGTCCCAGTGTGTCTTTTAATCAGTTCTACAAAAGACTCTGTGGTTATCAGAACTAGAAATCAATAAAAGACACAGAGGCTGTAACATCTGACTTCAAATCACAGCTGCCGTGATTTACAGTTAACAGCTTTATACAGAACATCAATCTGCTCATCTGGACTGCTGACCGTCAATTACAGGAGGCGAAGTGAGTGCCGAGTCACAACATGGGCTGTGCTTTGGAGAAAGTGAATCTGCGCAGTATAGGATACGTGGTGAGAAAAGTGAAGTCAGGCATTATTTTTATGTACAAGGCCACTATGAAGCGATAACATGATGTTGTGCTCTGCACTGAATAGATGGAAGGAACCTTTGGTAAAAACATCTGATGTATAATATGTTATCATACTTTAACTGCGGGGTACTCTAGCTTTGATTTTACTCCTCATCAAAAACTCTCAGCCTTTTGCATCATTTAGTGCCTCACATAGAGTATAACAACACAATAATTTAGGACTTCTGGGATGATTCAGTGTTTTTTTTTAATCCCTCCCGTAACAAATTAGAAGATTTTACATTGTGTTTTGTTAGCACTGCATGCCCTCAGTCAAAGACAGTTGTCTCCTGCATGCAGCCCTGAAGTGCATCCCTGTCATGATCAAAACATTTATCCTGAAGCAATGTTCTGTCTTGTCCCCCCCAAAGGGCCCCGCTCGCCTCGCAACAACAGAACGGCTTCACAGTGAATTTTAGAGTTTCAGCATACACAAATAAAACTTTGATAAAACCCCACCGCATGATACTTTATCTTCTGCTCAGCTGTCTTGGAAAGACTACTCTGCTTCCATAATTAATCTAACACAAAGACCACTCAAGTTCAATCAAGGCCACATTCCTATCTCTCCCACAGGGAAGGTGGTTGGTTAATTTGCTCTGTCTCCACCACTGCTACTCTATGGAGCAGCGGGTGGTTACATTTTTCACAGTGCTCTCCTCTCTTGTTGCCGGGCTTGTCTAGCGGACACGCACCGCAGGTCTGACTCCTCTGTCTGACTCTTCTGTCTTTGTATCCCATGCCTTGTTGAATTTTACATGAAACCTCACTGGAACAAATGCCCTCTGACTAGTTAGCCAGTGAGCGGCTCCGCACCATCCCTGGGAATTCAGCCCGGTAAAAAGGCTGAGCCTGATTTACATAGCGGACTCATGAAAGGCTTCGGCGGCGAAGAGAGGAGCCCATTGTCTACACAGGGTTTGTCGGGACTTTGGAGGCAGATGCAAAGACTGATAATGATGTGGTGGGATGATGGGAAAGACAAGATGCCAAGGGAGGAGGAGGAAGAGCACAGTGATCGCTCTCTCATGCTTTCCATTTTAATGTTGATTCCAGTGAATTTTGTATATAATCTAGAGATATCGTCACCACCAATGCAGAGATCATAATCATTGCCGTGAAATTGTTCAAACACATATCTGTACACCTCATCAATACTCATGAGTTTTTGAAAAGAGAGAGTAGATAAAAAATTCTCACACTGCTGTAGTACTTATTATTAACACCTTAGAGCTGATGGTTGGAGACACCCGCACATAGAGCACATGACAGTATGCCTTTAGGCAATTTCTGGTTAACGGCATTGACAAATAACTTACTTAACAAATGCTCAATTATGAATAAACTGTAAATCCCAATATCAAAGCAGAATACTAGCAGAATACTAATTGCACACCATAAAACGGTGTATAGCGTCCTCCGTGTTTGGCGAGAGAGTTCCACGTATCTGGGGGTCTTATTCCTGAGTGAGGGTGAAATGGAGGTTGTGCTGGACCGTCTTGGTGAAGAGGTTTCTGAGCCAGGAAGGTAAAGCTCTGGATTTACTAGTCCATCTACATTCCAACCTATGCTAAGGAGCTTTGTGTAGTGGAGTTCACGAATACAAGTGGCCAAAATGAGCTCCCTTGGTGGGGTGGCTTAGCTCAGCCTTAGAGATGAGAAGTTCAGACATCCGGAGCGAGCTCTGAATAGAACTGCTGCTTTTTTGCATCGGAAGGGGCTAGTTTAGGTGGATCTGGTATCTGAACAGGATTACTCCTGGACACCTCCCTTTAGAGGTTTTCTAGGCATGTCCAACTGGTTAGAGGCCTCAGGTTCGAACCAGACTGGAGAGATCACATATATGGCATGGCATGGGAAAGGCTCTGGATCCCTCAGGAAGAGCCAGAAATTATTACTAGGGAGAGAGAGGGACGCCTGGAATACCCTGCAAAGCCTGCTGCCTCTCAGCCGGGACCTGGATAAGTGGAAGATAATGGATGGATGGATGGATTATGAGTGTTTTCTGATTTGCCCCCCCCCCATGCTGCTGCTGTTACTTATCAGCATTATATCAGGGCTCAACAGAACTCATTGCCCGTTTGCCTGGGGCAAGTAAAATGCCACATCGAGCTTGTACATTTTGCAACTCACTAAAAATCAAAAAACAATTAAACATGTTGGTATTTATTTTGCAGTTGTTGATGGAATTAGCTATGATCCGGGCCAATTTGCTTCCTTTTCATCTCTGTTGAGTGTTGCATATGTGCAGTACCGATCGGGCTCTCGTGAAAATATAAAGAAAATGAGCGTAAGGCATTGGAGGATGTTGGCAAAACTTCAAACTTAGTTTACTGAAATAGTTTACACATGACAATTAAATGTAATCTCCGTTGCTATATGATAACCGCTAATATATTAAAAAAAAAATTGGAAAGGAGAAGTAGAAAATTACTTAGGGCAAATAGATTTTCAGACCCACTTGCACAACTGCGCAAGTAAAAAAAAAAAAAAACGTTGAACCCGTTTGTATATTATCCTTTACTTTGACACCTTAATTATCTCTTTCTATACAGTCCTGATTATCCACAGAAAGTCATCAGAAAACTTCCCATCGGATTATTTGATACAATATTTTTTGTAGAGAGAAGCTAATAGAATGTCCAAAGGGTTAATTCTCCATGATGAACATTCATATTTTGTTTTTATCAAATGTCACTGCCATCTGGAAAGTAGTTGAGTTATAGCGAAAGAAATACCCTCAGAAAATAAAGTTAGTTCATCTTGTTTTTGAAGAAAAGGATGAAGATTCTGAGGAGGGCACATGAGATTTATTCTTGGAGCGCAGATAGTTTTCTCATCTCATTCAAACTCTTCTAAAACAGCAGGCCTTTCAAGAGTTATCCTCACATTGACATAATGCACAGCACAGCTGGAAATGAGGCTGGTTTAAGATGCAGTGCAGTGCACCAGAAAGTCTCAAGGAAAGGTGTGCTGACCAAACGAAAACCTATAAATAAATGATTTGAACTCTAAAAGCCTACCTGCTATTCCAAAAAGGATGATCTTAAAACGTCATGGCATAACTAACTATCGTTATGGCAAACTACTCCAGTACACACTCAAATCAAGATAGAGGATGTGAATGAAGTCCTAAAAAAAATGCTATAAGAAAGAAAGGAGGACAGACACATAGATGTGCCTGCCCCAAATTTCTGGAAATCCTATTGAGGAATGGATAAAAAAGAAGCTTAACATGCGAGCACTGTGCAGTGGAGCCACATCAGATCTGATGTGAAAGAGAGCGCTTTGGGACTAAACCCACATCAGCAAAGGAATAGTAGACATAGTGGTACAGTAGTAGAGACGGAGAGAAAAAGAGGAAAACAGAATTTCTCTTCGATTTCCTATAAAAGTGCCACAGGTTAGACACGGTACCTCAAATCAGGGGAAACCACCATAAGCCTTGTACACTCTTTAAAAATTAATTGCCAATTCAGGGTCTCGCAGTGCCAAGTCAGTGGAGACTTTGTGCAGTGAGTGAGATAGTGAATTAATGGACTTGTTATATGTGCCGGCGAGGAGGAATCGCTGCAATTCAACACTGTGACACAAGAGCAGCGGGAGCACAGACGCTTGAGTAGATAAACAGAGGAAATGACAAAGCTGACACAGATAGGTGTGTAAATATACAGCTATATGTAGCACATTAGCAATGGCCATATAAAAAAGCCTATCTTTCTGTCCATCTATGAACTGTACTCTGCTGAAGATAGTGGACATGACTTACCTTAATCATTCAAAGTCAGTGCCTGGCCATTTGAGGTCAATGCATAAACTCAACTATCTCGCAAGAAGTTCTGCAAATTGATGGATACTATGTGGAACGCAGTATGTCCTGGATTCAAAATACAATGCTATAGCCGTCAGCCAGTCTTAGTCCATCCGGGCCTAACGTCAACACAAACACAAAATATTTGGGTAAATATTCCATTGCATTATTCAGACTCATTATTGTTGGATATTGGAGGTTTTCACTACCAAATCAGTAACAAATGATCTGTTCAACACACTGAGAATAATTTCACTCGACACAGATAATGTAACGGTTGCACAAAATCACAAATTATGAATTTGCCTAAGAGGGCTTTACAATCTGTACACATACAACATCCTCTGTCCCGGGACCTCACATCGGAACAGGAAAACCCCCCCCAAAAAAACTTCAACAGGGATAAAACACATTCAACGCATAAGACAGCAATTATTCATATGAGTAGTAGGCATGATGAAAAACCAGAAGCAGTGGATATAGTAGAATAATAATGATAAAAGCAGGAATACTATTGGCAATAGTAATAGCAATGCAACTAATAATAATAATGATTATAGCAGTAGGTGCCAGGGAGGACCAGGGTCCAGATATAACCACGATCCATGCAAACCTGTGAGGTGAGAAAACACAAAGACTCAAGAGAAGAAGCAAAGTTAGTTATGTGTATTAATGGGTCATGAATTCATGTAGAAAGAGATAAAGAAGAGGAGAGAGGAGCTCAGTGAATCATAAGATGTCACCCAGCAGACTAGGCCTATAGCAGCATATCTAGGGGCCAGACCAGGGCAAACCAGAGGAAAGTCTACTCTTAAATGTGGTGACTGTGTCTGCCCCCCGGACTGAAGGTGGAAGCTGGTTTCACAAAAGTGGAGCTTGATAAATGAAGGCTCTGACTCCCATCCTACTTTTTAAGACTCTAGGAACCACAAGTAGCCCTGCATTCAGTGAGTGCAGCTCTCTAGTGGGGTAATATGGTATAAGGTCCTTTAAGGTATGATGGTGCCTCACCAATTAAGGCTTTGTAGGTGAGGAGAAGGATTTTAAATGTGATTCTTGATTTTACAACAGTGTATCCATCTGCCCACTACTACTGTGCTGGTCCGAATTACACAAACAAGACATGCCTTAATTGTTGTTGTTGCTTTTTCCTGTTGCTTCCAATTTTACGGGATAAATACACCAACAAATATTGTATAGTGTATTGAAATGGATGCAGTGATTAAAACATTGTTGACAGGTGATCCCATTACACAGTATTATCAGGTGGCTCCTTGGATTACCAACAAGATATTAGACCCTAGATACACAGTTAGCAGCTCTAAAGTCTATATGGTATCAGAATATACTTTTTTTTGCAATCTTTGCAACATTTTATGAACACACATACTCGAGGTAAAGACATTTGAAATGCCTAAACATTTTAGTTACACTGAGAAAACCAGTTTGTACATCACAATGTTCTCATTTACCTCCATTATGTAAGGAAAGGAAAATCTCGTGAAAGGAAACCAATAATGTGTTCAAAACTAAAATCATGGCAAATGTGCTAATTAATGCTGAGAGAAATATCATTCATGAACATAAAGCATAAAAATGTATTCAAACAATGTTGTACCACGGTTTAATAGTAGGTTCACGCAATTATATGAAATCAAAAAGACAACATAAAAATCCTAATAAATCCACACAATAAATCCCAACATTTTCCATCTGTTGAAGACAAGATAGGAAGTTACTAGCTCAGTGTTTTGCAGTAAAAAAAAATCAAAATATCTTTGCAAAATACGTAACATACCACCTTATTTAATTTGCAAATGTAGCAAATTTAACAGCCCTCGAACACTTCAGGATTTAGAGCTGAAATATCTCTGCGTAAAAAAAACACATACATCCCTGTCCCTGTATGACTTTCCCAAGACCAACTTTCAGAATCAGAGTTCAAAAATCAAGGAGAAAGCAGTTATGACTCTACTGTATTTACACCCTTTCATTAAAGGTGCTTAATGGTTGTGTGCTCATGGTAACCCAGAGGCAAACAAACACATAACTCATTCTGACACCAGGGCTTATTTTAGGCTGCGAACAGGGGCTGTTTTAGATTCAATTCAATTCAGTTTATTTTGTATAGCCCAAGATCACAAATACAAGTTTGCCTCTGTACACATGACTTCCCTGTCCCGGGACCTCACATCGGATCAGGAAAAACTCCCCCAATAAAGATAGTAAAAACCCTTTCACAGGGAAAAAAAGGGGATGAAACCTGAGGGAGAGCAACAGAGGAGGATCCCTCTCCCCGGATGGACAGAAGCAATAGATGTCATGTGGCCAGAATGAATAACGTAACGGAGTTACAGCACATTCAATGAATGTGACAGAAATGATTAATATAATGAGTAGTATGCATGGTCCATGATCCAGATAGCCATATTCATTATTTTCAGCCACGCATGGGAGTGTAATGCCCTCTCAAAAAGGGTCAAATAGAAAAACTACATGTTGTTTTTCATAATAATTTTCACACTACTAAGTATGGATGCAGGCCTTATTTGATTACTCATCCTTTATGTAGAGTGGTAATTGTAATTACTCTAATTAGCAAATACATGATTATACGTTGTTGTTGTTTTTTACAAGGGACCTTGATCCCTTCTTTTCTTAGTATGATGATTGCTGATCAAAAATGTACAATAGTTCTCACTTTACTCAATTGCCCAAATGGCGGCAAACAATGCATGTTAATATTACATGTTTTCTATTCCATTAAGTAGATAATGAGATATTTCACTGGTGACCATGTGGTCACTAATGTAAATAATAGGATGCATCCTCTGGGTATTATGCATACCTAAAAAAAACTTTGCAAACCATCCAGTGGATGAGATATTATAAATTGTACTAAAGTGAGGACAGATACACAAACTCTCTCCCCATGTACAAAAATGCACTGCATATCGTAACTACCCAGCACCTCGACCTCCTCAACCCTTACTTGCTACATCTCTACACAAGGGGAACTCTACTTCCGGCACTGGCACTGAATACAAGCATTGGACATAAACCCTGACCTGCAGAAAATATATACACAATTCCTTGGATACTGGGCTGTACGGTTTCATCTGAAACAGATCTGAGTCTGACATCACTATCATAAATCATGTACCTCATGACCATCTGTGTAAAATGGGACAGCATGTAGAATACAATGGTCTTAAAGACGTTCAAAATTCAACATATGTGGCTAACAATGGTTAGAGTCTTTCAGGTTAAGTCCCATCCCTGTTATCCTTCTTCATCTCAAGCTGTCAAATCAGTCGTGGGCACAAGCTTTAAAAATGGATTCAATAGAACTGTCGTGAAAAAAGTAATCATGTTACCAAACATATTAAATGATGTTCATTTTCTGCAGGAAAAGCAAACCCTCAGGTTGGCTACTTACAGACTGCATCTGTATTTGTCTTGAAAAACAATCTGCTCTTTTTCAGCTGTCTGCCAATTCTGTGTTCTCTCCTTGTATTACAGGAGCTTTGGAAACACGCTGTAATCTTTAAACTGTCATGTCCTTAAGCTTCAGGAAAAACACAACGTTATCAACAGCATATGCACAACATATGTCATTTTTCCATCCCGGCTATGTGGACTTGCTCCACTTCTGGTACATACTTACTATACACTGATGCAAGTACTGTACAGCCTGGCCTGTATGTCAGCTATAAAACCACACATTAACAACTTTTCAGACATTTCATGACATTTTTTTTTATACATGTGTCAGGGAATGGTGGGTAGTACTTCTATCTTTACAGGATTAGAGAAAAGATTATTATTAGGATTTTGTTTATTGTTGCTGTGAAAGAACATTGTTCAAGTCTTTCAGAATTCAAAGGGTTTAATTTGTTTTAAGAACATTTCTCAGGGCACAAACAAACATTGATCATCTTTGATGAGATGTTATTGCAGTGAGACAGTTGCTGCTCACATTGCTATATTTCACAACCGGTGTGATCCCATATAACAGATCTTACTCTGTCGTGCTCCCACTTTTCTCAATTGTAATCTAACACACTGCGAATATCATAAAACTCCATCTGTCTCTTTCCAGCTTGAAAACCATCAAAAACTGACCCTTTCATTAACTTTGACCGCAGATGGACACTGCCATTAACCTGACCCTCCAGATGGTTTGTTGCACACAACCATCTGAGAAGCTGTCATTGGAAACTGTGTGGAAAAGGGCAGGCACTTTCAAAAACTACTTGGCAGGTGATTGGATGAACCATCTGCCATTCAAACTTTTGCGAAAGCCAACAACTCTCCAGTTCTGATAGAACTGATGCTATTGTAGCATCTTCGCTACTTCGAATCATGGTAGAAGCGTTCACGTTCGCGATCCCTATCAGGTTTAAACAAACCTGCGAATTCTACCGAAGACATTGATGCCGAGTGAAGAAATGGGAAACTGTCATATAACCACCACGCTTCAGTGAAACGAAAAGAAGGAGCATCTTCGCGAAACTCTTTGGAAGCCGCCATTGTTGCTTTGAATGAAGAGTCGTCTCTCTGTGTCGTTTCACACACATAAGCCCCGCCCATAGCTGCCAGTAGCTCCTCACAGGATGCTGATTATTCAGGACAGAAATACATTACTTGAAACCTGACAAGATGGATTTTTGTGTGATCTTGTGATATCGCAAGACTCCAGCTGCCATGTTAAGTACAGGTGCATCTGATTGGTCTAAATGTATCCAGTCAGTCAGTGAAATGAACCTAAAGGGGCAGTCACTTTATACTTCAGTCCTGAACATTCACTCCATCTCCCAGGCATTTCATGACCGGACTACAAAGCATAGCATTTATGGCTCTGATCAATATTTGGAACACTCATCAAAGCGGTGACGTGTCCACAGACCAGTAGTTGCTGTTTGAATCATTTGTGAGACTGTCCTCATCACACAGCCATTGCATTTCTTTGAAGGTTTAAAATGATGTGGTCTGCATTGTATCTCCTACATTTATGTATTCTATCTATGCTTCAAGCTCAACTGCAGACATATATCATGAGCACATGTCAATAGATTGGGGGGAGCCACACAATAGCCAATCTTCTTGTTGATGGTCTCTTTTACTTGTGTCACATAGAGGCATTAATATTAAATTGAGACGGCTTCATAGTCAGTTAAAAGTTCCTCAAAGTAACATTAAAGAAACCAACGTTGACTGATGGAAGAAGACTAACAAAATTGGCTTCCAGGATCAAAGTCAGATGTGGTTGAAAGTGCTAACAACTGACACATTTAGTTAATGCTGTTGTTGTGTTTTGGAAGGCAATGAGAAACAACGCTGTTGTGTTAATAAGGCAAAACTTTCGTACAGGTCATTTAGACACATCTTTTGTCATTTAGGTTGGAAGAATTGTCAAACCAATAGTGACAATTAATCAAATTACCATAATCTTCCCAACACAGTAATGTAAGTAAACTTCACCTGCTGTACCCATGCGATTTGGCCACTGTGATGTGTAACTTGAATCTCTTGTGTTTTTTTCTCAAAGATTTAAATGCAACAAACTGTCACGTCAGAAATATCACTCAAACATTCAGAGTTCCTGTGTGCTGCCAATATGAGACTTTGCGCTAAATGTCTTCTCCTTCACTGTGCAGTGAAATATTGAGACTTGATGAGATTAGCTTTTCTGATGCATTGCAGGAGGCTCAGAGTTTATAATACCTGCCGTGTGATTGCAGCCTCACTTTGCTCCAACTAACGTCAGGCATTCCAGGCCCGTCTCCAGCCGCCGCTGCTGCTGCCTCAACCGCTGTGGCTGCTGGAAAAAAAAAAAGACCCACAGGCCGTCACTTCACGGGCTATCTCCCCACGCTAAATCTTCATCCCGTTCCTCTTCCAGGCGCTGTGATGCATGTGGCACAGAGCGTATACGAGAGGAAGAGAGTTTGCGTCTCGTGTGTTTTGACATCTCCGGAATTTTGTGTTTAAAACGAGACGTGCCGAAGCGTGCATTTGGCTCTTGGAAGTACTAATTCAGATGCATAACTCTCGGGGAAGACCTGTCCCATCATCTTCCATTCCCCAAACACACACCCCACCAAACACACACCCCACCAAATTCCTATCAACTCCCCCTCCCTGCATCCTACTCTTCCTGCTTCTCTGGCTCGCTCTGTCGCGCTGATTCGACGGAGCTGAAAATACATCTCTGAACTTGGAGTCTGGGAGGCAGCGAGAGACGAGCCTTGTCAGCGGGAGGGTGAGGAGGAAGAGAAGGAAGGGGGAGTTAGAGGAAGAGGCGGTGATAGGGAGGGAGGGGGGGGGCTTCTGTCGCCGATAAAGACAGCGCATCTCCCCTTCCTCCCATCCCCATCCCCGCCAAGTGACCCGCCCCGCTGCACACATCACCCCGCGCTCCAGACACTCGTACACACCTTCTCATCCCTTATTTTCATTCCTGTCACCCTTCTTCCTTGTATGTTTTCATTGGAACAGTGGATCGAAAGCCTTCTCCTCCCCCTCTTCCTCTTGTGTCTTATCGTAATTTCTCTCCCTTTGTTGCCAGCTTCTTATTCTTCTTGCTGCGCCTCCTTCCCTTCTTTCCTCTTTGCATCACAAGTCGAGCCTTTTTCTCCCCTCTGATGACACCCTCATCCTGTCACACTCTCTCCTTCCCCTCCTCTTCCTCCTTTCCTCGGCTGCAAAGCTTTTTTTCTTTCTCCATGCGTTACAAGGAAGATGATGTGTTGATGAAAACGATTAAACTACTTTGTATACATTTTCTGTCAGGGATTTGAAGAATTAGTTGAGTAACTATACATGTTTAAGTTGCACCCGGTAATGCAGATGGTTACCTCAAAAAGCAGTAAGAAGTAACGTTTTTAATGTTTCTGGAAGGCTTTTTGGTTAGCTTTCACATTTGTGCAGCTTTCTCTGAAGAGAGCTTCCACAAATTGCTCTTCAGGATGCACTTTGTGACTTAAATGTATCATATTAAGCTGCATTATGAATTATCTTCTCATATCAGGAATGAATTACATGACAATGAGAAAGGGGTTGCTTTTCAGCTCAATGCTAAACAGCATAAAGACAAAGTTAGCAACCAGCTGGTTAACACAGTGGAACATTGAGCAACTAAACAGCCAGATATTTTTCACAGTAAAAAAATGTTCAAACACGCGTGGATATTGGGTTTTATTTGTCGGTAACAAGACTCAAAAATCAATGCTAATGTTGCTTTGTGTTTTTGTGAAAAAAATCGCTGATGTCAGATTACTTGTCAGATGTTTTCAGCTTGTTCTGTCGCAGACAAAAAAAATCAATAAATGCATATATGATGATTTGCCAGCAGCAACCGCACCTGATTCCCAGATGTATTTTGGGCAAATGGCATTCGTCTATGCATCGAAGCGAAGGCTAGTGAGGAGTGAACTGATAGCGCAGTCCGTGGTTAGGTCTCCGTATTGGTCCATGCTGTCACACTTTGGATCATGAAACTGTAAACAAAGGGTCAAACATTAGTTCAATTTGTTGCAGATGTTGATGATCACCAGATGATGAATGCTAAACCATTGAGATTTCCTTTGGTGCCAGCATTAGGAAAAATGTATTCGTGGTAAAGACCTATTGAAATCACAATAGGCATATTTCCATGAAAATACTGAGCAAATGAACGTTTAACCTTTCTGTTAGTACCCAGTCGTTCAGTCCTATGCCTTTTTATTCATGAACATATCGCAGCTGAGAAGTTTCTTCCCAGACTATACTACTATATTAGTCTTGTTATTGCAACCAAATGTATCTTTTCGTTGTCTTCTTTTGCTTCAGAAGCACGGTAGCAACACTTGGTACTGTTCTGCATGAGCCTAAAAGTGTCTCGACCTGCATAGTTAAGACACATTCCAACTGAAACCAACTGGTCAACTCAAGACTCTGAGACAAATCTGTGATTTCTGGCTTTATAAATGAAATATGCTTTAACTAAAAGCTGATTTTTGTTTTATTTCATTTTTCTGTGACCGTTAGCCTGCTTGGTTAATTCAAAGTATTATCCACGCTCTCTTGTCCTGGGCATTGAGTACACATTGAGCATGTCACACTCAGAGAGAAAGAAAAATCTTTATACAAATTTCACATTGAAAAAAAAATAGCTTATTGCATAAACAGCTTGGTCTTGCTTTCTATTCACTGCAGTTTTTTTTTTTTGTCCACTGTAGAACACAAATTAACATCTCTTCTGAGGTCAGTGGTAGCTCAAGGCACACCACTCAGAGAAAGATTTACTGAAAATGTGTTTGTCGGATTACTTTAATTGTTCTGCATGAAATGGCCATTTCTTGATTGCTCTCACTGGAAGTAATATAAAACGGAAACAGACTTTCTTGCTTTAAGCCTCCTTTATCCTTTCATGAACAGCCTTACTTTCTTTCTCCACACAGACCACAATGTGCTTCTTATCAGTGATGATTTTGTTTGTCAGTCCGGGAGTAATTCCAGTGTCAACATTTGGGCTTGGGGATGTGATGTTGATTGTATTGTGTATGCCATCCAACACCAACAGAGGCATAATTATAGGTGTTCAGTGCAATTATGTCTGTCAATACGGGGACAATGAACGAGGCAGACGCAATGCAAATTAAATCAATACCACAAACCTAAAGGCTGGGAAACAGTAGCACTTGGATCTGCTCCAGAAAACCTGGTCTCTGTAGTTTGCAGTGAAATAAAAAGTTTTGTGTGGCTCATGTTGTATTGATCTGTCCTGCCCTCTCTCAAATAGAAAAAGAGACTGTCCTGGAGCCGTTCGTGCTGAAGGACCTGCTGCCGTCTGCGCTGGGAAGTTACTATCGCTACACCGGCTCTCTGACCACCCCGCCCTGCAGTAAGGTGGTGGAGTGGATCATCTTCAGCAGACCTATTTTTGTCTCCTACAAACAGGTAAGAAGCAGAGAGTACCAAGACACACGTACAATAAAAGCGCTTGTTGTAATGATTTTCATGACATTTAAATGTCAAAATGAGGTACATGCATGTGCTGTTTTGGTTGAAAAACATGGAACCTCAGTGCAGTCATATTCAGGCTCCGTATCTCAAGATCATGACTAAATCATCTTGATGATTGACTAATCAATACTTAAAATACATTTTGAAAAACCTTGATCAGTGCTTAAATATGTTGTTATTTAGGGATGCAATTAATTAATATTCCATTTTAAGGGGAATGCTCGCCTGCCAGTGTTACAAATTCCTTTGTGTCCCAGGAATAGGATTTGCCATATTTAGAAGATTACATAATCAAACTTGCTAACTTTGATATTCAGAGCATACTTATCGGTTGCCTCCACACTGCTCTCAACATGGCGACAGTGGTCATTTTCATATGTACCTTTGCCATTGTGACGGGGATAACTTCCCACACTTTAAACTGACATATAGCAAGTTGAGGAATCACTGAGGTGAGGTTTTGAAGTATTATTAATTAATAATAATTAATTAATTAATTATTAATAGACTAAAGCCAGCAGTAGCGTAGTGGCGTTATGAAGCACAGAGAGCCAGAGGGGTCAAATGGTGCCTCAGCATCACTCCCCACGCCAAAGAGTTTTGAAAGAGACATATTTTGTTGCCAGCACCTAGCGACCATCCATGGTACTCAAACCCAAGGTTCACTTCAGAGTTGACTTGAGGAAAATTGATTGAAGATGAAATTCAAAGCAATATGTTAAGCGGCATATCAACAATTTCAGAGCTCCTGGTGTTTGTAATACATTACCATTTTTCAGTTTGTGCTATATTTAGGTACAGGAGTAGTACAAACAAAGTGAAAAAAATCTTTGTGAACTCAACTTAAAGTTCTTCCTTCGTTGTCTATGAACACTTACTGTGACTTAATGGCAAAAAAAAAAAAAGAAAGCTTGTTAATCTCAAAACGATGCCAAAGCCTTCATGCCCTTCATGCACTCTCAATCATAACATGGGCCTGCTGTGCTGGCTTCTCAGCTTGCTTTTTCCATTCTGTTGCTTACTGGCTCTGATTGTATTAATTGTTTAGGTTGTTTACATGTAATGTGCGTAAATGAGAGCTTAATAGTCATAAAATGAGACCTTCTTGCTGATGTGCTTTTCTTCTTGTCTCTTTTTTTCTTTTCTCCTTTTTTTTCTTTCACTCTAATGCTCTCATTTAAAGATACATACTGTATATATGTGGAATACACAGATATAGAATTGTGTTTTCACCAATACTTTTTTTTTTGTGTGGATTGCTGTGTGGGTTTTATCCATTGATGTGTGGGACATACTTTTGTTCTCACTTTCCTTTTCACAGAATAAGGTTTACTGAGGTACATAGAGATCTCCCTCATCGCTCATGTTTTGTGTGACTTTTGAGATGGCCTGTGTTGGTTTTACGCCTATTCTGGACTTAATTTGTCTGATGCTGCTTGTTTTGTCTGTGATGTGTATTATGTGTGTTTGTATGAATGTTAACAATGGGCCTTTCTACTTACTTTTAGCTAGATCCATTGTAACTCCAGCTATGATTGAACATTTGGATTCACATTTGCTTGCTAAGTGGATATTATTGAATGGTTGATAATTATGTATTTTATTGGTATTAGCCTTGTACCAAAAACATATTTATTTAGAGCATGGGTTGCCTTGCACAAACCAAATATGATTACACTTTTTGAAACATATCTCACACGTTTCATCTAACTTGGCTTTTGAGTTACTTAAACTTCATGTAGAGGAAAACCGCTTCAAGTTTTTTTCAATTAGTGAATTAATTCTGCTTGAGATTACATATGTATAGCCCCCCCAGCTGCATCTGCCAACTTGGTTTAAATTCAACTATTAATTCCAAGAACCATTGTTATGAAATTATTATTTCAACGTCTTAACTTTAGTTTGGTTTTATATCTAACTCCATGACGCTGGCCTTTCCCAACATGCATTGTTGGTAATGTATCTGTGTCTTCATAGCAGAACGCAATACTTTGTTGTGTATGTAAATCAGATAACTCAGCAAAAAGGGGTGCCTCAGGGTTCTACTTAAGGACACTTTTTTATTTGTATAAATGATCTACCATTATTTAATGGATGAAATGCATGTAATTGATTGTTCCAGAATTACATGCAAATCTTTAATCTTTATTACATTCGTCATATTACATATTTTACCTACATACATGAAATTTATCCTGCATTGAACCCATCCTGAGCAATTTAGGAGCAGTGGGCTGCTGTGAAGCGGTTGCAGGACGACCACGCTCCTCATGAGCCACAGATCGATGTATATACTATTATATATACATCGAAATGTTCTTTTTATTTAATGTCAGAAAGAGATATATTTTACCAATCCCAGACTATGCTGAAATTGTTATCAAAATGCTTCTTAAACCAATCTTCTTTATATTAATGTTATACAAACGCTCTGCAGATTCATATTGGGATGTTATTTTTCTACCATTGCACAATGGTTGATGGCTCCCTTGGGAACAATTTATTTGATATTAAGTTATTTTTAAATGCATTTTCTTCTTCTTATCTCTTTTATATTTCAAATGATTTACTAAGATACTCTGATCAGCTTCCTTTTATAGTCACCTTCGTCTCCAAGGAATATGATGAAAAAAAAACTCATGACTCCATCAGCTTGGAATAATTAAACTGGACCTATTCCTTTCCTGTTTTTATTTAGCTTATTACTAGCCATGACAGACTTGTAAGTCTCTGTGTCTGTGGACAGCGATAGGATCAGCAGGAAAGGGAGAAAATATAACTTTTAGAGATGCCCAGCTCACCCATCTTTTTGGATAATTTTAACAATGCTGAATTCAGTGTAAACAATCAAAAATGACAAATGTTGTCTCATTATTTGCTTTATTTGTGGTACATCTCAAGGGGTTTAAACTGATATAATACATTAAATGCTTATCCTCTGAGGTTAGTGGTTTTGATACATTTAGGGACAAAACTTTTGAATCAAATAGACAGCCTGAATAAAACATTACCCAAAAAGTGACCACATTCATGTATCCTAGTTCTTTTCTTCATAAAAATCTAAGAATATCAAGCATACATTCATATACATAGTGTAAACTCACTTGCATCTATTCTGTTTATTCCTCGATCTAAATGTTGCTGGTTTTACTTCATGTGATGACCTGGCTTCATTTGCAGGATAACAGGTCTGTAGACATGGTGTCTACAGACTAATATGACATTAAATAGGTGCAGCTTTGACAACAGTCACTGTTGTCAAAGCTGCACCTATTTAACGTCATATTAGATTCCACTGCCTCTTCTTTGTAAATATCCATAAAGTTTGCAAATGGATAAAAGGAAGAAAACTGTTATCTGTGTGATTGTATAACTGCTGAAATAATAGCAATGGTGCCCACACTTCTGTGAGAAGCTCACCAAAGTTGAACTTCACATGAAAGCCCTACACTAATGTACTTAGCCCCGCAAGTGAATTGGCTTATTGCAGCTTTTTTAATCCCTCATGACAAAAATGTAAAGCCAAATTCAATTGGATGCCAAATGGCCAAAGTGTCCTGACTGTCAGATGAGATCACTGAAGGGATTGTTGATGCTGCATTTTGTGTTATAGACACAAATGGCCACATTCTCCTCCATCTTGTTTCTCATCCCCTGACAACATTTTGCTAACTGGCCGGTATTCAATATGATCTTTTGTCTTGAAGTAAAACCAAAAAGCAATATTCTCTTAAATGTATTGTATATCTACTGTTAAGAGAAGAAGTAAAAAAAAGGCAACTCCAGATACAACAAACCCTCATAATGTGCTTTTACCAGGTGTGTTAGATGATGAATCTCTCGACCACTTGTAAAATTGTCTCTTACCGAAGAGAAGAGATCAAAAATATATTGGTGAATGCCAGAATTCACCAGTGGGTATAGATGTGGATACAAACTAAAATAAGAGGAAATTCATTCATATATTGCATCCTGCATGAGGGGCTTGAGTTGTTGCTCTACCAGTCACCTACTTACCCAGATATTGTTATGTTCCGTCACAGGTATTTAGATACAATAGTTAAGTAATGTGCATAACATAATGTGATTGCATAGGTGCAGTCAAAACAACGTAGTCACGGAAAAATAACTGTCTATTCTCAATTAATTATTTTAGCTGTAGAGTGTACTAAGCCTTTATTTGAAGCAGGCTTATATTAGAGACAAGCACACCCCAAAACTAAATGCCAAAATATGTTGTTATGTACATGTTATGAACTAAAGCCCTGCGCTACATATTTACTGCATACAAACACTGATCTGCCATTAAGTCCAATATTTGTTTTTCTCTTGTAAATCCTGTGTTAGTTTTAAGAATAGGAAGGCCAAAACATTTAATGAGAACTGTGTTTTCTTTTTCTTTTTCTGAAGAACTGAAAATGTCAAACTACTCATCATTTTCATGCAGAACCATCTGTAGTTTCATGTGCTTTTATAAAGCAGACTTCTCACTGAAAATGGGGATGAACTGAGATATGAGTTGTCATTTTGAACAGCAAATCCAGTGTTTTGCAAAAGACAAGAAAAAAAGGATCTCATCTTCTTACCCCAGTCTGAAGAACATTTGGCAGACTCATCACCTTATAAGGCCGAAGGTGTTTGCTTTAGAGCAGCAGTGAAGAAGTTATAAGAGCAGATCAATGTAAAGCAGACAGTGAGGAGATGTTGAAAAGACTGAGGAGACAGTCGGGAACCTGACTTCCATCTTCTTCCCCAACTCAGCTTCTACATTTTCCCTCAGTTCTTTTCCCTTTTCTGTGCCAACAGCAGTGTAAACCCGCAAGAAAACAGAGTATTTGATTAATGTCTTTTTCTGTTTTATGTATAGGGACATGAAAGAGTTTGTGTTGTAACTTGTCGCACAGTTCTAGAGGATGACTACAGTGCAGCTCTAACCACAGCCTACCTCTCATTCAGCGTGTGGTCCTCAGTTGATCTGCACAAGCGCCCCTCTGGCTTCTGCCAGGCTAAAACATATCGGTGTCAGTGGAAAGACTCTGACAAGTGAGGTGTCGAGACTTTGTAGGATTTATTAATCTTAAAGTCTCCAGATCAAGCACCAGAAACTCTCACAACAATAACAGAATTGCTTACATCAATACTTTACCCACACGAGCACCATTGACATAAACCCTCTACTGCACACTGTTCCTTTGAGGAAAAAAATCTATTCCTCATTCCCAGACTTTATTCAAGTATAATACACATGGCAAAGATAATCAGACAAACAGAATGCAGCTAAACTCAATTTGAGTTTCAGAGCGAAAAGTCGAGACTCCATGGAAGTGAGGTCGTTTTGATTGTTTGTAGTTCATTCAGCAACAAATGGAAAAACACTGAGAACACTGACAGAGGTTGCCAGGCCTTTCAGTCATGGTTCTCTGAGTTTATAGTGATCATAGCAGACATAATTTGACAATAACACATTTCATACTTGCTCCATGTTTTCCCAGCACTGTATTCCTTCTTTTTGTAGCTATTTATTCTTTCTGAAGCTGTATTTTTTTTTATCTCTAAGAGATATATCTGGATCCCTTAGGTAACACATACATCGTTGCTTCATATATGCTATTTATTCAGGACTATCTCAGGACGTTTGACTTGTTTTCAATATTCCACAGCACTTTGGGGCCAACACAGTAGTGAGCAGTATCTATTTCCCTACCGTGCCTGTCCTTGCTGCAAATTAATCCAGTAAATATAACAAGGTTACTTCAAAATCTATCAAGGAATGAGGCCTTGTGTGTTCATTTGAGTAATAGAATATAGTTAAACATAACTTAACCTTAATTGGATCTGATTTAGTTGAGAGTAGGGAAGGTCGGGCCGGGTTTGTTAAACAGGATTCATTCTGCTGTTAACTTTGAAAATGTTCTGAGCCATCTTTCACATTATTGACAAATTACTGCCAGTGAACTGTGAAAGATGAAAGCATCTGTGTGGATGGACTCAAAGGAGGTGCAAGTTCAGCTGAGCTATCGGTCCTATTATGGATCCACCTTTGCGGCTCAGGTCCTTCAAAGAGGCAGACAGAGCCAACATGTGTTGTGTTACTCTCTGTCGAGGCCCATCATGATGAACAGGTGCATAAGTCAGGGTTTTCTGGGTAAGCAAGTGGTAGATTACAAAGAAAACACAAATAAAGACAGAGCTGAAGAGAGCATGCTGCCCTTCAATGCACTGCAGTACTTTAGCACCAAAGTGTACTTAGGTTTCTGCTGGAAGTAGCTTCTTTAGAAGGGTTTTACTGAAAAGGAGCTGATTTTTTTTTGTTTCGCTTCATCTTGCACATGCAGCCCAAGCTGACCAATCAGCATCTCCATCATCGTCGTACCAACGTGTAGTTTTGAGGGAAAATCCAGCTTCACGAAATGACAGACAGAACAAGACTTGTTTCACAGAGTTTATCCCTGAGACAACATCCTCGGCTTTAGGGTGGAGCATCTGTTGCCTTGGAGGAGGGGGAGGAGGAGGAGGAGGAGGAGGAGTAAGAAGGAGGCCCTGCCCTAAAAGCTAAACAGGGAAATAAAGTCTGATCTCCACAGTAAACGCAATCAATTGGGTGAGTTGTGTGAGAACCTGATCAGGGATTCGTCATAGTTCTTTAAGCTCTGCCTTGAATAACTATGAAGGGATGTTATATATAGAGCACCTTTCATGAATGCAGCGAACGTGTTTTTTAATAACTACACAAGTTTAAAACACATACACAAGGAGGAAGGGAGAAAATAAGTTTCTTTAATCTAAAAATTACAAAAATCATAAAAGACTGAAAAGCGACAGCTTCTAGTTGAAGTCAATATTAAAGAGATGTGTTTGAGTATTTTTGGGGCGTAGATGCTAAAAGGAGCCTCCCCAAAGGTTTATGTGGCGACTCTGGGAACAGTAAAAGGAGCAGCTGGGGAGTATCTTAGGGTTCTTAGAGCATAAAACAATAGTCGGTCTGTGATATAAAAAGGAGTGAGGCCATTTAGTACCTCACTAACTGACTAGCACTAACAGAAGGACTTTAACATGAATTATAACAGATACAGGTGATGCATGATCACTCAGTTTAGTTTACTGGCAGCAGCATTGTGAATGCTGTGTAGCTTTGCAAGCATTACAGTGGTCAAGACAGCTAGAAAGAAAAGAATGAACACGCTTTTCTGCATCGTTCTACTTCAGTAGAGCTCTCCCCTTTGTCATGTTGCACACATGATAGAAGGCAGTTTTGGTTAATTAATTAAAATAAGCTTTCAAATTGAGGTCAGAATCTAAAATGACACCACGGTTTTCTTCTTGTGATCGGAAATACTTCTTTCCTAGTATTCATTCTGCAGATCATAGTCTGAGTCATTCCACATGATACAAAGACTAACGTGGGATATCATTTGAAAGTTGTTTTAATTCAACTTTGACCTCATAATGTCGTAAGAAACTTTCCGGTTATCTGTCCGTCTGGTTCATTCTCTGAACGCGGTACCTCATAAAATACATTGAACTATTATAAAAAGAAAAGAATAAAAAGCAAGAATTCAAAGTAAACACATCAGAAATGATGCAAAAAGCAATGAAATATGAAACAGGGAAATGAATCAACAATGAGTCCACGAGGAAGCGAGCGATGGGGGCATCATCCATCCTTCCTGACCATTAGTCTTTCTCAACATGTTTAAAAGCCTCTTTTGAAGTCCTTTTGTTTCCCCTATTTTTTTCCGCTGTGAGACTCTCCAGAGAAAACATTATGGAGGAAGATAAAAGGAGGAGGTTGGGAAAAGAATTAACACAGATGGTGACTCCAGTTATTGTCTTTCTCTGCCTCTTTGTATGTTATTTCTCGCCGCTCTCTCTGCTCGTCTTTTGTTTTGGAGTTGAAGTAGGTCAGCGGGAGTGACAGCCGTTGCTTTGGGCCTGCTTTTAGAGTGGATCGATGCTCAGGTTCTTACACAACAACCAAAATGCCTTCCTTTCAAACAGTCATGTGGACCTGCCACACTTGTATTTGTGCGTCTGACGTGTGTACGTGTGTGTGTGTGTGTGTGTGTGTGTGAGAGAGAAAGAGAAAAAGAGAGAGGGAGTGAGTGTGGGAGAGAGGATGTTACCAACCTAAGAAGGCTTATGCCGCGCTGGTCTCACGTTGCATTCACCCTGAATACGAGCTGCCAACTGGGAAGTACTGTTGAGATCAGCCTCCTAGTAGCAATTCCAAGTGGGACATGTGGGATTTTTTTATAATTTCCCATCTGGCATTGTGTGCAAATGTGCCAACATTTTCAGAAAGCAGCTAAGATGCAGCCATATGGGTTTATTTTTCTCCTCGAGGTCTTTCAGAAGATTTAGCTCTGTTAGATTGTAAAATAGCTCCTCAGTAAGCATTCATTTGGTGATTTGCATGCTTATATACATTTATACTAAGTATACTAAGAGTAAATCAGGGCTAAATATGGTAGAGCAACATTTTATTTTTAAACATTTATGGTACATTTAATAAATATATTAATTAATGTGAAGCAGGTCCTATTTAGGCCTATTGAAGCAGGTCCTATTTACACATAGATGTATTCATTGGAAGGCAGTTAAAACACTGGATAGCCTTAATAATAATTTTAGTATTAACATTAAAAGGTGACTATTTGGCCATAATTATTATTGGAAAGATTACAGTACTCCAATGCTGACATATGGCCAGCAAGGCTCTCTCTAGCCTGCATATTTTAGACTACAAAAGGAAATAAGAAGATTGTCCATTGTCCCCTATCCGTGTAATACACTTTATGGAAAATGGACATTAATTAACCATGAGACTGAGCTGTGCGGTTTAAACTTTTTTATGTTCATGTCATCTCGGCTCAGTTTATACTCTGTCAAACTCTCTGGACTGGTCCACTTCCAGGATTCATTCCAGTACAACTGCTGCATGTTTATGATGACAAACAGACTGATGCAGATGTAAAGGAACATCCTTAAATGTTAGCGAGGCTCAAACCCATTCTCACACCAATACATCAAGTCAGGCAGTTCTTAAGAAAGAACACAGGAAGTTAGGTTAGTAACCAACCACTTACTTAGGGTTGGGAATAAAGTGTGGTTGATGTTATCTTGATTATGTATGTGACTACCACAAGTGCCTCAAGTGGAACTACACTAACGGCTCATGTGACAAAATGTCAACGTTCACGTTTAGTTTTTCACAGGGTACATCATTCTCCTGGACAAAAGTCCTGTGTTTGTTTGAGCTAGAAGACAACAACTGTCCAACTGCCAAAGCTCTAGCCTATGAAACCTATGAAAACTCTCAAATTGGTTTAAAAAAACAAACAGCAAACAGGGGAGGACTCAAAGACAGATACTATTTACATCAGGGAAGTTGGAAGAATATTCCCTTAAGGTGAAGGTCAAGGTTGGCCTTACAGGTTGGCAACAGGATGGAAGTATGAACAGGTCAAAACACAGGATGGGGCACAATGGAAATCAGGAACAGATTAGGTACAAGTATAGTACAGTCCGTTACAGGTACTGATACAAGTACAGGTTCAGATGGCTGGAAGTCAAAGGCATGTGAAAACGGGCCAGATAAATGCAGGGCTGCTGAGGAAAAGAGGAAACGGGTAAGCAGGCAGACAGCAAAGGTCAGAGGACATCTAGTGGATGATGGAAAAGGGCAACGCAGGGAGCTGGGAAGAGAGAATGTGCCTGAAGGAGAAGAACAGAGAGGCAGAGTGGGAAAAGCAAGACTGAGGCAGACTTCTTCTCGTTAAAGTTGTGGATACAGCAGGAGATAATTGCCACACAAGTCAAATGTACACCTCAGTGAGCGGACTACCTAAGCCCTTGCGTAGGTGCAGTGATCCCAAGCCACCCAATCATTAGAGAAGAAAACTAGTTGGCCCCATCACTTGTGTTTTGTCAGTGTGATACGCTCAAAACAATGCTAAGAATAATGAGTAAGTTAGGTGTTTACCATTTGGTTGCCTGGATGTCAACTGACTAGATACTTTGGTACGTAGAGGTGTGGGCAGAAACCTTTTTAAAGCCTGCATCTGCCCTTTCCTGCAGAGTTTCCGACAATTTCCATCTGATGCTGCAGCGAGTCTGATCAATCCTTCCCTAAACATTGATCTATAGTTTTTTAAAATGCAACAACATGTTAAATATATATATATATATATATATATATATATATATATATATATATATATATATATATATATATATATATATATATATATATTATCTAAACAAATGCAAATAATCTTTTAAATAATCTATTGATAATAATAATAATCTTTTCATGGATTTAGAAGACATGCGCATTTATTATTATTCATTGTTTTTAAAAGTGAAAATACAACTTTGTCATTGTCAAAAAAAGGCTGTGTCCCTGTTTGATAAATTATGTTGTTACCCTGCTTGTAATCTGCCTATGCTGTCAGAGGAATCTCACTCTGCTAGTTGTTGCTGTGAACAAGGCTTTATGCTCTGCTGGTATGGTGATTTCAACTCAGATCAGCGGCCGATGTGAAGGTGGGAGCTACAACATGGCCTGGTGTGAGGTTGCACTGTAGTGTGTATGCCAGCGCTGTCTGTGTTTGATCCAGAGCTGGAGGAAGGGCTGACGGCTCTCAGCCTCGTGTACGACTGCAGTCCACTGTGTGAGGAGAAACACAAATTGGAGGCAGGCCATAAATAGTACACACACACACACACACACACACACACACACACACACACACACACACACACACACACACACACACACACACACACAGTAAGGATGTTTACAGTGCAAGTCATCAAACAGTAAAGCCAAACCGTTGTGAGCATTCTGAGAAAATATGCTCTTAATCTCACACACATTTAGAGGCGCTGCTGATTTCACACTTTGAGTTTGGTTTATCAAACTTTTTAGGACATTGCACAGGCATTACTTACAGTCCCTCATGACCTGAGGACTTACTCCATCCTTAAAGGGAAAGTTCCTAATTTTTGAAGTGGGTTTGTATGAGGTATTACCGACAGCAGATGGCTGTCGGCTCATCTCCTGTTTGTAGAAGTAGTAGCAGCGCTGGACAGCAGTAAAACCTATTTTAGACTTCTCAAAGAATCAATACCAGTTTAAGTGTTCGCTATATTTAGAATATTTCCCCCTCTCTACCTTGCCGTCAGACAGCCATTTCCGACGAGGAACTGAAGTCCCCCCTCTTTCAATTGAAAGCAAAAACAAATCCCTGCCTGTTTCCAAAGCTTTACAAAGGCATGATGGGAAATGTAACCGTCTATCTAAAGAAGGCAGAAAGGACTAAAGATAAATCAGCAGTTCACAAGCGAGCTACTCCTAGAAAGCCTTACACAAAGGAGCGGGCTAAAGAGCTGTGCACGGCTCTGTGTCTATTGCTGCAGTTGTGTCACGTTACCTCCATCTTCAGTCTTTGTCCATCCTAAACCCTGAGGGTTTACCATGGCTCGGGAAACAGTGGAATCAGACTTGGGCTTTTTTCTTATTAATCCTTTGCTTTGACGCTCAAATTTTACTTTCATCATCTCCGAAAGTCACCCCTAAAGCTGGTCACCAACGCTGGCAAGCTGATGTTTTATGGGCGTTTTACATTTGTTTTTCAGGAGCTTGGGGGATGGAGGGGTGCTCTTAAAAAAACTGTCTGCTTTCCTCCTCTGCTGTTTTCCCCTCGCTGTAGGTGGGGCCTAAGAATGGGGATGAAAGTCGGCTTATCCTGGCATCCTGCTTTGTTCCAAACACCTAGTTCCCCATAGCCATCATATTTTTGCGTGGATATTCGTGGTCCCCAGACGATTCTACACAGTGTTTAAATCAAAGTAAAACTGCTAGAGCCGCCGTGGGGAAGTTATTTCTCATTTCAATCTAAACACTATTTTTTTGCAAGGTTTAATTAGCATTTTCTTTCAAGGCTATTAGCAGTCTTTTTACTTTAATTAATCTTCTTCATTTGTTTGTAAATGATCTGCTTTGGGCTATGGTTCATTCTTTCTTTTTCGACAAAAGTGGTAATAGTAGATCATAGTTTTCAACAGTAGTGTTTTTATTTTTTTCACTTGCACAAGTCAGATATCTACCCATTTAATTTCATCTTTGCAAATGTCTTAATTTATTATCAGAATACATTATCAAAAAATAACAAAACATAATCGGTACTGAGCATATGCAATCCTCAACAGAGATGAGAAGGAAACAAGATGGCTCACTCCTTAACTATTTTACATCATCAGCTCTGGGGAAAAAACTATGTGTTTCATCCTTTGCCCAAATGGGCAAGTGAGTTGGTGATTTACTAGCCTTGCACGGCCTTTTACTTGCAGGCAATCCTTACTTTTGAGCCATGAGGTTGGAGAAGAGTCACTTAAGTACAATTTACAGTAAGTTATGGACAACCCCTTCAAAATTCTTTCACACCTTATTTTGCTGTGGTTTAGTTGCAGGTTTTTGTTTCTATTTCCGAGCACCAGATTGTGATACAGGACAAAAATATAATTTGCTGTGCTCAGACATCTCCTCGCTGAGACGTTTACCTTTGTGAAACTGAATCTGCCTCTCAACGCCTCCTCCCTTCTCTAACACTTGCTTGCACACAAGCTGTTTGTCTGTGTGCATTGCTTCCAAACACATTGTACAGAGTATCCATCTGCCAACACAGACAGAAAGATGACACTTCAGTCACACAGTGCAAATCCATGTCTGGTTGCACGTCTTGCCACACAGCATGCATTTGACAAATGGCAACATGCAGGAAGAGGCCAACTTCAATATCAACCCAAAGCAGTACAAAATGTTCACAGCTTGATGAACATGGCGGCTAAATACATATTAAAGCTACTTTGGTAACCGTTTAACCAATCACAGCAACTACAGTGTACAAATTACTTCTTGTAGCCACAAACGTCCTTCCAGAAGTACCTCCTCGCTTCCCAAACCATTCAGCATTCAGCCAAATCCAGCCGGTTGTGACCCAATGTAAAACAGCTTTGGCCCATATAACTTTGCTCAATTCAATTTGAGCAGGTTTTGGTGGTTTGGCCAGTATTAGCAGCACACAACGTAGCATTGGGCCACAATTGGCACCAAGAATCAGACCAGCGTACTTTGGATATTTCTGATTTGCCATTCATTACGCGTCTGTCATGAGTTTGGCAACTAGATTGAGCTTTTTTGTCTACCATAGCATTGGCTCTTTCAGATGCCGTTTCTGCGATTAATTTGACAACATTACTTGTTACAACTCTTTATTTCAATTTGTTTATCAAAACACTGAGTATTTCAAGGACTTGGCCAACTCCAACTATTTGTAGTGCTGTTTGGAGTGCATCTGTGCTTGCATTATACCACAGCCTGAAAGGCAGACTGGCAGAACATGAATATGCAATCAGAACTCCATAACTGCAATTATCCCCAGGGCCAGCACTTCAGAGAGGCAGGCCACAAGGACCCACACTCACTGAAAGTTCATGTTTTTGAAGTAACAGGTCTGGGTGAAGGGTTGGCAGTTGACAGATCCAAGCATCTCCTCTGGTGAGAGACCTTTTGGTTGGAAACCCTCAGGGCCACTTCTCCCTCCGGTCTGGATCAGGGAGTCGACTTTTCCTCTTCCCTGTGATTTAATTGTTTGGTTTAAAGCCTGGAAAAGTGACTTACTGTGGAAACTGCTCATTAGAATGTTCTGATGTATCTGAATATGCCAAATGCATCTTATTTGATTGTTAGATATGAGTACTTTACTGTGTTTAATGACCAGTGCAATGTGAATCTCTGTGTCTTTGTTCTGTCCATATGTCATTCCATTGTGCTTGTATGAATTTCTTCAATTGTATTCCTAACATGTTTTTGGATTCCGACCACGGGAGAGACATTGGCTTTTGACATCCTGGTTTTAACCTGTTGACGTTTTTATTATGTATTTTTTTATCTTCACATGAAGACTTATTTTAGCCTAACTAAAATCTTGGGAAAAGTATCGGGGCCAGTTAAAAAATGCCTAAAAGTAAGCTCAATACACAACACTTTGTACAATTCTGTTTTCAGACTGTATAGGCAAACAAAAGCAGGGAGCAGTGTAGGGCTGCAACTAACGATTATTTTAATAATCGATTAATCGGTTGATTATTTTTTCGATTAATCGATGAATCAGATAAAAAAATGTTTTTATCAAAAAAGCGTTCATTTCCAACCCTTTATTCAAAGACAGAAGTGACAGTGCAAAACATCTTCAGAAAGTGCACAAACAGGTTGCTCCTTGAACATCCCTGAGCTGTTAATTAAAACAACAAAATGGACTAACACTAAAAACATACACATCTATGCTTTACATCTCCCAAATGTGAGCCCTTTTTACTGTAATTGATCCCTCCAGAGGCTGCATTTACATACCCTGCTTTATCAATATGTATGAAATACTGGGACAGAGGGAAGCTGTACTGCTCCATATAGAGCGTCCTCTTCCTTAAACTCTTTCATTCTGGGTCTCTTATGACCACGACGTCACGTTGTTGGCTAAACCCAACGACGTGATTTGCTTCATTCTACTTTGAGTAAAAAATTAAAAAAACCTGCAGCCAGATCCGCCGGTTTAACGTTAACGAGTGACAGCGTGAACTGAACCAGACCGGGGGGTGACGGCATGTTTCATCACGTTACGTTTTTTTACAAGCAAGACTGAACTGTAACGGAACGTAACGGAACTTTAACGACAATACACAACCCAAACACGTTAGCTAACGCGATAGCAAGCTGACTAGCTTCCATTAACAACAAGTTAGAGGAACATGAAGACGCTGATTGGCCAAGACTCGACTTGTCAAAGATCTTCTATTTTTGAGAACATCACAACCTCAGCTTTTCTCGTGTCTCACTCCGATCTCAGAAACGCTGGCCGGCCAGTTGCTCTGCTCCGCTCTTTTTTTTATTCTCCGCGACTTATTGCCCGGCGTAATAATCGCGCGACACAACGAATCGATAATGAAATTCGTTGCCAACACTTTTGATAATCGATTTTTATCGATTTTATCGATTCGTTGTTGCAGCCCTAGAGCAGTGTCTTCCTGGACTTCACCTCCATTACTCTTCCTACAACTAGAAATATAATTTTTTCGGTTTACTTAGCGATAACTAAGATGTGTGCTAAACTAAGCTAATCATTCCCTGGCTCAACCTACAGTTGTGAGATTGCTTTCCATCCCTTTTATTTGACGGCAAGAAAGGCAATGAGGGTGATTCTGTAAATGTTACATTAACACCTTAAGAAAAACAAAAAAAACTGTGAACCTCATTATTTTTAATCCACACTGCTGCTGGAGAAATATTGTTTTGTTTATAGTTTGGAATAATTTGAATGTTGTGTATACTATTTCAAAAAGTGTCCCAGTGATATTATTCACTATATTTGTTTATTTATACAGTTTTTTCTTGTGTTGTTGGGATTATTGGTCATGTTTTTTAAATATTCTCCTCTGAATAATAATTTTTTCTGTAAAGCCTTTGCTTTGCTGCAGCTGTGACCCAGTTTCCTCATGGGATCATTACAATGTAATCTTATCATATATTTCAATTAGATATCTGCGTTGCATGCATACAACATATTGTATATTTGGTGGAGTGAGTGAAAGTCGTTCTTCCTGCTGTTTGATGGACACAAAAACCCCAAAGTCAGGATCACCACAGGACGTGAGTTCTGCTTGGCACTAACTCTTTCCTCTCCATCTCTGTCTCTGACATGTTCGCGGCACCAGTTGGAAGCTTTCTACTCAATCTTCACTACGGAGCAGCAGGACCATGTTAAGTCGGTTGAGTATCTGCGCAGCAACTTCAGGCCCATCCAGAGCCTCGACAACCGCCACATGTTCAAGTCAGCAGTCAAAGACGCCTGGCTGCCCGACTTGACTGACAGCGGCAGCGGGCCGTATGGCACGGAGGCGTCCAAAGGTAGTGGTGCTGACACTTCTCACTGTTTCCTTTTCACCATACATGTTCTGATTAACAGAGAATGTGGTGTCTATAAAGATTCTCTTGACCCGACGCTTTGATCAAGACAGTGGACAAGTCTGCACCAACACTAATCTAAATGATTAACAATTACTTGGGTAGTTGTTTTACTTTCAATTCATTTTTGATAATTTTACTCTTTAAACTACACAGGTATGGAGGAAACACTCAGCCGTGGCAATGTTGAAGTCTTTCAAATATTGCTGCCTCGAGCAATTTAATATTATTATTTAGTTCTCATCAATAAATCATTAAATGAAATAACTATAAACAACATGATCATGTTGGAAATGTTTTAAGTGTTGAGAAAATGTGAAATGTATATTGATATTTTGAGTTCAAGACGAAGGAACATACGTACACACATAAAGGTTACATTTTAAAAAGAAATATTGAACTAATGCATATTACATAGACTACATTGCTGCTTTTAAGCTTGCAAATTGTTCACTTTATTCGTTATTACATTTGAGCGTTGAAATATGTTTAACTTCCTCCACCACTCACTGGTCTAAACAGCACCATTAAAGTTCACCCTGGTTTCTTTCTAAGCTGCTCCAATATTCTCACATTATTCCAGGATAGTGACACTTCCTAATTTTAATAAATGAGGGATATTCAGTGTTGCTCATGTGCCCAGAGGAAACTGATTGTCCTCTCCTTGTGTGTGTGTGTGTGTGTGTGTGTGTGGTCTGCGCTAGCTCTCTGTCATTTCACCAGCGAGCTGGGCAACTCCCCTAGCATAAGGCAGTGGGAGGCACACCAGCCGTCCTCCCACTCCTGCCTCATTACCACTCAAACAACACCACACATTGTGCAGTGTGTTGCATGTGTGTGCATGTATGTGTGTTTCTCTGTGTATTTGTAGGAGCTTGCGTGTGGCCTAGCATCTGTGCTGTGTCAACTGTCCTAGCAGGACATGTCCCCTCCCTCCCTTCATACACACTTCCATATGGTCGACTAGGAGAGAGGAGCATCACCTAGATGTACACACACACACACGTGTACCGTACTGTATATGTGTGTGCGTGAGTGCCCTCCTGGCGCAGTGTACATGCGTACTCATGCAGAATGTCCTTGAGCGCTGCAGTGGGACATGTTTACTGTTAGCAGATCTATAAGGCTGGCAGAGTTGATGCAGAAAGGATGAGGAGGAGGAGGAGGAGGAGGAGGACGAGGAGGGGAAAGAGGAGGAGGAGGAGGAGGAGGAGGAAGGCCTGCTTGGAGAAAGGAAAAGAGGAGAATCGGAGCTGTAAAAACATAGCCACAGCCAAGTGGGCATAGGATGGAAATATGTGTATGTATGTGTGTGTTCACCTGGCCGGTAAGACAACATTGTGTAGACACACAACACACAAGTGTTGTTTTAAAATGAGAAACTTGCAAACAACCTTTACAGCAGCAGCTGAATTGCATGAGTCATTTTCTTGCTTCCTATGCTAATTTATTCAATTTCTATTTAGCGCAGTCTGAACACCCTCCTCCTGCTAGTGATTGTTTCTCATCAGCAATGATGGTTCATTTACTTTTGTGTCCCTGAATGACTGGCAGCCTCGCAGCCTTTAGTGAGGTGGGAAGATGCATTTACAGAGAGGAGTTGTGTGTGGGTGTTGTTAAAACTACAACCCAACATTTTAGGAAATACGCTTGTCTTGTTTTCTGAAGCAAATGAGGGGACTACTATCAGTCTAATCCAGTGTCCAGTGGAGAGAAACTGTTACGTTGACTGGTATCTGATGGATCTGCTTGTTTAGCTTAAACTAAAGAGGAGTACCAACCTGTCGTTTTCACATGTCATGTTAGCTAAGCTCTCTATTTCCATCTTAAACATGTGCAGCGATGTAGTCGTAAATTAAATGGGACAGTGGTCTGGGACCTAACCAAAGACAAGAGGCAAAGTTTCAAGTCACCTCTGAGCCATTTTGGCAGTGTGCAAAGTACACTTTTTAACTGTTAGTTTCAATGATAACTTTCAATGGGGGGTTTGGCTCCTTCCCCACTTACTACCACCCTTTCTTTTGGGGCCCTAGCTCGGACCACACCAATCTTCAAATTTCTAACTTTTGATGTCCGAAATTTAATTGATATTGTTTTTCATCTGACTCTGGGTCAGACAGCAAACATACATGTTCCTTTTAAATAGATTATGATAGCTCAGTCAAAGTCCACAGTTAAAATGACATTCACTGTTCACTATTGGTTTAGTGCTGATTGAATCAAAGCAAAGCCAAACTCCTTGGCTGAAAAAATAAAGCAAAGGCATTTTATCCAAGGTTGGTTTTTGCTCACAATGAGTCTTTGGTTCTTTGCTTCCTGTTGACAAATATTAGCTAACACTTTAAAAGAAACCTTTTCGCAAAGAGAGGAATAGTTTAAAACAAAATGAAAGTGACCTTGCTATCAGAGGAGCCTCCCAGTACATGAGCTGGGAGACACAGCTGTAATGCACTGTAAGAGGGCTTTTTTTTTTCTTTTTCTTTTTTACATATTTAAAACATACAATTGTAATAATTACAAGCACAAATATGTATTGGCATGAGTATTAGAGGTTGTCTGACAATGGCTATTATGCAACTTGAGTTGAAATTGTGTAATTATGCCACAAGTAGGTCATTTGCATTTTCAAGTATTTTAAGTGCTGACATTAAGTAGCAAGTTAGGAAACTCAAAAGATAAGTGAGATGAATAAATTATACCCTCTTATACACCATCTCTAATGGAGTCAAAAATAAAAAAGCTTTTTTTTTTTCAAAGCTTTTTTCCCGAGGGCCACAAACAGAAAAATATATGAAAGTCTGGGCTACTCAGGTGAGGTATATGGAATCACATCAGAGGAAATTTGGCCTTTTCCAAGTTCCAGTAGAAGTCGGTAGGGAGAGAAACTGAAGCTGGTTCTTCAGAGATTCATCACTGCATCTCCATCAGTTCTAGTTCAGACTCTCTTCACTTCTTCTGCATCATCAGGAAGGGAGTCGAGAACAGCTTGAATTCTTTCTCAATGGCAGAAAGATGTGGGAAGCGCAGACTGAGTTCTGTCATTTGATGTGATGACAGACACATATTTCCTCTTTTTCGCAGAAAGGTTGACCTCTGGAAAATGGAATATATGTATATATATTTTATGCATGTAAATATATATAAAAAAATATGTATTAAAAGTGATCAAAAGCTTGAGGTTTCATGGAACGGCGTGGAAGTGGTGTGACGACTATTGCATATGGTTCGTGATCATGCAGCAAGCTGTTGTAACTCCACTGTACTTTGTCAAAGCTGTTCCAAAGTTAACATGCTTTATGAGAGGCATGGCTGGAAGACTTCTGCATGCCAATATGAACTCATAGTCAGAGCGCCACCTACTGGGAAACTATGGCAATTTGAATTAGAAATGAAGGACGAAAATAAAATTGGCCGACTTCTGGTACGGTTTAGAGCATGGTCCCAAGAGACTTATTTTTTAAGTGTATGTGTGGTACGCCAATCAAATATTGTATATCTATGTTGAACGTACTGCGAGGGCTGCTTTGTTGAATTTAATTGAATTTACCCCTAAGAAGTTAATGGGTCCTTTTCTTTTGAACACAAAGAGATACAAACAAGATTTTGATATATTTGTATGAACTTGAACCTTTAATGATCCACAGAGAATGTTGTACAAATCGAAGCCCGCGTTTAGGAAGATTTGAGGAAAAAATGTTTTTTCACAAAATTCAAAATGGCGGAAATTCTAAGCAGGTGGAGCTAAATGTTCTCCCGGAGCTTTTTGTAGAGCAGAACCACCCGGACATGTGTGCCAAATTTAAGGCCAATTGATGATGAGGGGGAAAAACTGTGGCCTTTCACAACTCATAGGTTGTCAAAAAAACAAACATGTTTTTTAGGGGGCGCTATCTGACTTCCTGTACAGTTTAGAGCATGGTCCTAAGAGAGTTATTTTTAAGTTTACATGCGTTACATATGGCTACCAGGTTTTCATACATGTAGGTCAACCGTAGCGCTGAAGCTGCTTAATTGAATATTTGTAGGGGGCGCTATTTGTAGGGGGCGCTACTTTGGGGGCCAAAGTGCCATTTTGAGTCATTCAAATCACATCAGGTAACTACATCTTTGCCTTTAATTGTGTCTGCCAAGTTTAGTTACGTGTCGAGCATGCCTAATCCCTCAAAAGTGACTTTGTTGTTGACCGCGAAGGATGGGTCGCCACGGCAACAGCGTTTCACGAAACATCAAAATCTTTGTGGGCTGGCGTCATGAAAGTCTTATGTTTATCTAGAAGTAATTGGAAGTTGATCTGATTGACCGACTAAGAGAAGCAAGCCAAAGTATAGAAATATTTACTTCCTGTTGCCATTAGGTGGCGCTATGACTCAACATCATATTGCCCGAATGTGAAATCAGTCGTGTCTAATCTCTAGGAGGAGTTCGTCAGAATACAACGCCTGAAAACAAGGAAAATGCCAAAATTGAGCGGTTCACTGCAGCGCCCTCTAGTGTTTGAATATTATGAAACAATTTGGGTACGTTAAGGGACACGATGTTGACATATGCTACAAAGTTTGTGAAGATAGGCCAAGTAATTTAGAAGTTATGTGTTTTGACATATTGAGCCACGCCCCTAAGAGGTTAATTGGTTAATAACTTCTGAATGCAATGAGATATCAACAAAGTGGGAGATATCCTTTGATCACATTGAGCCAATGATTATCAACAGAAATTTTCGTAAGAATTGGACCCAGCGTTTAGGAGGAATGGGCAAAAATGTGTTTTTTACAAAATTCAAAATGGCGGAAAATCTAATTAGGCGCATTTTAATTTCACAGATGAGTTTTTTGTAGAGCAGTCCCACCCGGACAGTCAATCGGCGTGGCCTTTCAGCCTAAAGGGGGCGCTATAGAAACATTTTCTCAGACTTTTGGTCGACACCCAAATTATATTAAAATTTTCGCCGAGTCGGATGGGTGTGCAAATTTTGAAGAATGTAGGTTTATCCCAAGCACCTCTTTTCCCTGCGCATTGGTCGCTAATAAGAATAATAATAATACTTAGCATTCCAATAGGTCCTCGACTCTGACTACGTCAGTGCTTGGGCCCTAATAATAATAATAATAATAATAATAATACTTAGCATTTCAATAGGTCCTCGACTCTGACTACGTCAGTGCTTGGGCCCTAATAATAATAATAATAATAATAATAATACTTAGCATTCCAATAGGTCCTCGACTCTGACTACGTCAGTGCTTGGGCCCTAATAATAATAATAATAATAATAATAATACTTAGCATTTCAATAGGTCCTCGACTCTGACTACGTCAGTGCTCGGGCCCTAATAATAATAATAATAATAATAATAATACTTAGCATTTCAATAGGTCCTCGACTCTGACTACGTCAGTGCTCGGGCCCTAATAATAAATAAAGTTTTACTCGGTATCCTTGCTCTGTGATACAAAGCATAAATGAGCATTACGTGTTCTTCCAAGCATGGTCAAAGCCTCTGCCCCGAGACAATAATGCACCATGGATATGGTTATAGAAACGGATGGATAATTCTCTAAAATATTCTATTAAATGGGATTTCAATGCTATTGGACACCCTGTGTGGGTTTCACAAATATTGAATCAATGAAAAGTACCAAAAAGAGCTTGTGGCAGAATCTTGTAACTCCATTGGATCAACCTTTCTGCAGAGCCTCATATCTCCTCCCGCCTCCTTCTTGAATGAAGTGTCTCTCACAGCAGAGCTGACGGTAAACAGTGAGGAGGCGATTCTTTCTGACTTCGTCTGAGGCCGTTTTCCCCAAGCTTCATAATGAACCGAAAATAATGTCAGACTGCTCAGCAGCAGTCCGATTCATGGCGGTGGTTCGGGTACAGCTGCTCAGTGTGGGGCTGATCTCTATAGTGGGACCTCTTCCTGCCGCTCGCTGGCCCCCGCCTAGAACATCTCTCTGTGGGAATAGTTCAATGAGAATGTTTTCAAATAGTTCTAAGTTGCAAACTCAGTTAAAACTAAACTATTTAGCTTTGATTTAGCTCTGGGTGGCTATGGCTCAGAGGTGGAGCAGGTACAGCACAGCTATGTACGTGATGTAAATTAGTTTAGAGGTTTACGGGTAGCAATCAGTGTTTGGATGTGTGTGAATGGGTGAATGCTGGAATGTAGTTACAGCTGTGATTGTTCAGAAGACCAGAAAGAGGCTATAAATACATATAAGTTAATTTAGCATTTACATTGTGATTATAGATATAAAGTGTTTGCTGAGCAGACTAGCCAAGCTAGCGCACGTAAGGCAATGCACGTTTTCCCTGAGATGCAAATCAATGACAGACAAAACATGCATCTTAACATTCGCTGGTCAAAAGCCTCGGTTACAAAACATTACCTGACACAACCTCCCATCGAACCACAACACGTAGTTTTTTCAGCTTTCATTTTGGTACCACCACATTGTATTTCCAAAATGCTTGGAGTTCGCTTAATGCCTTGAAAGCAGCATACTTTATTTTAGTGTATACTATACTCACTATTGAGTAGCACTATCACCATGTGAGGCAATGATGAACACATATACACACATACACACTCTTACACTTGTGGTGCTGACCCTCTCTCTCCCCAAAAGACTATTTAATTTTTTATTCAATTAATTTTACACTGCACATTATTGTCACATATCATCTTTTCTAATTCATTTCAGTCATTAATGAGTGAACTATTTAAATTGCCTTTACTAGAAGTGACACAACCTTGCAATCTGAATGTACTTCCTCTCTCTGCACACTTGTTTATCTATTTTGTTTTAGGTCAAGGTTAAGATATCCAAAAGCTGAATTCTGTCCCTGCATAATATGTAGAAGTGCACTAATAACAGTTTTACAAAGAGATACAAGTACTGTATCAAGTAGCAAGTGAGCAATGCAAGTGGCAGGCAGAGTGCTACTCCATTTAGAATTCTGCATTCCATCAAATGGTTGTCTTTTATAAAACTATTACAGTGTCATAGATAACAAAGAGCAGCATTTACATTATTCACATCAGAAGACTTTTGTTTTCTACAGTCTGGCTCTTATTTTCAGACTTTTTCTGCGTTCACATCAAACTTCACGCTGCGTTTCCGCGTCAGTTTACTCGCTCGACAATAAAAGTGTGTTCACACCAAAGGCATCCAAGGTTCACATCAAAGGGGGCGTGGCTTATCTCCGTTGCTTATATCCATACAAGAGCTATCATTTCCGCTATCGACCATGGAATAAATAACCATTATTTAGGCATTATACCTGTGGAAGTCCCAAAAACGTTGGAACATCAAACGCCCTCGTGTTTGGGTTCATAATATTATCCGTAGTCCCACAACAGCGTCTGAATGACGGCCGCTACCAGCGCTACAGTTTGATTCAGGAACGGCAAGACGGCGGTGATGACGGGTGGAGCTTCTCAACGCGATTCAACCGCTCTGTTCGCCCCCGCGTCAAACACGCTATTCGCGCCGCCTCAAACGCGTCATTCGCGCCACCGACGGAAAAACCTTGCATGTAATCTGGTCGCGCGTCAAATTTGCGTTTGGTGTGAACGCAGCATAAGTGTTGATACCTGGGAACACTGCACTGGTACACAGTTTGAAGCAACTCTCTTCCTTCCCCTCTTCACTTCCTTCCTAATGTATTCATTGGATGACTGCCCTGCACAGTGCTCACAGTAGCAGTTATAGTTGTCATTGTTGTGTCCTTCTTAAGGGCACCTCAGTGGGTACTAAAGAATGGAAAAAGAAAACGTAACGTCTAATGACAGTGTAAAGCAGTATTTGGCACCAGTCCCTTTACTACGGATCCTGTTGGTGCATGTGTAACTGCAGCCAGGTCTGTATAGTACTGTGACTGATTCCCACCCAATCCCTCCAACCGCAAAGCCCCGCAGACCGACCCACAATCAAGACCCGGTCATCCATCAACTGTGGTCAACATGCTGCAGGGCCAAAGATGTCCTTTCCTCCTCCAAATGGCCTCTGAGAGAGAGAGAGAGAGAGAGAGAGAGAGAGAGAGAGAGAGAGAGAGAGAGAGACCCCTATGTGGGTCTACCTGTGTCATACAGCCCCTCTACCCATGTTCTATTCTGATTGGGCCCTATAGTCTCCATCACTCACTGCCATCCAGACCTCCCCGTGTGTGTGATGGCCCACTTATCTTTGATGTAAGCCTTGAGAGGGTCTCTTCCTCACCCTGCCAGACACACAGGACTACAAAACCCTTTCAGTTATCTTACATGAAGGGAATATGAGATGTTACCAAAACAGCAGTGCATGCAGAAAGACACACACACACACACATCTAGAAATTTCAGTCCACCCTGTCAAGGAGGCGAAAGGACCATGTGAGCACCAGCTTTATCCAATGATTTATTCAGATAAAGGAAAATATCAGAGAGGCCCAGTGTAGTTTTTATAGCTTAGCACAAAAAGCTAGCCCAAAAGTGAGAAAAGTGCAACTAACAACTCTGCAGATGTCTTGTATGATCGACCAGCGTCACTCCTATTATCTATTTGGGCTACTATCCATTTGTTTTACATTGGTTTTTCACCATGAGCACCAAACGGAGGAGGTCTACTTCATACCTTGTATCGATGAGCTTGTCACCTCTCAATCTGTCGACACAACGTTAGAGAAAGCAGAGTAAAGCAGAGTAAAGCTAGTAAAATCACTCAGCAGCAACACTCAGTGTCCACTCGGCAGATCTGCTCACACAAATGGTTGTTTTATTCTAAATATAAAGCTAAGGATAGACAGACAGCCAGAACAAGCTTCTCCTCCACTTACCACAGTGACGTCACCAGCGCTTCTCTGAAATGTTCAGAGATTTCCAACTTTAAGCGCTCAGAAGAAAAGGCGGAGCGCTCGGAGAAAAGACGCTGGGTGCAGCTGCTTTTTCTCTGAGCGGCCGCAAACGCTCTCTCCTCATTGGGAACAATTGAACAAAGCTGGCGCTCCAAAAAAAGGCGCTATGGCTACAGGCCCTTTTTATGTACTCTCTGCAGGTTTCTACTCGCAGCAAAGTGACATTCTTAAAGCTTCTCAAAGCTTCTCATTTTCTCTGCCCATTCACATCTGCATCGTTAGAAAATCTTTGGTGTGCAGGCAGCTGAAAACCTGACGCACGGAGCCCCAACAAAAGACCATGTCTGATGGTGTGTTGTCACTGGCCGTGCAGACACTCGAAGCCCTCACATGTGCGGCAACCATGAATCACTTTGTAGCCTTAATGTTGCTAAATGAATGAGTTTGCCTTCCTTATTTCTGAGTTAGTCTGGTCCAATACACCTTCCTCATGACAGACATAGACCATCTCAGCAAAAGCTTACGCGTAACTAAACACATTAATGATGGCTCTGTTCGGTTTAAGAGTCCCTTACCAGTGAGAACACATGCACAACGGCATAGCCCACTACTCCTAAATGGAACGCAGCTATTATCATTAATGTTGAAGGGAAACTTCAGTATTATCAAACCCCTATTCTCTCATGTTTTTGTGTCTAAATGACTAATGAGAATAACAATAATTAATTGTAATTGGTCCAGTATTCAGCGATGATGCTGCAGGCAATAGTCACTAAATAGGTTGCAATGGTGGCAATTCCTCACCGTCAAAAACATGCACTAAAAGTGCATGTTTTTGTTATACCTCTGACAGACTCAGATTGTTATTACATGTGTCTGACAACATCATGAAAAATAATAGGTATTTCTTTATCCTTCGTTCAATTGTTACCCAGTAACAATTGCTAATAAATTATATGAAATATCAACTTGTTTATTGTGAAAAGGGCCTATTGTCTCCAGTAAATTCCTTTTTACTTACAGGATTTATGGTACATAGTTTTTCTTGAAAAAATGAAAAGAAAACAGTGACACATGGTCGAACAAGCGAAGGCCAAAAAGACCACTTAAATACTAACAGCCAGAGGAAATCAATGTGGTCAGAACTGGATACCGCATTGAAAGATGGCGGCCCCTTTAATCCTATGAAAGTTGCTCACTGAGCGCAAATGCTGAAACAATTTCTCCGTGAGCTTCTTTGAACTCCAGCGTGTGAACTAGAGCCCTTCTCTAGCCGAGCTACTTAGGAGCATGTGCGTCTAAGACTTCTGCTGGCCTATACGCTTGACTTCCTGTGGACTTTCTGTTGACTTCCTGTGGGCTTCCTGTTGACTACTGTGTAGGCTACTTCTATAACTTATTACCTTATTTAACTGCAATTTGTGAACGCACATGCTTTTAGCACTGCAGTTAGTGGTTTTAATATTTTGACTTGCACACACACACACACACACACACACACAGAATGGCCGACTGGGCCCAGGTTGATATAATCTGTTAAATACGTTTGCCCTGCATAGAGGTCATTCTCTGCTTGACTTCCAAATGATGTCTGTGTGTATGCATGTGTGTGTTCTATTTTGTGAACGTGTGTGCTTTTGTGTGTGTGTGTGTGTGTGTGTGTGTTTGTGTGACTAATGGCTTTAGTAATGCTGAGCCACATGGGGCTCGACTGCAGGTTATGAATAGAAAAACTCCACTGCAGCTCTTTATGAGCAAGCTAATCAATTTGGTTCCACCAGGCAAGTGAGCCCTATTCTCAATCAACCCATGTTCATCATCAAATTACTTTCATTTGCATAATATGATACAGTGTTTGGAATAATCATTACGTGCATTGTTCGATGGGGAGACGCTACCCTCTCCTTTCCAACAGTGAGTCCTGTAATGAAATGCTGCTTTTCATGCGGTTCACGCTACAGACACGCTGACCAAAGTAAGTGGACATTGAAACATTCCACCAATATGAGAGGGTTTCACGTGTCATGTCCTCATTAATCTGCTGCTGGTACAACCTCCACTCCTGTTTGAAAGCTTTTCCACCAGATTGCTCCCGTTCAGCCACGAGAACGTTCCTTGGTCTAACACTGATGACGGGTGATGAGGTGTGGCTCACAGTCGCCACACCAAAAGTGTTGGATGTAGACCGACCTGACTTTGTGCCTGGGGCAATGTCACATTAAAACGTAAAGGGCGTTCCCAAACGTACATATTGTGTGAACTATCAACGTGTTCTGTAGCATTAAGAGCTCCCTTTGGTGGAACTGAGGGGTCTCGTCCAAACGATGAAAAAGCAGAGCCTCAGACCAAAAGTACACAAAAAGGGACCTTCACTTACATTTGATGTTTGATCTTATCTCTCTCAATTTCTGCTTGCATGTCAATGGGAGGCGGTGTGTTTTAGAAATACTTAACAAGAATGATCCTGTTAATGTTCATATAAAAGCTGATATTCAAACAATGTTAGTGTTTTGCTTGCATTAAATAAAGTTGGTAGTAAAAACATTGAGAGGAGTGTAATTACCTGTTTTATAATTCAGTATCTATTATAGAATATATTTCTACAGCACTTATTCCATCAGTTCAACAAAGTGACATACTCACCACTAAATGAAAAATGCCCTTTCAATCCTTTTTTTTCACATTTCCATTCATATTGTGGCCAAAATTAACAATACAAAAAAACTAAATTTCTTTGTAACTTGATATCAAAACCAATAATCTTTTCTTCTTGTTAATGAAGACATGTGTAAGCTAGTAGCAAAATAATTTCAACCAATAATATCATGACATCTCTTGATCAGGGAGTTGTGTCCTCCGTAGCTCCACATCGCACTACATTCTGAGCCTGCCCACATTTTCTTGTTCAAATCAAATATGTAGGATTTGACATAAATTACTTATAACAGTACACCGCTCAAATATTCTGTTTCACAGGGGAATACATAACAGTACAGGAGATAAAAACACGCTTACTTTCGTTTCACTGGACTCCAAAACTGTTTCAATTCTCGAATAAATTCCAGTCTCTCCTACTCTGCTTCTTTTTTTCTTTTTCTTTCCTGTGTGATTAAGTCACCTTCAGTGAACTGAGTCGTATTACCTTCTGAAAATGTGTCACCTTAAAAGCCCACCGGGATAGCACCTTTTGAGTTGATAGACAGCGTTTAATGTGAACGTGTCAAGTTTAACTCACAGTAGCTTAACAACAGTTGCAGAGTCGCAAAATGGAAGTAAAACTGGAATTAATTATCAATGAAAACAGTATTTATGTTCCAGTAGGTAGACTCATGAGTTATGAAATCATGCGGTACATGTGCACCATACACAAGGGCAATGAAAAAAGACCTGTGTGTTTCATTCAAAGCATCAATTCAGTATAATTAGAATTTACAGTAATAATTATGAAATATTTATCTGAAATACTCCAGTGTGTTTTAGCTAAGTAGAACATCTCACTGGTCAAACAGAGACATCTATTGGCCAGTCGCAGCCAGTGCAGGGCTGGTCCCATCACAATGAATGGAGTGTTAAATTCACAATAAAACATGCAACGTTTATGTGTTTGCCTTCAGGTCTCCTAATGCCAGATATCTGAAGACAGAGTAGCTTGGTTGCATTTTGCCTAAAGGCAACTATAAATATATATATATATATATATATATATATATATATATATATATATATATATATATATACATATATATATATATATGTATATATATATATATATATATATATATATATATATATATATATATGTATGTATGTGTGTATGTGTGTGTGTGTGTGTGTGTGTGTGTGTGTGTGTGTGTGTGTGTGTGTGTATCTGGAGATGATTCAGAGTGTCTCACAGCAATATTAATAACACATCATGAATACAACTCACGCTCACATAACACTTACTGTCTCGCTTCCTCTCTCTCACTCTTTCCTTCTTTCTCTCTAACTCTTTCTCTCTCTCCCTTTCTACCCTCTCTCTCTCCCGTTATACCTTCATCTCTCCCTCTCTCTCTCTCTCTCTCTCTCTCTCTGCCTGAGTGTATTTGTAAGATAAACTGAGCTGATGTATTCTGTCATTAAATTATCTCTCTTTTTCTCATCTTCCCTTTTATTCTCGTTGCCTCCTTCACTCTCCCTTCACACCAATCCTTCTTTCCGTCCCCCCCCCCACACACACACACACACACACTTTATTCATCTGACTTCCCTTCTTCCTTACCATTCCTCACTTTGTTGGTTTCCTTAAATCTTCCCCTTCCATAATTTTTCTCCTCCATCCTTTTCCTTAAAATGTAATCTTTGCTACTTTCTTTCCTCTTCTCTCCCACCAATTATTCTCACCATTCATTATCTTCTTCTTCTGGCTCCACCCACTCCGTTCATGTCCATTATCCCCTTTTTTGAATCTTCTACCTCCCTCATCGCTTCATCTGGACTCATCTAACACTAATTGTCCTCTTCCATCCTTACATTTGACATGTTAACCTTCTTCTATATTTCTCACTTTTTCACAAACATCTTCCCTTCCTCTCTCTTTCTTCCCTTTGTCTGTACATTACCCCCTCCTCCGCCCTCCTCCCAGTATGCAGCAGCGCTCCCATCAACATGAAGGTGCAGCATGTGAACAGCAGTGCTCTGGTGGTGCGCTGGGCTCGTCCGGCGATCATCTACCACCCGCCCATCCTCCATTTCCTGGTGTCCTACAGCTGGACGACCCACGACGACAGCTACGAGGAGACGCACCTCACCGACGCCAAACACAAACTGGTGAGACTGGGAGGGACTGAAGCTTGTAGTGGGAGGGTTAGCCTGATGTAATGGATCCTGATGCTAAATATTGGGTTATCCCCCAATAAGTGCTGAATCAATGAAACAATGACATCACATATAACATGCAGTGAAACTGGCTCTGAGGAGAGACTGCTGCTCACATTGCTGGATTGTACTGACAACAACTAAAATATGTGTAACGGTGCATTATTGTTCATAGTTATAGTTCAGATGCTGGATGAGACCAGACTGGTGTGTGTGTGTGTGTGAGAATATGTCTTGTTTAGTATTTGTGACGTATCTTGTTGTAGCATGGCAAAGCAGCTGAAAAGTACAGACTGGTTTGAAAAGGCCAACTCTGACACGTGCTGCATTCAGGTGCTGAGCGGCTCTGGAATGTGACATGTATATGAAAAGTTAGCTGCTGAACGGTATTGTGTTGACGCAGACAGCTGTGGAAAAACCAAACAATTAGGAAACATGAACGCTGTGAAAATGAGTCACACATTATAATGCTGTTATTATATTGCATTATGATACAATATTATAGTTAATCAGTGGCTCAACCGGTTTCCTACAAAGTGTTCACTGGCAACGCATTTGAGTCATTTTCAATTCAGTGCTGACAACTAAAGCCTGATTAATGTTTCAGGGGTTCAGAAAGGTCAGGGGAACATGGTGTTATTAACTGTAAACATAAAATATACAATGATGACCTGAAGTAGAAGACTGCATGTGTTGATTTGATAAATATTATTCAAAAGCACAATACTCTTCTTTTCTTAACCAAGTGCTTTAGTGACCAAATCCAGACCATTGGATGCTGTCAAAAGGAATGTAGTCATGTAAACATTAGTTTAGGGTCAGGGTGAAGGATTTAGGGGGATCTACTGGCAGAAGTAGAACATACTATTAATAACTACATTTGCATAGTGTATAATCACATAAGCTAAGAATAGTTGAGTTTTTGTTAGCTGAGAATGAGCCCTTCATATCGACAGAGAGCGGTCCTCTTCACAGAGTCAGCCATGTTTCTACAGTATCCCAGAAGCGACAAACCAAGCACTCTTGAGAGAGAGAGAGAGAGAGAAAAAGAGAGAGAGAGAGAGAGAGAGAGAGAGAGAGAGAGAGAGAGCCCACAATGTGTATATTGATGGCCAAAGAGCAAAACCTCCTTTTTTGAGAATACAAAAAAAAATACCAAATAATACATTTTGCAGACGGGAGGTTTTGCATATCGATGGCCATCGTCCATCGATATGTTACCTGAAGGCCCTCCTAGTTCTCCAACAAACCTGTGAGACACCACCAGCCGTGGTCTGACTTCTGTTGCTGCTAAAGTAGTGTTATTATGGTGAGGGTGGCCTATGAGAAGGGCAATCGATGTTACCACTGTTTTGGAAAGAGAGGAGTGAACGGACGACGGCAAGGTGAACATGTTTGGTGAGCACAGCGTGCTGTTCTGGAGTAGAGTTGTGGGCCAGTTGCAATGAGCAGCCTAAACCTGGGTCAAAGGATGTGAACCCTGCTGAGCTTTATGAGCTCCTTCCTGTGGCTTTTGCAGTACGAGAACATCGCACGTCCTAAATTATGAAAGTTATTGGCAGTAATAAAAATCCAGGCAGCAGTTAAATTCCCTCCAAATTATATTTAGCAAATCAAATTAGTAGGATAAACACATATTATGTAGTAGATGGGGCTGCAATTACAAGAGGAGTTTCACATACCAAAGAATCTGAAAAACAATCCAATAACCCAGATTCATAAAACTTTATCTTTGGTATAAAACAGTTCAATCCAATAAGTGTCTGCTTATATAAATATATCAATGTAAGTAGACATTAACATGCACATGCATTAGCGGAACTGCTCGAATACTCGAACAACTTTGCATTTAAAATCACATGCAGACTCAGACAGTGTTTTATAGTAACTGTATAACATGTAGGAAATCACCAGCACGGAGCATATTTCCATAATATCAAATATGGTGCATATATAATGAGCTCAGTGCTTTACGTCGTACACACGCACACACACACATTTGCAGTCTTGCAGTCACACACACATTTGCAGTCTTTGTCTGATGTCTTTCTTGGCCTAGTTTGTGTGAGAAGAAATAAAAAAGAATAATCTCTGTTCAGACTTTTCTGACTCTTAGCTATTCGATAGCCATGTTTGTACAGCGCTATATTCCACAGAGATACAGCAAAACAATGAATCCTTTCAGTTCCTCCTCACTCACCGCTCACATTTCATGTCCACAGCCCATGTGCCTCATCACACCACTGGGTTTCAGGTTTGGTGAGAGATTCCATGTGAAGTTAGTTTCAGTGGTGTTTATTTCAACTTCCAGGCATGTTGATCCCCTGCCTCTCTATCACTGAAATCAAGCAGCAGCTATGACAGAATAATGAATCCGAAGGAATTAATTCAACTTTTCCTGGTTTTAGGAATGAGTTCTAAAACCAGGAAACCAGTTAGCGTTTTGGCATTTCCTGTGTCCGCATCTTGAAGTCAGTGGATTTCTTTTAATGGGCTTTTGGTTAGATGCCTTAAATAAGGTCTGTGTTTAACACAAGCTGATGATTGTACGATATGAAATGTGTCAGCATTAAAGGAGTCTGACCCATAAGAACAGATGAAAATGAAAATAAAAGAGAGCAATTGGTTGAAATATATAATCACTAAATCTCAGTATTATTCATACATTTGTTCCCTCTATATTCCATTTTAACTAAAATGCTTCAACAGTAACACGTACAGGGCAGGAAAGAAAGTGTTGGAGGGGGATTCCTTCTGTCCTCCCTCAGGGCGGGGCCTCCATCTGTGATTGGCCAAAACACGATGTCCTCGAACAACCAGATCAACAACCAGACCACAATGTTGACATCACTTTGGTCCAATGATGATTTCCTCATGTCATCTTCAATTCTCTACCACTGTATGCATGTGACGAGCTTGTAGTAACACATAGAAGCATATTAGAAAAGACAACATACAAATTGTTAACTACAAAAAAATCTATTTAATTTAAGCCCTTACAACAAAGTACAATTCTCCATTTTTCATATTTACGTTTCCCTTTTTTAATCGAGCAGTAGCTAGCTAACAGTTAGTTTGTTAAAGGACCAGCAGTCCATTGACCATATAGGGATCCAGTCATGGGTGAGGTAGCTGTCTAAGGAGTTTGAATTTTTTATATACAAAATTCCATCTTCCTGTTTCTTTCTGAGCCACTGAGGGACACACCCTTGTAGTTTCATATAGATTTGTTGCTGGGACAAAACACTGGAAATCAACCTGCACCGACTGCCAAGACAAAGATACCTGCTCAGTTTGGCTGACGCTGTAATTTGATTTTTATCTTGGAATGAATATGGAATACATATTGTTGTACCCTCATGTCTTACAGTGGGTGTTGTATTAAGTTACGTACCCTTTAAAACTCACCCTTCTCTGTATGTAGATGTGTTGCATTGAGGAGAAGAGGAAGGGCCAAGTTGCATAAATATCTGTGCATCAGACATATGATCAGAAAAGATCAAACGGGCAGAATGCAGAGATATGATTACGAAACAGGGGGGATTAGAAGTAAAGACCTGCCTCTAATATAGTCTGCCTTAGTGAAAGGTCATATCTGCCTTTAGTTCAGCCCCTTGTTTATGATTTTGTATTAATGATGATGATTTGGGGGGGCTTTAGGGGTTTTTGGGCTTACAAGTCAAAACTGCTTAATGGTGCTTATCTCTGGGGGATTTGAGACTAAAGTACAGGTCTTGAAAAACCCAAATAGGTCACATCATAGTCCAGATTCTAGATGATCATCTGCCAGTAATCAGGTGATTGTCTTGAGCAACAACTTGCATAACAAAGTGCTCCATATTTCCAATTGGCTTTCTAAGTGGCTGCTATATATTACTTCCTTTTTTACCTTTGTCATCTATTTATTTTGATTTCCTTTCATCTGTCCTTTCCTTCCTTCTACCCTACTTTCCCTTCTTCCTCCGTCATCCCCTTCCTGCTGATACGTTGCAAGCTGCACCGCCCGGCCTTCAGCCATATGCTATTTGATCAACTTGATTAATGGACTATGATTTACCCTCATCACTGTGATACACCACACATTTGAACATATTGTAATCATCTCGTGCATTCCCATGTGTACAAACATCACTGTCCTGATTGATTTCTGATTAGACTTTGAGCAGAGCCACAGTCTGATTTATTGTAAATAATGACAATAAGATTTCAGACCAACAGAAATTCAAATGCCGTTGCACTGGGAGGAAGTTTGTGTGTGTGTGTGTGTGTGTGTGTGTGTGTGTGTGTGTGTGTGTGTGTGTGTGTGTGTGTGTGTGTGTGTGTAGGTGTGTGTGTGTGTGTGTGTGTGTGTGTGTGTGTGTGTGTGTGTGTGTTATTTCAGAAATAGAGTGGATTTTACATCATCAAAATTTGACTGCGAGGTCCTTGAAAAATCTAATAACTTGCTTTGGAACCAAACTGTTTAGACACGTACAAAATCACCACTGATTGCATCATTAAAAATATATATTGTATTGTTTAACAACAGCACATAATCGCAGCTCTGGCAAAATAATAGTTATTATGAGAAAATATGTCTGCAGAGGTTTTAATGCAATAATTATTAATGTCTCTGGGGACAAAAACTATGATCACTCACACACACACACACACACACACACACACACACACACACATACATACACACACACACACACACACACACACACACACACACACAAACACTCACAAACCAAGCAACATCCTCCATCAGTTCCATTACAAATGGTCTCATCAGGAGCCAAAAATGAGCTATGAGAGGAGGCTGTGGAGCAGACAGGAGGTTTCATTCCCTTACATTGTGGTCTGCTGATCGGCTGGCAGAATACTAATGCTAAGCTGGAGGGAATGCGGGGCTTCCAGCCTGCGCAAAAAGCATGACCTTGGGCCAGCGGCTCTGTAGGAAAACAGGGAAAGCTGCAAAAAAAGGGTTGAGAGTGCCCCCTGGCTGTGGAAGCAGCATCGGCTCCCAGAACTGGGATTCTGCCATGATGAGAGATGGATGGAGAGAGATGGAAAGAAGTGGAAAGTAGTTTATCCACCCATCATTAACTCCAGAGACTACCCATCCCTCTAAAACCTACTTCCCTCTCCCTCACCCTTCCTGCTCTTCCTCCCCTTGCCTTCTCCCCCCAACGCTTCTTTCCCACACACTATTTGTCTTCCCCCTTTCTGTCAGCCCTTTGATTCTGCTCTTATTCCCTATATTCTCCCTTGACGCCTCTATCTAGGTCACAACAAAGACTTACATGGCTTTAGGACCCTCAAATCCCCCACACATCCCCCATTTCACAATCAATGGAGAATCCCCATTTAATGAAACACTCTGTACTGGACTTTTTTTATAGCCCATACCTCTTGGCTCTATGCTGTAGGGTAGCAAGCGGGTCTGTAGAAAAGGGAAGAGGCTTTTCTCTAACATAACCTGAAGAAGGCAAGTGAGTGTAATTTGTGTGTTAACAGATGTAGAATTGGATGGGGGGCAGTGACTGTATGCAGCATCTCAAAATATCTCCCTGATATTTGAGTTCAGAAAGACTCCTCGCTTGCTGGCTTATATCATTATGGACACCAACACATGCAATTTATATTAGCATCGTTTATCTGGAAAATACAGAAAAAACCTGACCAATATTTTGGAATGTGGCTTTAAAGGCTTTAATGGCTTTAAAGCTAGCCATATAGTGTTTACACCCCGAGACCGAATGTTTGTGATTTAAAATCAAAATCTCCTTTAAGAGTTACAATGTTCATATCTAAATGTCTTACATACAGTATGAACTCAGTTGAATGCTTAGCACTAATAGACAAAGAGAAGATAAAATCAGTTTAAGGGACGGATCACAAGGAAGCGCCTTGGCAGAGTGTTGTGTTGGCCGAAACAGCGTGCACTGGTGGAGCGGTGGAGCTGCAACTGGCCGATCAAATGTGATTAACATTCCCTATCACTTACTCTGTAGCTCTCTCACAGACCAAGAGCGAATTAGCTAGCTAGCCTTACTACGTCTACTGGCATTAAAACAGGAAGGAAATGGTTAAGTAGTATTTGATTGGCTGCCTGAGCCAAGTAAGATTTTGGCGGAGAGCAGTGCAACTCGGCACCTGGTGCTGAAAAGTTGGGAATATTTTTACCTTCATATGTGTCTAAAACTGCTAGAAAAAGGGAGGATCAAAAGAGGAGCACTCGGCAGGCCAAAGGGAGACGATAGTTTTGCTGCTGATGCATTTCTGGCAAGGGATCTCAGCCAACAGCCCTGCAATAATTCCTCCTTCACAAATTATAATTTGTGATGCTGCTGAATTGCATTGGGATATAATGATTGCTGTTTAAAATATTGGGTGTGCAATATGGTGGACAAAATATTTCAACCCTTCTCAAAATGCAATGAAACTCAACGACATCACAAACTGCGGCCATTAAAATTGCCATGAAATGCAATCAACACCTCTCAAACAAAACCGCACTATAACCTAAAGGCAGCATTTATTGCAGGGCGGTTTTATGAGACTGCTTTCATTTTAGTTCGGCGTACCTAATAAATTGGCAACTGTACAGAGTCTAAACAGCACAGTAAAGTACAGCTGACACTAATGGGAACGTCCTCAGTTTTACAAGTATTAAGCCATAAACAAAAGTATCGAACAAATAGATAGTATCACTACGCGTCTCTACGTCACTCCTCTGCAGCCGAAATGCCAAACTCGAGGCTTCAAAACGCCAGTCCACCAACCAATAGGTGATGTCCACTTTGTTTATACAGTCTATGGATAGCATCAGATGAAAAGTCAGGGGATCACCATTAGAATTCATCATCTGAGACCATTAATAGCTCGAAAGCTCAGAAAAGTCTACCACAGACGTGCAAATCATTTGAACTAAATAAATAATGGTGCTGATGTGTAAAGGGATTTAGGACAACCTTTGTTTTCATAGTCAGGAGAAAAGAGAATTTCTGTTGGTCCAGTTGTCCTGTTCAGCTCTAAAACAGATGTCTTGCTCAACCGGTATTAAGAAATTAAGCAGCAGTGTCATTAAAAATCAAAGTGACTTTTTTAAAGTTAAACCATGATTTAATCTGATTTAAAAGTGATTCCTTGTTGGGGCAACCCAGCCTTAAAATTCTAAATGTATGGCATACTCTGTCTTTCTGGAGGCTACTACTGGCTCTGGTCTTACTGCAGAAGTAATAATGTAGTTGTAGCAATGCGTGTCTATTATTCTGTCTATTATTATATACAAAAACATGGTCTTGTATTAGTGTATAAATAGAGTAATGGTGCCTATCAGAGAGAGTGATGTGATTCCAGAATCTTCAGACATTCTGTCTGTTTATCAGCTGCTGTTGATGCCACTGTACATCGAAGCCCTGAGATGTTTACATGAAATCCTCTGATTTACTCAATCTTTGCCACCCATCTGTGTGAGAGCAGGAGTCAGCTGGAAGCGTTAGTGTAAACAGCAACACCCACGACGGTCCGACAGAGCTCTTCCTGCTCAGGAAAGCTATCAGTTCTGTACAGTCCCATGGTGCATTTGTGGTGATGATATCTAGTTCCCTCTGAATACAGGATGGAGATTAAAGGAGTCGTGTGGCGATCCACAGCTAAAATGTGAAAACTTATAATTAACACAGTTCCACTCCCAAAATGAAAACGTCTGCTGGGTTTTTATTGAATTTTCATTTAATCATTGGTATATCATCAACACATCAGTGTCCTTGTTAGTGTAAATAATGTAACCAAGTGGCTCTGCCACTGAGAATGTTGTCAGTCTTAAGCTGCCTGGTCACTGTGTTTTACATGAACTATATCCTCCATTCTAAGAAAAGCACATCACAACAGGTTGACCGGAACAGGAGACCGCTCCGTTCAATACGCCAAGAGCCGTAACACGTACCATGCTATGTCAACCTCCTTTAGACTTTTTGGGGGATTAGATGGGAGCGTACAGACTGGACAGTTAATGCGTCCTGGCCTTAATCAGATGACAAGAATCTGTCTCTGCTAAAGTCTACACTTTGATCACGAGCGAGTCTCTAACTGTGCCTGTGTGCTGTAACACCCTGGTACAGTGGGTTTATCAGTGTTTCTTTGTTAAAAACAGCTGCCTGCTGAGGGGAAGGTAACAGAAAGGAATGTAGAACATTATGAAAAATGTTTCCTTAATTAATTTGTTGAAAATGTTAAAACAAAATTACCACATTATTATTCGAAGATTTGCCAATATTTAAACTTGCTATTTATTATCCCTTTGAGAAGTTACAATTTTAGATGGCGATATAATGTGATGGTGGATACTGTGTATCGTAATGATGCCGTGCCTCCCCCAGACCGGCAGAACTGATTTTTGAAACCATAAAACAGAAACGAGAATGATAGTTTCTAGTGGCGTGCTGTTTCTTTTCACTTTTGAGTGGTTATCGGCAGTGATGAAACAGCTTGCGAAATGTCTGGCTGAAGGATTTGTTAGATTTGATTAAAAAATGACCCTTTACTAATATAATGAAATAGGCAAATGAAAATGAAGCAGAAAAAGGTGTGACGGTCTAATATATATTAGAACAAGGCTCTATTGGAATTCATCTCTTCGTGGTTAAGTCTTATATGTTCACCGCTTTATGTGATAGAGATGATAGACTGCAACGTGCATGATAACTTCATCATTGTGCTGGACATTATTTCTATTAACTGGTTTGGAAAGCTTGACAGCAGGTGAGCTGATAGGCTGGAGGAAGACAGGCTGTGATAGTCGTCCAGACAGGATCCTGTTTGATAGTGCAGTTACTGTAATGGGTGAAGTCTGGTGTTAATACGATGATGAGCATGCAGAGAGACAATCCTTCTTGACCTTCGGGAACAGTATATGAGAAAAAGAATCTTAGCTAAAAGTTGAATCTGCTCTTGATTTACATAATGAGTTTACAGTGAAAACATTTCCAGAAGGATTATATGTGGCAGTGTTATGTGTAAATAATAAGCACATTGGTTTAACTATTGCAAGTTATGTCTTGCTCTTTTGGTGTGATCGCTATAGGAATAATAGAGACCAAAATTTTAGAATGAACTTATATGAACTGAAGATACATTGTGAAAGGGTTAAAGTTCTAAGACAAAAACATGGACAACACCCAGACGCCATGGTAGAGACCTGTCAATCACCTTATAGCCCCGCCCTAAAGCATACTCTGCTTTATGGTCTATTTGACTCTAAATGGACCATCATTTACTAAATGAACATCATGCTGTATTGAAGAAGACTTGAAACTAGAGATTGAGACATAAACTCATGTTTACAATGTTTACTGAGGGAATAAATCAAGTAGAATCATTTTCTCATAGACTTCTACAACCTGACTTAATTTTGCCAGCAGAGGAGTGGCCTCATAATGGCCATTAGAAGGAATACAGGTCAAAGGCACTTCTACATTGACTTCACTTTTCAGAGCTGGTGGTTGCCGCCTGTGTGGAAGTGACCATGGGGAAATAAAGAAACACACATTGTTGATGGAATCCTGAGGCTGAATAACAGAAAGAAAGGGGCAATGTCTGGTTTGAGATAGCTAGAATAGAAAGTGAACTGGCTGTATTAAAGGTTCGCTGTCGAGAAATAAGAGAGTGTATAGGGATGAGATGGGCTCCTGGTTGACCTTCACTGTAGCTTCATTAGAAGAACACCAGACTACACTGACTTATACCCGCTGTATACCAGGCTGTAAAACACTGCAGTCTGGTTTGGTCTCCAAGATGGATGTTTTTGTGTGTGTTGTTTTGCTCTTTTTGTTTCAGTTGTGTTGTGCATTCAGTTTGATTAATAATTGTTTGAGGACCACCTGACAGAATAACTTATACGGATAAAAGACACAAATTAATTTTCACAAAAACTGCATGTAGTTAGTTTGACCCACCTATAGTTGGGGTAAGGTATGTAATTCAGGGGTGTTAAAAAAATATCCTTAAGAACCACATAGGAATCTATGCAACCTCCTCTGGACATGCACTCCCTGCCCTGTGAACTGAACTAACATGGCTTTTGATACAAACTTGAAGGACCTTACTGATTTTGTTTGTGTGTGTGTTGTGTGTGTTGTCCAGGAGGCCGTCATATCTCCTGTCTCCCCCGATGTGCTGTACCTGTTTCGAGTTCAGGCCATCTGCATGAATGACATGCGCAGTGACTTCAGCCAGAGCATGCTCTTCAGAGGTAACAAAGAAACACACACACACACACACACACACACACACACACACACACACACACACACACACACACACACACACACACAGAGAGGGACCGTTTAGACCTAAAGTGCTCATGAATTGCAGCCACATTATCTTTAATGTCAACATAACTGTCAATATGAGCACCAGTACACATCTCTTTCATGTATACAGCCCTCTCTCAACATGCCGTGCATATTGTCTTACATTTGTGCAAGCAGTATTTTGTAACAGTTAGGATTCCTTTGATCGTAATATCACAAAATCTTTCATATTCAGGTTATTTATGTGCGCTCATATCAACAGCTGCAGGCTAAAGGGATGGTAACAGAGGGAAGGAAAGACACACAGGAACAGTAAGCAGCTGAAACGCAGAGAGATGAATTAATTTCATCTCTTTTATTGCCTACCCATTAAGTATTCAGCGCCTAGCATTTCCATTATATCATCTTGTAATAACTGTGCTTGCAATGCACTCATGGATGTCTCGTAGACACCCCTTCACTGAGAGTGGCCTGGTTGCCGCTTCTGTGTTTAACAGTGGAACGTCCCGTCTTTCTCTCTTCTCTGTGTTTCAGCAAACACCACCAGGATCTTTGAGGGGACGAGGATTGTGAAAACTGGAATGGTAAGGGAAACGGAGGTGAATCTTTACTATTGTCTTTTCACGTTGTGAATCTGACCCAGATCCAAACATCACGGACTGAACCCTTAAATATAACTTAAGGAGTCAAATATTTTGTCAATAAGGTTAAAATTGTGGAGGAAAATCAAGAATACATTTCAGATTCTAATCATTACCTTCGTTCTTTCTTTCTCAGCCAACAGTGTCTCCAGCCTCCTCAGCCGACATGGCTCCCATCTCCTCTGGCTCATCTACTTGGACCTCCTCAGGTATCCCCTTCTCTTTCGTATCCATGGCGACAGGAATCGGCCCGTCCTCCAGCGGTAGTCAGGCGACGGTGGCGTCCGTGGTGACCAGCACTTTACTGGCCGGCCTGGGCTTCAGCGGCGGTGTCATCTCCTCCTTCCCCAGCTCCGTTTGGCCGAGCAGAGCACCAACCCCTAGCCGCAACTCCGCACGCCAGACCACTGAACCCACCGAGACCGCCAAAGACACTTCTGCCTTTGCTGTCACGACAGCCGCAGCCAAAGATAACAGTGAAGCTGGGGGTGAGGACAGAGAGAACAGCAAGGGTCAAGGGGAGGATGAAGAGAGAGAAGGAGAGGATAAGGATGAAGAGGAGGAAGAAGAAGAAAAAGAGGAGAAGAAGGAGAGGAAGGGATCAGGAGGTGTGGGCGAGGCAGGGAGGAAGGACGACAGTACGGCAAAGAATGAAGCGTCCAGCGAGACACCGGATGCGACTGCGAAGGAGAAAAAACAGACTGAACCGGATCCAGCTCACATGCCAGCTGTAGAAGACCAACTGGAGGTGTATACCCACAATCCACTTGACATCAACTCAACTACCAGCACAAAGGCAGTCAATGAAATGGCAGAATTCCCAGTCCCCAAGGACCCAGCAGCCACACTCAGCCCCTTCTCAGGGAGGGACAAGAAGCGCTGGCCTTTCTCCATCCACACTGGTGAGTCGACTCATGTACTAAAGCCTCATGTGAACAATGCCCTTTATTTGGAGACAAATCAGGCTAATTTGGTGAATTTGCAAAACTGCAGAATTATCAGCTTTCCCTTTTTTGGACCAAGTTGATCATTTCAAAAAAAGTCCCAACTCGTTTGGTGACACCAGCTACAGTTACATGAACCATTTGTTTTCCATCTAAATGTCTAGGATTTATCTTGTGAAGCCCAAGTATCTTCTTAAAAAATAAAATGAAATAACTGGATACGGTCAACAATGAGTATTCGGAAAGTCCTCAGAGGTACTTGTCTCTCAAAAGGCTGTTCCTTTATCAAGTGCCCTCTAGTCAAGGATCCAATTTTAAGGAATCCATAAAAATAAAATCATTCATCCAAGTGTTTGATATCTATGGCGCTCAAGGCCCTCCTGACGGACCCCTTGACGTGAGATTACATTGACAAAAAACGGTAATATTTCTTAGTGTTGGATAAATTGAAATCGTGTATGGCCTTTGGATTTTATGTACCTTTGATACTTTGGGGGCTTTTTGTGCAAATAGGTAATAAAACCACTGATTTGACAGAGAAACATATTATTTGTATTCATTTTGCCACCTTTGTCACTATTGTTTCCATGAAAAGGAACAGGAAGATGTTTGATCATAGTGTTATTCTCCTGTGAGATCAACTGTTATGTGATTTGTTTAAGATTTGGATAAATATGGATGTAGAAAACATTGTAATGCTAGAGCTGGTTCTGGCAATGAGACTTAGCAAACGATGCCTATGGGAGTCCAAATTTGATCTAATAGTTTATTCTATTAAAACTGAAAATATACTTTTACTTTTACAGCTCAGTAAAAGTAAGTAAAAGTTTGTTACTTAAACCCATCATTTGATATTAAGACGATGACGGACAAGTTTGTCAAATAAAGATAGATAGCTTATAGTTAATCTTTATTAGAGCTGTAGAAAAAAGTTGAAGCAGGAGCCTAAACATAACAGAGTTGGATGGTCGAGTTTAATGGGTTGTATGCAGAGTAAGAGGTGGAAGTGGGCCTATATATCCGAAGGCCTTAATGTACTAAGTGATGATGAATTGCTGTGATATAGAGTGGATGAATTGCAGTGATGTAGAGCAAAGTAAAGTGTGAACAGAGTTCGAGCAAGAGCTGAGAGCAACCCTAATGTGTTTCCTCGCCCTGCTCCCCCTCCTCCTCCCCCAGCTCAGACTTTCAGCAGGGCACTGCATTAGCCAAGCGAACACCATGGGACATCAATTCAATTTCAAGTGCTTTGAAACATAGACTAAGCGCAAGACCAGACATTATTATGAACAAAAGAAATCTCCTGATATTACCCGGAAATGGCTTTCTCAATCTCTTTGTCAAAGCACATTTAGCTAATGTTATTCGGTTTGAGCTGGACGGACTCACGGGTAAAAGCTTAAAAGTTCTTGTCCAACTTTGTAAAACCAATAACTGTATTAATTTGTCTCAGAACCTCTGATGTGGGAGGTGTTTTTATAATGACTGCATGCTTTCATTACTTCAGAAAGCAAACAGCTACAAATCACTGTTTTTCACAGCATGAGAAGAGTCAGCTCTGTTGACCGAAACAAACTCTAAGCTGTTATTGTAAAGCTGCATGTTCTGGAATCTACGCAAAGTTAGCAGGATGTAGCACAGGATACAGTTACAACAGATGCTAGTTAGTGTTGTGATACTTGTTCTTTATTCTACTACATCCATCAGATTGCAATTAGTTGTTACTTTGCAGATTGAGAGTATACATGCAAAACAATATGATCAATGTATACATTTCAACGCCAGACAAGACTCCTCCTACGATGTAGTCATAATCAGTTGCACTTAGACCAGAAACACATTTCATGAATGCACCACTAACTATCTTTTAAGACATAACAGTCTGAAAGATGCTGTTCGATACAACTTTTTTTGGAAACCTTTGCAGCAACAAGTTGGTCAAAACTTACACAGGAATTAAAATCCAACTAAATACTGAACATAGTATATCAACATACATGCATTTAATAAATCGGTCCCATTGTCTCTGATATCCGATCCAGCTATTTGAGTCAGTATCCAGTATAATTATGCATCCATAATTATTTTTATTGAGTATGTTGCTTTGGATACATCAAATACAATTAAATACATGTTGCTGAATATACTTTTACTTCTGTAAAGGATGTGAATACTTTTCCCGAAACAGTTAAACTGTGAGGTCATAACTTTCAGTCCACCTAAGTAACGTACACATAGTTGTACTGGGGACCCACCAGGGACCCTGATCCAGCTACACTCACATAATCGAGAAAAATTGCAAAATGAAGCAGAAATCTTCCTCTGTTTATCCCCAAATTCCCTCACTCTCGTCCCATCTGCTCCTGCATCCTCCCCGTTCTCACTTATCAAACGTAGCCATACTTTCTCCATACTTTTCATTTTGTTTTCGTTACTCGCTCAATCTCTTTTTCTTTTTAGTCCCTCTCCTCTCCTCTCTTCCTGTTCCCACTGCTCCCCACCCCCCCATCTCACTCCTCTAGTGCACCCTCATCCTCGCTCTGCCTCTCCCTCTCGCTCTGATCTGAGTGCTGGCCTACTTTCAGACATGGCGAGAGGAGATGAGGCTTGCAGGCTAGACTCAGCTGCAGGGGAGGACAAAAAAAGAGACTCTGCTTCATTTAGAGTTGTGTGTGTGTGTGTGTGTGTGTGTGTGTGTGTGTGTGTGTGTGTGTGTGTGTGTGTGTGTGTGTGTGTGTGTGTGTGTGTGTGTGTGTGTGTGTGTGTGTGTTGCTGCTGCTGGCAAGGGTTTATTTATTTATTTTTGGCAGAGCGCTATAATCGTAAGAGAAAGACAGAGGGGAAAAGAGACGGGAACAGAGGCAGGCAGCATCTCACAGGTTTCTCTGTGTGCATGTCTGGGCGTGCGTGTGTCGACGTAAGGAAGGAGATGCACACTTCGCGCCGATGCGAACCAGCTGCAGTGCAGGGGCCCGGTCTGATGTAGTGTTTGGCTCAAGGCAAAGCTACAGATTGAAGGCCATGGGAGCCGGCGTCAGCTCCGGCAACGTCATGGCTGCAGCCGCAGAAGTGGGTACGTGGTGCTGATGGTTGTTGTGTAGATTAATGGACCTAAAAAGCTAATTGGGTTTTACAAATGACTGAAATCACCCAGAGGTGTGTGTTGTTTTGATGCAGTTATCTGGCTGCACTTCCTGGCAGAGTGAGCAGGGCTCAGGACAGGGAGGATGGACATCAGCAAGGAAATGTATTCATTTTGATTTGATGGTTTGTATTCACTGCAATACCTTCACTTTTCAGTGAGATGAAGTTAAGGAAACAACCTATTTATCTAATAGTGTCCCGTACAGAGATACAGTCCAGGATCTCTTTAGCTTAGCTTAGCAAATAAGTTGCTTTCCAATTCCACACTATATACAGATTATAATAAAGTATACACTATGTACAGCATGGCAACATGAAGAGGAATTGAAACAAGACATCAGCAATTCCAACAGATGCTGATCAAACTTTGGAACACTTCAATTTGGAATCCTTCCATGAAGAAAGCTACATGTTTTTTCAAAGAGTTCATACTCTTTCAGAGCCTATCTTGTCACTGTCCACAATTTGTTTTGTTTTGTTCTGTTGGCTGTTAGTTAGCTCCTCGTTTCCTTTGTGAATTGTAATGTTGGACATGCATGCATACAAACATGTTTGAGTAGATTTAATTTTGTCAGTTTTCCAGTGTGAACAGCCTGATTCAGTGGTTTGTACAAATATTCAAATAGGTTAGCTGTGTGCTTTGGTTTGAGAAACAGTGGACCGGCCTTGCAGCAAGGATTAAGAATGGGGATGTTTGTCTTAGCTCGCTATATGTCAATTCTCGACAGAAAATGTCCCTTAAAAATGACTGTTGAAAGTCAAGTTACAGAAATAACCTTTAGCTTGTAAAGATTGAACTGCTGTTGTAGAAACCTCCGGTGGCAAAACACACAAATATGGGCCTTGTACATATACAGTCTCAGTGGGCCACCTTCTCCTTTAAATAGATCTATTGTCATGCCTGTACAATAACCGAATCAACAATATGCACATAAATCTGTGTTGAATCCCTCTTCTCTCAACATACTGTAATTACTGTGAGAGACGTTCGCTGTGAGGTTTTATTGCATTGCACAACATTATTTCTGTCACTGAAGGAATTTCTCTGAATTTGGCAGAAACGTCACACAACAATCAGGATGAACTGATTCTAATTCATGTTTTTGGCCCAAACTCAACAATGCGTTTGCTAATCATGACACTGCCTAATAGGATGAAACTTAAGAAGTAATGATATTTTCAACAGACAAGGATCAACAGACAAGGATCTGCAAATAAAAAGCAAACTTTAATTCCAAGCTTCATGAGGGCTACCCCTATGTTGGAGCCTCTGGTGGTTCCACTATTTGCCTCACAACTACGTCCATGGACACACCTAACAGCTTCTGAGTCCACTGAAAATAACATGATTGGTTAAGGCAATACAAAACAAAAATACACAAAATTCTAAATCAATGAAGTGAAACAGAATGGCATTTCAATCTGATATTCATGCTAGCAAAACTTGGCTTGATATGTATTACATATGGAATTGGGACACAGTCAAGCTCTATCAAAGGCAAAGAAATGTTCCTTTAAAAATGTTTTTTATATTTTATTATTTTCCTGCCTTTGCAAGAAATCTTGTCACGCTAGTCGACACTCACCAGCTTGTGGCTGCTCTCATATTGACATACGGTAAACCGTTGGAGACCGCACCAACCACGCATCACACATAGTTGGAGACTAGTTATTGTAGTGTGTTAAGCTTCCAGCTCCTCCAAACAACGGCTGCAAAATTAAAGAACATCCAAGTTTGAGGACTTTAGGAGTTTTACCAAATATTTGTAGATGAATATTTCAGCTGATTGTTGTGCTGTGAGGTCAACCTATGCTTGATTCAGTTGCTTCCAACACTTTATGAATGGTGTACAATGATAAAAAGAGGGAACTGTCTCAACCTTTTTCACTTTGATTTCCTTTCTTTTCAATATCCTTGGTTGTACAACAAGAGATAAGTGGCAGAGGCTTTCATATATTTGTCTTGTAATATAAAAGCAAATATATAAAAGCCTGAAGCGTTGATCGTGTATGATTCAACACAAAGGTGCTATTATTAACAGTAACTCTTATCAGTCCAATCTGATTTCCTCCCTCTGCTACTTCTTCAGTACTTTGATTCTAATCCAATCGCAATTTCCACATATACTCAGAATCAACATTCCTATTAGAGTTAACTCTTTATGTAGCATTCACCGCTTCCACCTTCCATCAAATCCTCATTCCACCTGACGATAATTCTGTCCCTTATTGCTTCCTCCATCTTTTTCTTCCAGACCGTCCAAGTGCTGTGACCAACCTGACCCACCAGACAAGACCCAGTACTGGTGTGGGACTGGGCCGTGTGGAGTGGCTGGTACCTTTGGTGGTGGTTTCAGCTCTGACGTTCCTCTGCCTTGTTCTCCTGCTAGCTGTGCTCGTCTACTGGAGGTGGGTGCAACAATACCATCACATATGATCTAACTTTGAGTTGGTGTTTGAAAGATGGATGGATGACTTGAAGGTTGCATGGCAATGCTAAATGGATTGTAATTATATTGTGCTTTTCTAGTCTTCCGACCACTCGGAGCGCTTTAACACTACTTGTTACTTATTCACTCATTTGCACCCATTCATACACTGTTGGGAGGGGCAACCATGCAAGGTACCACCTGCCTATAGGGACTAACTAATCCTTCATACCCATTGGAAAAATGGGTACCGCCAGAACAGCCTGCAGGAGCAATCTAGGGTTACGTGTCTTTCTCAAGGACATGGACATGGACTGACGGAATTGTGGATCGAACCGCCAATCCTCTGATTGAAGGACGACCCTGCTCTGCCTCTGAGCCACAGTCACCCAGTGTGTGATGCAGCATTTGTTTATAGTTGAAGATGGGAATGTAAAGATTGGTACATTATAGGGGCTTTCTCCCCTTTGATAATTTGATTAACTGCATTCTTTATTAGTCCAGCACTGTTTACACTAACAGTAATGCACAACGTCACAGCCTTAGAGTCACTGGGAGACGCTTAGTGTGTAGTTGTGCTCTGAGTGGTGGTGTCGGGAGGATGCCAAATCTTTTGTTGTGTTAATTAAAGCTAAATACTATTACCTGAAACCTCCAGGGTGGCCTATTATGGGGAGAAATACAATTTGAGAGGAGAACATTAAGCACACATAAAAAAGCTTTTTAGGCATTCAAATCACACCCAGAAATACACTAAATTATTATTTTTCAAAACATTTCCACAATAAACCAAGTACAGCTACGATTTTCAGGATAGATTAATATTTCTGGCAATGAAACCTGTGAGGACTTTCAGATGTAATAACATTTGATATATATATAGTTAGATTTTTCACCACCATAGTGTGATTCACCTGAACTTAATCATGGCAAGAACAAAGGCAGTAGTACACTGCTGATGTTTTTATGCTGTTATGAAAGATTAACACAACATAATTAAAACAACACGTTTTAATAGTCAGCAGAGCAGAGTGCTGTTTTTTTTATTGGATAGTGAATTTAGAAAATAATCCATCCCCTGGCTTAACAACGCCCAGTCCAACCTTTCAGACGCGGAATTTATTGAGCTCCATGGAGATGCTGCAACATGTCAATATGGTGTTTGCCATACACCAAAACCAATAAAGGAAACCGTAAAGAGCACTGCACACTTAAACATTAATGCTGATGTTAATATTGACATTTCAGAAGTTTGAAATATCTGCATTTCATAGTTGAAAATGGCTCCAAACCCCAATCTACGGTTTTAACTCAGCCAGGTTTGAGATGGAGTAGTCCGTTTAGGACTAATCTAAGTCATGAAATAAAAGAATATCAAAGTCCTCTAATCAGACCACCCTCATCTCCTCTCCACACAGCGTCTATCATTTTGACTTTTTCAGTAACCACTGTGGAGCACGACGATCACAGCAGAAGCCTGTTCTCTCCTTTCTGTAGACTGGTCATTGAGCTATCAGTATATTATAACATGTGGTGAAGCTTGGGCGTTTCAAAGTGGGGCTGTACTGTATGAGGTTCTTATCTATAGTCAGGGTATTACCTACCCTATCCTACAGTGTCCCCAGTTTGTAGAAGCAGGAGTACCAGAATGAGAGCAAAGCAATGTGCTGTGGACGGGGACAGCAGCAAAATCTTTTATAGACACCTAAAGGTTTAAGTGTACACTATATTCAGAATATTTCACCACTGTATCTGGCTGTCAGATTGAAAGTGAAATTTATCTCACTTCAAAGCTACCAGCCTCCATTAACAACATCTGTGTACCGTAGGTAAGTTTCACTTTCTGTTAAGTCGAAAATATTCTAAATATAGCCTACACTGTGTCTAAAATATCTTTTGCTGCTGTCCCTGTCCACAACAGTGCATGACAGGCCTGTCTGCTTCTCCAAACGTCATCAACTGACTGAAGGTAATACACTGACTTTAGAGATGTACCTCATACAAGCTCACTTTAAAACACCTGAACCATCCTTTAATGGCGGATTATCTGGCTTGTTCCCACGCTGTGACAGCTGTGAGAATGTGTAGATGAAACAGTCTTTTCTCATGTAGCTGCTGGCCAGTGAGCTAGCTAACGTTAGCTTGCTATTACCACCATGTTTTAATGCTAACCAGTTAAAATCCAATTTTATTGAGATTACTTTTGTAAACTGAATTGAATTTCTGTAGCATATGGATGACACATTGCCATCATGTGCTGGTTCATGCTTCATGAGTTGATCTCGTTGGTGAGTTGATCCTGGTCCAGCTGCCAGACTGTATTAGAGCGGCTTCAGTCTGAGTAGTAGACTGACGAGCTAAAAGAACCAACGCCAAATAATTGTTGTCAGAAGCTACAATAACCACATCTGGCCACATCAGCTTCCAGGGGTAAATTCTCTTTATATGACTCGAGGATCATCTGATCATTGTGATGGATATGTGTTGTAGAACAGTGACTCAGTCTGAGACAAGCCTCGTCTGCAGCAGGGAACACCCGCATATAAAACACATCGTGTATATATAGGCAACACATGAATGATGGAAGTGTTAAAGCATGCTAATTATTGGATGCCTGGTGTAGCCTCCGGAAGAACTCAGTTCAACAACTTCTCTCGTTCTCTATATTTATTTACTAAATGATCACAAGCAAAGTAGTTAGCGCTGCAATTGCAAAAGCAGTGAGTGGTAGAGCCAACACGCAGGTTGGGCACAGAACAACTCCCCACAAACAGAAGTGGGGCCTTTCATACACAGGTTATCGTCACAGGTTCGTCTCGCCTCGTCCTAACATCTGATTCGCTCTATCCTGTCAAGAGGAGGAGAATCCCGTGTTCTCAACTTTTCTCACAAGACTGGACCGTGCAACGACCAGTCTGCTTCCATAATGTATATATATGTAATATACTGATAAACAGTTGTGAGTGTTGAAGTGCGCAGGCGTGTGACTGATTTCCCTTGAGAACTGGACATTTCATAGACACAACCAACTCCAGCTGCATAGCTGTGTTATACTGACCTCGCTAACCTGAACTTTAATAGACATGAAGAGTAATGGAGAATATCTGCAGAATATAAGGATTTATATTATCAGAAGAGAGGGAGGGAGACAAAAACATCAATATGATTACAGTCACATGGAGGATTTTCACATGGGTTCAAGGGAAGGCTGAGGCAGATCCAGTGGAAGCCAGGAGTAAATCTTATACAGTGTATGATAGTGCAAAGCAAAGAAAAACTGAGCACAGGATCACACATGCTTTATGCTTCATGCCAAGTGTTGCCTGTTGCCAGGGCAACCATTTTGAGGAATTGACAACTAATTATTGGCCCTTGTTTGCCATCAGTGGCAACCGTTTCTTAACATATAAATAGGAACATTTATAGGAAATATGAACAGTACACAGTAAAACATGCATTCCAAAAATATTTGTTTTATATTGTTGCACTCGGTACGTTCAATTGTGTGCACACATGAAGCAAATTAAGTTAATTGACTGTCAGTTTAAAAGTTCCACTAAACTGTCAACATCACAAATGAATGTACAAAAGGACTCAAATGACAAAGAGCCAAATGAACCTGAATGAAAAAACTAAAAAGGAAATGTGTGAAGTCTTAGAGGCCAAGTATCTCGCAATCTTTAAGCATAATGTCTTAATTACACAAAATATAAAGTGACTATGGATGGCATATTTTCAGTTTGGCAACCATTGTTAAAAATGAGTGTTGAGCCCTGATAAGCATGGCTTGCTGTAAATTATTTATTGGCTGAAGATTACCTTGTATTTGTGGTCGAACAAAGTAAGAGCTTTTTATTTCAGTAGCCATGTGCTTTTATTAAGAAATGTATTAAATATGTTTTAACTATAGCCACTTACTGTTTGATTTACACATCAGTTTCTAGCATCTCCTTGTTGATTAATGTCCTTAAATTGTAGAAAATAAATTCATTATATGGGGATTATTTAACTGACTAAATTACATTGGAAAACAGCAGCCCAACCAAAATAATCGGTGGCAGTGAGGAAATATAAACAATAAATAAACGTGTAACTGCTGACATAATCATATACCGTATGGTATTATTTTGTTTGTTTTGTTTTTTACAATCTTGAGTATTTTCATATCACATGATCTCTGGACCAAACCAAAGTTTTGTTCTTAGAGTTCTAATTGAGAAAACTGTTTTGAACTAGTTAGTGTACAAGTGTTGGGAAATTGTACGTAACACTTGACGCACATGCGCACACACAAACACGCACACGCACACACAGGCCCGGCACCAGGTGCTGGGAGTGTGTTGGGGTATATAATCCTATTGTGGAGCAAAGCTCAGGTCACACACTTCCACGCAGTCTCCACCCTGCTGCAGTCCTATTGGCCCTCTAGTTGCAGTTGGTGTGCCGTCACTAGCTAAACTGTTGCTCTGCTGCATTCAGGTGTACTGGGAATGTAGTAAATATGAGTTTCTTAAGAAAAACAAGTTAATCTTACTTGATCATGCCAACTTTACTTTAAAAGCTGTTGGGTAGCACATTGGTCCTCACTTGAGAAACAATATGTGTGAACAACATGCAGTGTTCAAGTTATATCAACAGATGCAGGACAGTGGGTTTATATTGTATCACTACAGTAGGAGTATTCATGTTTTCACACAATTTATTTGTACATATTTGTAAAACAATGTGAAAGTATTTTCCTAGATACAACTCAAAATCTGTCATGTCTTTAGAAAATAGACTAAATCTTCTCCCTTATTTCCTGACATGGGGCTGTGAACAGGAGCGTTTGTTCTTTTTGAGGAAGGGTGAATCATCTGTACTGAGAATCTGAAACCACCAAGCACTGGAGGTCGGCTTTGATTTCATGGTCAATACTGTGACTTCCTCTCAGTTTGAACCTCAGCACGGCTCTGTCAACTTTGTCCCATGTGACTTGAATGCATCACGACACCAGCTGTCTCACACTAGGAAGTAGTTTGGAATTGACATGTGTGTGTGCGTGTGTGTCGGTGTGTCCGTGTCACACAGAAGGAACAACCCCCTCCGTGCCTTGTTAGGAAAGCCGTCCTCCCTCCCTCTTTCCTCCCTCCTCCTGTCCCTCCGTCCCCTGTGCACTCGCTCTCAGTTCATGTCAGCAACAGCATGCGGCAGCCTCCATCCTCTGCATGTTCACCAGGATGAACACTTTCTGCTCTCTGCTCTGTATCAAATACAGGTAGGGGGGGTCTGGACACACACACACACACACACACACACACACACACACACACACACACACACACACATAGATGAAGTGGGCGTTGTTGTCACTTGACGTTGTAGTAGTAGATAAGAACACTGCAAAGCACAGTTGGCAGCACACACTGTCGGTAAGTTTAGTTTGTTTAAGATGTTAAAACAAGGCATGTAGCAGTCCTTCATTTTAACACCTTGTAGTAAAAATGGAGTGTAGCTCAGCTGCTGTGACTTATCTTATCTAAATGATCATCAGTAATGTTTCTGTATTGCTGGCAAATATGTATATTATTTGTTTTTCACTAATATAATGAAGTCCATGACGTTTTCTACTCTTTTGATTCTGTATGTTTAGGCCTTTAGCTGTGGCCAGAGGTATTATGTTAACAAGTTGTCCATCCATCTGTCCATTCACATGAGCGTAAGATCTGGAGTAAATGTCTTCACAATTGGCGCAAACACCACCTGGACTCAAGAATGAACTGATTAGAATGTGATGGTAAAAAGTCCATTCAACCTACTAAATACGTCTTTGGCTATAACTAAAAAATCCATTCGTTAATTATGACAATTTCACACAGTTGTCTCATAGGAAAAAATTATACGGTGATGACAATTTCAGATAGATGTTGACGTAAACTGCAACATGACTGGTTGGCTGAGGCACACAACTGCAAGGTGGTACTTTGTATTTGTTCTGTATCTTTTTGCTGGCTCTACAGTTATATATATGTATGTGGAAATCTGGTTACATTCATCTCTCATCCAACAAGTCTACACGTCTAAAAGACAAACCAACAAGGTTGGTTTAAGACGATGATGTTGGTAGGAGACAAGATGGTGTTTCAGCCAGTCACGTCAAAATCTGATACTTTGAAAACCTAAACGTCAAGGTCGGGTTTCTGCCTAAAAGGTTTCGCAGTACTACAACCAACATCATGCTACTTCTGCATGTGTTCCTAACAAGCAAGTCATTGCTCACACGACCACTATTCAATTTAATTTATTTTGTGTAGCCCAAAATCATAAATTACAAATTTGCCTCAGAGGGTACACATACGACATCCTCTGTCCCGGGACCTCACATCAGTTAGGCTGCATGTCAGGTGAGCGTCAACAAACGACTTGTGTTTATTTGAGTAGCGCCTTTCCTTCCATAACCAAGAGAAAAGCATATATTTCTCTACCAATTGAACATCATTCATCTTATAATAATCTTGCTACATTTTGAGAGCATAGAAATACCATCCAGAAGGTGTCGTCATATATTTTTGCGAGTCAAACTTCACGCGTTTAATCCCAGCCTTCAAGTAAGTATCTGACTTGAAGCGTACTTCTCCTTCCCTCAGGCAGTTATTTATTTTGTGATGTTTTGTGGCCGCCCTGAAGTGAGCTGCACTCTGATACATTGAGGAGTGTCCTTGCTGATATGCTCCAAGACAGCCTTGCGTACCTAAAAGGTACACTGTGGTGCTGTATGCAGGAACAATCCCTCTACCAGTCTTTCAGGCTGTGTGTTTCTCTCTATATGTTCAGTGCATCTGGTCAGCTGATGAATGATACTCGAAGGCTTTCAAAATAAAATCCTCTTACTGAAGTAGACTGAACTATTTAGAAGACAGCAGTGGCCTTTAGATGCTCAAACCTCATCTCAGTCTGCTTCGGTCTTAGATAACTTATTTGCTTTGGGCGGTAACAAAAAGCTACATCTAAATGTAATAATATAAACAATGACTGGCTCAACATTTTGTTAATACAAACACATCCTATCTTGGACATCTTGTACATTTTTTGTGACTAAGTTTTCTGAAAGCAGCCTGACAGCTCGATGTAAACGTAGCTCGTCCACTTGTGTTTCATACCTTCAGTCTCTGGATTTGTTTTTACTTCTTGAGTGTTTTCTGGGAGAGATGACCTGTGAATGGCTCTTGCTTCTTCCTGCTGTACTCCAACGTGTCTCTAAATGCCTGATGCAGATCTCAATGTGTCATTGTGTGGGTGTGTGCGTGCGTGTGTGAAGTTCAAAGTCCATTTCTGCCATTTCTATGAATTTTTTTAGGGGAGAAGGGCTGCCGCAATCAAATATATAGTGTGTGTGTCTTTCTCTCTCCACACACTCTAAGAGATGCACTGTATAAGGAGCAGGTGAAAACATGTTGCTAGGCTCCGGCCAAAGCTCCGGCTGAACCTGCTGCTCCTCCTAAGGCATCGTTAACATGTAACCTCTCTCTCTCTCTTTCTGTCAGGCGGTGTTTCCAGACAGCCCACTTCTATGTGGAAGACAGCGATTCACCCAAGGTGGTACCCAATGAGGCGATCCCTGTCATCCCCATTCCAGGTAACAACTACCCACAGCACTTCTCACATATATAATCTGATTTGGATTTATTTTATATATGCATGATCAGACAAAGAAACAAAACATATCTAAATAAATAAGACACTTACTTCCAACATGGTCTAAAGATGTTAGAAGATAATTAGGAGACAACAAAACACAAGATATTAATAAGCATGAAGACTAAACTAAAAACTGAAATCTAAAAACTCATCACCACAATAAAAAGAATTACAAAAATAATTCCTGCAACACAAAACAAGGACAGCTAAAAATAACACTATCATTGTAATTGTAAAATGTGTTTAAATTTGTCCTAAAAGGTCCTGACCTGACTTCTATAAATGCCCTTGTATTTAAAGACTTGATGATACAGAGATTTCAGACGTATTGTTTGTTTGTCCACTCTTGCTGTGCAAGTCAAAGTAGATGAAACATGTTTACTAGTGTTTTGGGGTAGATATAGATCAATATATGGGCTGGTCTATTTAGTCTTATCCACTTTTAATATGTTGAACATAGTGCCGTTTGAAAGCTTAGAGTTAACACAACTGTACAACAAAACACATGGACATTTTTTAGAATGTGTCACACCACAAAAAAATATGTTATTAACCACCCAGCCAAATTCGAATGATTAAAAAAAATTGTCTGGAACATCAAATGAGGTTTTAAAATCATGAAAAAGCAAGATTCTCTGCTCTGAAATGCTGCAGTGTTTTCTCCTCAAATAATTTCGACTGAACTACTTCCGCTATTAACTTTCACCGGCCGGCTACTGTCCGATTGAGCCCTGTAATAACTTGGATGGGGATAAAAATACTTCTACACTTTCCAAATATTATCGGACCCATTTGAGCAAATTGTGGTTGTGAAAAGAGTCATTTTGTGGGAGTTGTGATGCTCAAAACGATGTAAGCACCGTTTAGCAGCCGCAGCAGAGTGGGTTACACTATGACTTCAGCACAAGTTTAACTTGTTGTGATTGGATCATCGAGGCATGATTTCACCGGGCCTGCCCATTTAAAATCCCGATCACAAATATTGTGAAAAACAGTTTAACTGACTATTTCAATTCAGTAATAACTAGTTCACAGTCTTTTTACATTTAATGTGTGTAGAAACAAATCGCAGGTTTGACTTTACCCCAACTTTAAGCATTACCAACATTTCCTAAAAGGACCCACACTATATCCACACTATGAATCTCCTGTTGCCCTGTAGCCAACAACAATGTAGCAGGTGGTGGCCATCTCTGAGAGCCGACCATATGCTCAGCAATAAAACTTGTCCTGTTAGCCTTCTGTCAATACAGCTGGAGGATCCTTCCTTGATTAACGAACCATCACCTTTAAAAGCAACATTGAGCACATGACCATTATCGTGTGAAGTTAAACACGCTTATCTGAGTTCATAGTATCATATTATTAAGTTCATACATCTGCAAACCAGAAAGAGATTTCTTGATTCAGATTTTAGTTTTTATTCTTAAGGTCAGGCAAATTACAAAAAAACATCTAAACGGGTGCGTGCAGAAGAGTCTTTTAAGTATGTTAGACACTTTGGAGAATAGATTGTTAGCAATAGGATACTTGGATTACTAGCTCAGACTTTAAAGTATTGGTGCCTTAAGTAAAAAAATATGATCTGTAGCCACATCACAAACCTAAAAACATGTTAAGTGGTGAGAGAGAGGCCCTGTGCCCAGTCCACCAATTCCAAAGAATGCATACACATCCTCTCTAGGGCATGAAAGCTGCTCTAGCTCTAGTCCTCAGGTCCAAGATTTGGATCCAAACCCGTCAAATCAATTAAAAGCTTGTGGGGCCTCTTTTCAATGGGCCTTGGCTGAGTCCAAAGGCCTCCATTGAAACAAGGGCCAGTGTGCCCAGCATGGCAGAGTCCAGCACTGATCAAACAGGGATCTGCCATTGAGCCGGTGTCCTGTCTCCCAGCAGGAACACAGGCTCTCTGAGCTCCTGTTCCGGAGTCACCCTTGCTTTCATATCACTGTGGTTTGATATGTTTGTTTTTGACAACCTCTAGAAGTGTGATGTAGTTTTACAGACATGTGGAGGCTGAGTATCAGGAAACACTGTGTGGACATCAGAGTCCACTGCAGCAGACTGGGTGGTGTATGACCATATGCTCGTTGTGTTAATTGTCTCAATGAGCTCAGACCTAGAGCCTCTCACATCCCATAATCCGCTTTAAGACCTTGTGCTGAATTTAAAACCTGCCGGCAGCAGCCACTTACTACAGAACCTTCCAGACAACACACACGCACCTTTTACAGGTGTATGCTGCTTATTTATCTATGAAAAGTCACACTTACACTTTGATATTAAAAACAATTGTATGGTTGATTGTTAATTGAAGTCATTCAATCACATTGCAGTGGAATTCCTCCGATTGTACATTATCAAATTGTGTTTTCAGGTGTTGGGTAGTGCTACTGCATATGTGAAAAAAGCAAAAACAAATCCTTCAGTGTCTCCAGAGGGAGCTGTGTGAAGTCTGATGAAAGTCCTCAATAAGTCTGTGCCTTTTGGGACTACAAGTCTAAAAATGAAGAATGGGTAATCATTTTTGGGTTGTCTGTTAGGTCCATTCTTGTGAACGCGATATCTCACGAACGCCTGGATGTACTTTCTTCAAGTTTGGCTCGGACATCAACCTGGCTGAAGAATGAACTGATAATAATTTGGCAGTCAAATATAACTGTGACCTCACAAAAAAAAACGTTTTGATTATAACTAATTTATGCTTCAAAGACAAAACTGTCTAGGACAAAATGATAAAGTGATGACATTTTGGACAAACATGGATATAACCTGCTACTTGAATGGCTGGCAAAGACATACAACCAGAGGCGATAAATCAGATTGAAAATCAGTATGTTTTAGTTTTGCATTGTTCATCGGCGAACACCTCTGTTTGGCCAAAAGACTAAAACTACACTTGAGCAATGAAGTGGGACAAAAGTTGACTTCATTCAGGCACTGCTAACGTCTTGTTTGGGAGTCAAATAACAAGATTTACTCAATAGTGCAATCCTTTTTCTGCTTAATTATTTGTATTGTTAATATATATTTTTGTGTTTTAGTGTTGTAATGTTGTGCTATACAACACATCATTACACCGTTTAACTGATGGGGTATTGCACCCAAAGTGATACATACAGATAAGGTGTGTGTGACGTTTCATTATTCTCCAAAATACAGCATAACGCATATAAAAACCAGGCGTTGCCATAGAATCTAGTAGACTTTGTGGAGGACGTTAGGTTTATTGATGATGATTTGTTTTTGGCAGGAAACACGTTGTTTTGTGCTTTTTTCACCAAACTGGTGTTTTACTGCAGTGCAGTATATTGTTGTATTCTGGAGCAACAGAACTGATATTTTAAAGTACATGCTATGTTGTAAAGGATTGTACTCTACTGTCTGTAAATGATGTGAATGCAATAAAATGATATTGGATCAGTTCTCCATGTAGTTAATTGCCTCTTCCAGACCCCGAACATTCAGCAGCCTGCTGTGTTTACTGACACACAAATCATTTTGACATATTTGCATACCTAAATGAGCGTCTCGCAAGACACAAAGTGAGAGTGAGCGGGTGTATGCTCTTGTTAATATTTAATGAAGACTAAACCGAGGGGCGCTGTGAGAGAGTTTTCGCTGTTGTGTAATGATTTTTTACCCTTTTCACTGAACAGGCTCCACTCATCAGGGTCGAGTTCAGCTTTTTATGCTATTCTATTTCGGAAGAATGACTTTAAAGCTGTTTGTATGCAAATGTCTACTAGCTGATGAAACATGCACTCCAGTCCTGTGCTGTCCCACTAAAAGCTCCCAAAAGCAAAAATGTACTTATTCAAGCTCTCTTGTATGTTGTTAACTGCTTGCTCCTCTATGGTAAAGCAGTGGAATTGAAATTTGACTAAACTTGCATCATTCTTGGCAGAGATCATTGCAGGGAATGGATTTACTCGAAGCACCACTTAGTACCACAAGTACTATAAGTGTACTATAAGTATAGGCTAGCATTTGACATTTGATTAATGAATGTCTCTCAATCTATTTCTCTACAATATCTAGGGTAATTAATAAAGATAACACTAAGTACAAATCAATGAAAAGCTTGCCTTGACCTGCTTATCTTCTAAATATTAGCATCAGCATGTGCCATCACAACAAGGACACAAAACAAGGACACAATTTTCTCGGGGTTTATTAAGACATTTATTTATGGATCATTTCAAGTAGACTGTGTATAGATCAAAAACACGTGGATGGAACACAGGACTTTCCTGTCCCGTTCATGTCAACGTTGACACATTTTACCGTAGTTTTGTTACGTGCTTACATAATTTGCTAACACCACATTTATGTGACAAACATACTTATTGTAACCCAAATCAGAAACTTTTCCTTAGATTTATTCAGTATTTGTGTTGCCTAAACCTAAGCAGGTACTTTATTTGCCGAAACTTAACCAAGTACTTTTGTTGCCTAACCTTTAGCAAGCAGTTGTGTTGCCTAAACCTAAGCCAGCACTTATTTTGAAAATACATTATGCATGTAATAATGAGTGGAACCTGGCACATCATCTGGGCCACGTTCAAAACTAAGAAAACATGGGTACCAAGAGGGTCACAGTTAGAAGCTTAGTCCCACTAACCAAGCGTCAGTATTTGAAGTAAGAATCATCCACAGTCTTAAAATATATGCTCATATTGGCTTCTAAAACCAAACAAACGGATACACAAACAACAAGCGTGGTGAAATGTCTTTCAAATTTGTTTCAAAGGTCAAGAATGAACTTCTAACTGAGAAACAATGGACAATTGGACATCTACAGTATAATTTCACGGCAACTGGGGAATTCTATTTGCTGAGAAAATGTAAAGTGTGATACAATGGAGACCTCCAAAGCAGCTGCTAAATGAACCTTCAACTAAGCTATCGTTCGTCTTTTGATTATCAAGCTGGAAGAACATGGCATTGTTCTGGAAATATCAAATTTCTCCCAGACCACAAATTTCCATTTTCTTTGTCAATTGGAGGTGAGAAATGGGCCATGCAATTGCTGATATTTGTAACACTTCAACAGTTTAGATAGTATGCTTCCAAGGTTTATGTGTTTGAAGAGGTGATTCACATCATCCTAGATTGTTTGCCGGGCTTGTGATGGTGAGTCAATTCTGACCTGAGTCTTGTAGTGAAAACTGAGCCTGTGAGTTGAAGTAGTAGTCTGGCTTGCCAATGTCAGTAACACCAGAAGGTTCTGTGAGGGGTGTATTGATTTTACAAAACAATGACAACGATCTGGCACAGCCTCAATCACAAGGCAAGTAATACTTTACCTTTATCTGTCAAAACTGCTGCTGTTTCTGTGTAGCCCTGTCAAATATAGAACTCGTCCAGAGTTGGCAGATGCGTGGGGGGGTTGTGCCTTGCTCCAGGGCAAGTCGCTGCTCCTGTGGAGCCGGTTTAACCCTGGCCTTGTCTCTTCTTTGCAGATGACATGGAGGCTATTCCAGTCAAGCAGTTAATAAAACACATCTCTGAACTCTACTCAAATAACCAACATGGATTCTCTGAGGATTTTGAGGTAAGCAGTAAAGTCTATACCACTATATTTTGGAAACACACCTGCATGTAAACACACAATCTATCAGATACTGAGAGATAGATAAACCTATGAAAGAATGTACACAAACAGGTTACCACCACAGATCCTGGCACAGTCTACTGGGCCAGATAAGAAGTAGCCATTATCTCCTAAAACTATCAGTAGCTGAAACCTTCGTTCCTGTGCACAAATGATGTGCGCTATTCCAAGAATCTGCACCGTCTTTGGTGAAAATGCTTTTCAAGTGTTTTCTCCCTCATGTGAGCTGCAGAGTCCCTTTAAACTAAATGGTTCTATATGCATGAGACATGTTTAAAACCAGATTAAGACTCTTTGATCACTGGATGTACTTGTGCTGTTCCTGAACTACTCGGCAAAGTCAGTAGTTGATGCATTTTGCTGTTTGTTTGAAGTCTGTCACTTGTGTCTATTTAATGTGACATTTCTAATGTTGTTCTTAACATTTTGCTGTTTAATTCTGTAATTTGGGCTTTTATGTGTGAGGCTTTAATGCTGCCATCTTGGCCAGGACAGGAATCCCAATGAGAGTATTAAAAAACAATAATCCTATTCCTTTTGTATTTCTACAGTTCTAACTAGAGTCTTATTCATACTAGAACAGTATGTAGTCAGAAAGAGCACAAACCACATCCAAATAAATATGTAAATATCAAATCAGAAAAACTCGCGTTGTGTTACTCTCTGTTTCTCTGCTGTCGACACACACTTCCATACCAAATACTTATTGAAAGCAGCGATCGTAAGAGATGATGAAGAAAATGAGAAGGAAGTCTCAGTAATGGGCAATTTAGTTTAGTTATAACCCTTACATGCTTCATCGCACTACCCAAAGCTCCCTCTGCAATTGTGCTCTGTGAAAATATCATCCCCCTTCTTCTTCTCTTTTTTCCTGTCACTCGCCACTTTGTTTCCTGCTTTTCCTCCAGTCTCTGTGCATTCCTGTTCCATGCTCATCCCAGAAATAGAGAAGTGGGTGGACTGAGCGTGACCCTGTAAAAGAGTAACTTAATAGTTAGACTGCCAACGTGTCCCTTCCCCCTCACCCTAAAGCTCCGGTTTAGGCTTGATGGACACAGGAAAGTGCTCTAGGAAGGAAGCTCTTTCTCTAATTAAATCATCCTCCTTCTACATCCTCACCATATTGAAATGGCATTGTAGTCACCCAGCCAAAAAAACTAAATAGGTAAATGCTCCGTAAATTGAAAGAAATATTCCAAATATGTAAAGTGTCCATCCAATAGTTATCATAGATGAAGATGGGCGACAAATGAAAGGAAAAACCTGAATGAAATAGTGATGTGGTCATCTCAGTGACCATGTTACACAGTCTGTACACAGGATGCGTCCAGTTAGCAGCATGACACGCACATTATCATTCAGCATTTTATCAAGAATCACATTCAGAGGAGTCCCCAGAACGCAGTCTGACTTGTTTACTACGCCTCGTTTCAGAGTTTAATTCAAGCTTTTACATGTGTAGCAGGAAAAAGCGAGACAAAGTGCAAAAAAAGTGTTGGGTTGCAGCTATACAAGTGCATGTGAGATGCCACCCTGTGTAGACTCTCTATGGTTATGCAGTGTCCATGATAGAAACGGGACTAAAACTGCAGGTTAGTCTGCACTGTCCACCGCCATCAAAACATCAAATGAAGGAATATTTTTTGAAGAATTGTGTTTACCCCTCCAGCAGAGCTCCTCACACATTACTCACAAACTGAAGCCGTTTGGCAGGCTCACAGTGGACCAACTAGACATTAAGGGCTGCCAGATTACCATCGGTAACCATTTTGAGAAATTGGCAACCAATTCTTGGCCTTTGGTCGGGATCAGTGACTATCCCTTTTGAACATACCAAAAGGGGGGACAGCTAAATCTACATACATTTAAATATTTGCTGCATTAGTGATATTTCAATGTTGCTGTTACGGTCAGAATCAGAAGACAATGTGACGATGCTGCAAGTGCGTTGGTGCGTTTAGTCGCGTGCACACAGGCATCTGTTTTCGAGACGAGGATTAGGTTAATAAAGTTGTTTGACTGTGGAGTGAAAAGTTCCATGAACCGGTAAACATTACAATCTAATATGATGCAATGGACAGAGAACCAGATGAACCTGAGCAGAATACGAATAGGAAATTTGTGTCGTCTTAGTAGGCAGAGTATCAATCCATCTTTGAGCTGGATGGAAAATGTCGAACATTATAAATTAAACACTTTACATGGTAAACACAAACAATAGAAGCAATAACAATGTACACATGAGAGATTACATAACAATGAGAAGAAAAAAAAATCATTTCAATAAATTAGTTTTGGACAACAAACACATGGCATAAGTAAGTACATGGCAGTATGCAGCATGGCATCAACCATTCTGTATGTCCTGAGATAGTGACAGAAACATTGTTTATTTGAGTGCATGTCAATATCAGTGAGTGTGTTGCATGGGATTGAGTTTAAGTGTCCACACCTATGTGTGTAAATGTGCCAACTCCGTCTCTGTGACATCATCACCTGTCGAACCCTATCTCCTTCCATCATACCTGTAACCTGATCTGCTCACACATGCTCACCATGAAGCTCGGCTGCGCCCAAAAATAAATCCCCTTCCCAATTAGTGTGATGAATCAATGTTTAATAGCGCTAAAACCAGTGGCCGGCCTGTAAAGCTCCAGAGGAAATGAGGCCGAGGGGTTAGAGCCAAATCCAGCGCCTACCCTCCCTGTAGGCAATGCTGAGCTAGCAGCCAACAGCTGTTTGCTTGGCAGGAACTCGACATTAAACACTGACATATATTCACAGACTGCTCGGCCCAGAATTGCTCTCTGTCATTTTTAGGACTGTAAGCAACAACCATAAGGCAGTACAAACATAGGTGAATAATTATAGTATATGTTGTATATTAAAAAATATATAGGGAGTAAACAAGAAAAGATCTCCAGGGGGAATCCCATAATTGATTTTCAGTTTAAATTGGCCCATAACTTAAGCTCTAGTAAAAACATTATTTTTACGCCATGATATGTTGTACCGTGCCCTCAGGTCAAGAAAATAATTGGTTATGCCAAGATGGGTCTTATTTAAGCACAATTTATGGAGACACACTTGCTATAGTCAAAAAGAAAGAATGACAGAGGGAAAGAGAGACAATGAGAGGTTGAGAAGGTTGAAATCAGCCCGAACAGGCAGAACTAGGAGAGCAGCTTATATGCAAAAGTTGTAGATAGTTATGACTGCAGCATGTGGTGCATGTGAGACACCCAACACATGCAGCATGCATCCACAGCCAAAAACACTGGAAATAAATAAGTAAGCTTTTGCAAATGAACCCTTCGTTCTTTACATGACCTACTGTACATTTATTATCTGATTCTCCTGTTTCCATCTCTGAAATATGATTTGTCACATGCTGCATTCATACGTGTCAAAACAATTGTGAACAATTGACCGGGAGACAAGAAAGTGCAGGTAGCAGCCCCTAGAGGCTGCAATGTTCACTACATCACACAGAACAAATGTCTCGCTAGAGGAAAAGTCATGTGTCATAAAACAGGAGTTTATCCTCTACAGAGCTTGAATATGTTCAGTAAATGTAACTGTTAGCATCAGATTGAGTTATGCTGTGCACTGAGTCCTTTAGATTTAGGCATTTCTTGCATTTAATTAAAATGTCAATGTGATGGTTACTAAACAAAAGGTGTGTGTGTGTGTGTGTGTGTGTGTGTGTGTGTGTGTGTGTGTGTGTGTGTGTGTGTGTGTGTGTGTGTGTTCGTTCTTCCACAGGAGGTTCAACGGTGCACTGCCGATATGAAGATCACATCAGAGCACTCCAACCACCCTGACAACAAGCACAAGAACAGATACATCAACATAGTGTCCTGTGAGTACACTCTTCATAGAACACCATAATACATACTCTGTCCTGTGTCTATCCCATGCTTTATCATGTTTCATAAATTGATACCATTTGTTAACCAGATTTGGTGCTTAATACAGTATAACAATTCTTTACCACTGAAAATAATCAAGAATAAAAATGTATATTGATTTAGGCTGATTGTGGTGTTAAAAGGTAGTTACTCTTCAAAACAGACACCTTTCACCACATATAGGAGGACAAGGAATCACCAAAAAATGTACTTATTCAGTAGAGCATTAATGTACTCAGTAAAGGTCATGCTACTGACCTATGCTGGATCCTGAGTGCAGGTGTACATTTTAGTATTGGGGTGGTTCTACAGGAAACACAGCAGGATCACCCAGCTCAGTCGGGTTCCTTGCTTGGGAACAGGAATATCTAAGCAAATTGGCCATCTTGTCTTCAATGACTTTATTGATCATTTTTATAAATGGTGGTATGAAAGGAAAGGTCATGTAATTACCCAAAAAGTGGATAAAGATTCCCCGGCAAGCGTGACCTTCCAGATTTAATGTCTTGTCACCATTAGATTTTAAGATATGTATTAGTGGAAGCTTGGTCTGGATAGTGGTACTAGAGGAAAGGTCATTGTGTCATTAAAATCATTAGCGGACCTCAAATATGAATTTCCCTGAGCAAGCAGAGTGCATAACACAATCGTTTTTGTGCTAGCAGCGACAGTGTAGGTGCTGTGTGCCGGTTGTTGCTACGTTTACAGCCTGGTTCTTGACTACACCAATCTGTAATACATATTTCACACGTCTCATACAACCACTGGCTTTGTCTAAAAGCAGCTCAGCCTCGTGTTTATGAGAGTGCATGCTGCTCAGCTGTCTGTAAAAACCCACACAACCCAGTCTGACCATTGTTGCAGCCACAAAGGTTAATGTGCTTCCTGGTTGGGAGCTGGTGCCTTGGCGGAGCACCAAGTTGACAGCGCTACATGGACGGCGCCGTGTTTGGGTTACAGTTAAGGTTAGCACTCGCCGTGGTTTCAGTCACACAAACACACTCACTGTGTTACTGCTCTGTGTTTCCTCCTCAGATGACCACAGCAGGGTGAAGCTGAGGCCACTGGCTGTGAAGGACTCCAAACACACCGACTACATCAATGCCAACTATGTGGATGTGAGTGCTTCCACTGTCAAATACTGATCTGTCATACAAACACAAACGTGTTTGTATGATGAGGGGAATCATTTTAGAGATGGTGACTGCAAGAATGATCACAAAACAATTAAGAATCCAGAGATCAGCTGAAGTAGTTCCATGACGTCATTTATATATGCCTCTTGTTGCCAAATTAATAATATGTCTCTGTCATCCATTAGGGTTATAATAAGCCCAAAGCTTACATCGCAGCCCAGGGACCTCTCAAGTCCACCTTTGAGGACTTTTGGCGGATGGTGTGGGAGCAAAATACCTGCGTCATTGTCATGATCACCAACTTGGTGGAGAAAGGCCGGGTATGTTCTGACACTCACACAATGTTGATTTTTTTTTTTAATGTTTAAGGCGAGGTTAAAACATGTTTTATAAAACTATTTCATAACATGTAAACTCCCCCAGTTACACAGTAATGTGCACCCAATGACCAGACAATAGAAATGTCAGTACTGCTTTCAAATCACAGAGTTGCCACACGTTGTTTCAGAGAATTTCTCACAGTAGACATTTAGACTTGTCAAACACAGTGTAACGAACAGAATAAAAGAGGAATAACGGTTACATTTTTATTTAGATGAGCCAAGGCCCTGGTGTGCAGGCTCACAAAGCCAACAATAATGTTATTAGTTACAGCTATGCTTTTGAAACTGTCCCCTTGGATCAAGGTCTATGGACCGGTAGCATCCTGGTGATAAAGCTGATCGTACAGATTCCAGTGCTTCATGCAGCTGTTCAAACTTCATGGATAGATGCTTCTCTCTATGAAAGCTTTATTTGACTTTTATCTGAGTGTCATCAATTATTAGACTATTCTTATACTGCGCCAGTGAGCTTAATATAAAAGTACTCATCATTCCTCTGGAGGTATATACGGTGGTAAGCAGTTCATTGAAAGTTTAGAAAAGCAGGTGCTGTCACATGTTCAGCTCAAAGGGGAACGCCCTCTTCCTCTGAAGGGTCAGAGGTTCATACATCTGGTCACCAAATGAATCACTTATCACTTAATCATTATCACTTTAGTTTAGCCTTGGAGGAAGTACTACGCCACAAAACAATACAGCTATATGATCTGTTTTGTGGGAAAAGTGATACATAAAAAAAATAAAAAACCTCGTCAAATTGACACACCTTCAACCCTCCACTATTTTGTTGACAGACATTGGAACTGACTTGTGTGTGTCTGTTTGCTCTACAGAGAAAATGTGACCAGTACTGGCCAACAGAGAACAGTGAAGAGTACGGCAACATGGTAGTCACACTGAAAAGCACTAAAGTTCATGCCTGCTACACCGTCCGGCGCTTCACATTACGCAACACTAAAGTCAAAAAGGTGAGAATGAGAGGGAAGAAATTACATAGCAAGGTAAAGCTGGTCCCCTTAGTGAAGTGTTGGAGGGTTTGTACTTTTCCCTACGGACCCTGCTGACCAGACAGAGCAGGATATGCCCATATTTGGTTGATTAGACCTTTTTTTTATTGAAGAATAACACCTCATGAGCTCCCTTTAAGGTGACAAACACATTTCATTTCACAATAAAAGCATCCTTTTATTCTGCTAGTGGAAAGCTTTTAATGTGAAGCTTTATTTAGTTTCCTAAATGAACTGATATGTTATGATATGATGCTTTCTGACATAAATGCCAAAGAAACTAACCATACTTTAAAAGTAAGTGTAAAGGTGCTTTCTGTGTCCCCCCCAACCCCAACTTATCAAACATTCCTCCTCTTCTCCTTCTTTTTCTCCATCCAGGGCGGGAAGGGGAACCCAAAAGCACGGGCCCAGAGTGAACGGACCGTGCTCCAGTATCATTACACCCAGTGGCCCGACATGGGTGTCCCTGAGTACACCCTGCCCGTCCTCACATTTGTCCGCAGGTCCTCGGCCTCCCAGATGCCTGACATGGGACCGATGCTTGTCCACTGCAGGTAGTGCACTACTTTTAACTTTTTTCCCCTCATGAGTCTGTTCCACTGCATTGCTGTCATTGTGCACATTAACTGTTGTTCATAGTGAGTGTGGTCACTTCTGTTCATTTAGTTTGTATAGAAGGTGTTCATGGATTGTATCCTTTCTTTGTATTTGTGAAGAATGTACTTTTCGCACTGCCCCAACAAATGGTAATATCGTATTAAATTCTTGGTGCTTTTAGGCAAATTATTACAAATGAACTCCAAACCTATAGCTTTCTGCTTTTCTTCACTTACAGCTGCATATCTAAGCAGCTTCACTGAACTTGCTGTCACAGTTGCCAGCTTGTATTTAAGGGCATTTTACAGTAAGGCGGGCGCAGAAATTACTGGTAATTGTCCGCTGACTGTGGCCCCGGGGGAAATGAGTACAGAGCTCTCTGTTATCATCTGCACTGTGATTATCGATAATAACTTGTCACGCTGCCTCACCACTGTTGCTGCAGACACACTGCTCATTACTACCATTTTGTACCGGCCCATACACACGCAGACATCCTCCCACTCATTAAAGAAGAAACAGACACACTCACATTTACTCTGCTGCCCTGCTGCTTTAAAGCAACAGGAAACTCAGGAATCTTCAGTAAGTACAGTAGAGGTGTTAATTGGGTCTGTGGCCATGCTGTCAACTTGTAGAAATGTACAGACTACACGTCAGTTCTCTTAGTTATATGCTCACCTTTTCTTTAAATACTCAGTTCTTATGAGTAAAAAAGTCCTCAAAAATATCCCATCACAGATTGGGAATCAGTAGACTCGCTAATGAGGCTATTATGTCTGTAAAGGACATGTCAATGATTACTTCCTTATTAAATTCACAGACAGATGACAACACTTTGAATTACAGTAACAGTCTGACGTGACAGGATAATTACATTTAAAGAGAACGGCGTCAAAACACCACTGAGACAATTCTGTCCCAACCTGCCAACAAAAGTGTCTTCATGAATCTGTGTCCTTCTTAATCTGGATTTGCACATGGACTTGATTTTGTATTTTTTTTTTTTTGTTATATACTTGTGCCGATAATGCATTTGTGATTTGCGAAGAACAGGTTATTGTGATGTAGTTTTACTTTTTTTGATTTTTTATGAATTCATACATACATAGGTTTGTTTTTTACATTATGTTTCTAGACCCTCAAGAAACGACTAATACAAAATTAAATCCCCCCACTGCTGCTGCAAGTATGTTGTGGCTAGCAGTGAATTAAATGCATGTCATGTGAAAACACAGTTAGTGTGTATTTATTTAAATGCTTATTTTAAATGCTTAACATGAACCATTTCACTCATCTTTCATCTCTTGTGTTGTGTTGCAGTGCTGGAGTGGGTCGGACAGGGACGTACATCGTCGTAGACAGCATGCTGCAGCAGATCAAAGACAAGAGCACAGTTAATGTGCTCGGCTTCCTCAAACACATACGCACCCAGCGCAACTACCTAGTCCAGACTGAGGTTTGTATATCTGTGTCTGTGTGTGAGCCAAATGTTTTTGAGACTCTTGTTGGGCAATGTAGCTCTTAAAGAGTAACTAAACCCCCAAACCAGCATTACTGTTGGATTTAGGTCCTACTCTTGACATTTTAGTGCAAAGTATTTATACTGTGTTATAAATATGCATAGTGACTGCCTTCTACTGGTTGAAACCTGGCAACCAATTGATCTGGCGGCAGGTGGCACACATGGAGGGAGCTTTTGTCTGTCACCAACCAGCTCCCCTTCCCTGCCCCTCCCATGAAACCAATGCCTCCTGAATCTGCAGACTGTTGCGAGAGGGGTAGCAGAGAAGAGTAGCCCTTAACCTTTTAATTAGCCTAGAAATTGCTATTGCTAGAACTAATTGCTAGCATACAGCCTCAAATTAACAAATGTTTCATGTTATTGTAATTTGTCGCAATAACAGTACCTTCACAGCACTCTTACCCAATGACAAAATATAACAGTAGTCAGCGTGCTAGTGATTAGCATTAGTGACTAGCATGAGCTAATTAAAAGGGTTACTCATATCATTAACAGTAATTTAAAAATAGTAACCAAGTCTGGCTACATGTCAAAGTAACGTAGACCAAACCCAGCAGTTCATGTGGCACTTTTTATGTTCTGTAACTGTAGCATGAAAGCATGGTCGAATTAGCACGCTAGCTTAAAATATATATATATATATAAAATAGACATTCTTTTCAAAAAAGAATGTGTGGATGATATTTATTTAATTTATATTGCCAGAAAATCTGTCATTGTTGCAGTTGCAATGCAAATCTATGGTTTGGGCATGCCAAACGCCATCTTGCCATACCAGCTGCTAAAGATCTTTTTTTGTCTTCTGTCACCATTTGGCTAATCCAGGAGCAGTACATCTTCATCCACGATGCCTTGATGGAAGCCATTTTGGGGAATGAGACAGAAGTGACAGCCAGCCAGCTTCACAGTTACTTCAACAGCATCACAATCCCAGGACACAGCGGACAGACACATTTGGAGAAACAGTTCAAGGTGAGAGGCATTTATTATTCATTGTACATTTAGCACATTTTACATTGTGACATAAAAACAACAATATGTCTTGTGTCAGGTTAAATTACCAGCTAATTATTAGTTTACTAGCAGTATCAGCTTGCTCTTATTAGCTTTTCACTTTGAGTTTTTGTTTAATTACAGCAAGATGAAATTACATGAAAATACATGAATTCAGGTGTCAAGATGCTTACAGTATTATCAAAGATCTCAGATTACGGTCCTAAACTCCTCCAGCACAACACATCTGTACGTTCCTCCTCAAATCAACAATTTATACAAATAAAGACAGCTTTACATACATTTAGCAATTATTATTTTGGTTATTTTGGAGAGTTTTTCAAAACATATGCATATTGTCAGTGCGAAAGAGAAGATATTATTTATATATAATATCACTTAGTCCTGAAATATATATTTGGTAACGCTTAATGCTAACCATGATTAATACATTATAAATTGATGGTTAATTAAACTTTAAAAGTTATTTTACAGTAATTAGTAATGTTTACTTATTATCAATGCTATAACTTATGTTTTTAACAGTTTATTGTTGCACTCACTATAACATTTTATATATTAAGTATTTGTTAATAATTTGTAAACCTTTAAGAAATTGATATAACTTATACATTGATATTGATGGACCAGATATTTGTACCAATGGTTAATAATCGGTTGCTGGGCCATCTATATGTAATGTTTCCAGTTCTTAAATACTTAATATAGTGTAAAAAAAAATGCAATAATGTAATCAAAATAAGATGTGATAATATATATAATTCATAAACTAAGTATTTCATATTACACAAATTACACATAATCATTAGTAAAATAGTTATTATAAAATATTACCAGATATTCTCTGGATCAGTTTTTCAGCTTTTCTTCCACCCAGCCCTGGTTTATATTGATTGTAGGTATCAGGGTGTGTAAGGTAACTCTTGTTATTTCATCACAATATGCCACAATGAAGTCCAAGGTCTAGACCAGATGGCGTGTTTGTGCAAAACAATAGCTTTCTTTGTTATGGTAATTGGTTGGCACCTTTGAGACACTTTGGTTCAGTTTGTTTTCCTGCTCCTAGCTACCGAGAGCGGCTTTCTGTTTTACTTTCAGCTTTTACTCCACAACTCTTCTGACGCTGTTGAAGTCTTTTCGGCGAATTTGTTGTTGGATGTTAATTGAAAGGGTTCAGGACACACAAACAGTGAGGGAGAAGTACATTTCTGTCACATCATAGGCCATCATAACAAAAAGTAGATTTTGATAGATTAGTGTACAAATTTGTACAATTTGTACCATCCGTAGTGCTTGTATAACATTTTAATAACTGTAACAAACACCCACCTCCTTCTCTCTTTGTCTTTCAGTTGGTAACACAGTGTAATGCCAGATTCATGGAATGCTTCAACGCTCAGAAGGAGTGCAACAAAGAGAAAAATCGAAACTCCTCCGTGGTGCCATGTAAGTCTTCCACTCATGTTTAAATGTATTACATTTGAAATGAAACTGCCAGCAGTATTAACCAAAAAGCAGAATATAATAACTGCTTGTAAAAATGCTGCAATTAGAGACCGTGAACTTTGAGTTTATAGGATCTGCATTATAGAAGAATGGTTCAAAGAGAATCTGATTTCTGTGCTGTTCAATACAGATCGATAATTATTGAACTCATGAATGAAAGGCTTTATTAATGTGGTTCTGTTAGCTTTATGTGACATGCTTTTCCTTTCAGGGTTCAACATGCATCTTTTATACAAATTGTTTCATTTATTAGTCATCAAATAATGGCAAAGACTTAAATTTCGATGTATGTTAGTGTGGTAATCAGTTTTGTGACGGTGACTTCCATCTGAAATTACATGCGAGTGAGATGCCAGATTTTTTTCAGAAAGTGAACGTGTCTTTTATAAAAGACATTTTTTTCTTTGCCCCTTGCTCTCAAACTTGCAGCAAAAACTGTGCAATATATATTTGGCATTTTACCAACATCTACTAACGCCACCCAACTCCCAGAATAATTGAAACGCTTGCTTCAGCTTACAAACTTTGTCTTTACTCGGCACCATTTCCTCATGAGCGCCTGATTGTTTCTGCACATGTGAAACTTAACAGAGATGAGAAGGAAGCAAGATGGCTCGGTCCTTAAAAACCTCCATCAACTCTGGAAGAAAAACTATGTGTGTTGGTTATTTTTCTCCACTTGCCCAATCGAGCTAATGAGTTGTTAGAATTACAAGCCCAACGTGGTATTCTACTAGCCAACAACTAGTAGAACCCTAACCGTAACATTAACGCAAAGGGGCGTTCGTTATAGTTGAGCCCTACCTACCATTTGCAATTTGCAGGTATCATTCTATCTACTAACTCCTCTTTGACAGACAAATCTGGTCATCCTAAAATGTAGCATGCAGTACCTCCAGACAACAATAAAAAGTATTTAAAACTTGGCTGTGGCACCATAGATTTGTATTATTTGCTTTACTGTTAAACTTAAATAATGTGAAATTTGTTAGACATAAAAAAAAATTAAGTTTAAGAATGTGAAGAACATATGAAGGGGGGCATAAACATATAATAATATAAAAATATAATATAATTTCCCCACCAGCCTAGCTAAGCCTGGATATGGATTGTTTACAGGCTGGCTGGTCTCATCATCTGTTATCTGCAGTCACCTGGCTGTTCCACTCTTCTCGGAATCACCGGCCAAGAATTACCGAGAACTGTCTACACTGAACCACTAACATCAAAAAGATGAATGCATGCCCACATAGTGGCCTCTTAGTGTGATTGCTCTGTTCTAATCATGTCTATTCTCTTCACCTCCCCTCTCTCTCTCTCTCTGTCTCTATCTCTCTCTCTCTCGCTCTCTCTCTCTCTCTCTCTCTCTCTGTCTATCTGTGAGCAGCGGAGCGAGCGAGGGTCGGCCTAGCACCTTTGCCCGGCGTCAAAGGCACCGATTACATTAACGCTTCTTACGTCATGGTCAGCACTTCCACTTCTTCTGTCAATCATTGATATTTCCAGTCTCCCCTTGACGTTTCCACTCAGAGCAGGTTACAGGTTATCAAGTCAAAATACACTCAGTCAGTATCACTGGCTTGGTTGATGCTCATCATTAAAGCGCAGTCTCAAAGATTTTCATTTAAATGAATGACTGTTGACTCACTATCTATCGCAGAAAGAGGTAACAATGGTGAGGGAGCCTATGACCCACTGATGAAAGTATTGACATATTTATTATATATATTTATATATCTGCAGTATAGTAGACTGTGGAGATGTTCCTTCAAGAAAAAAAAATGCTGTTTTACGCAATTCCATTTGTCCAGACTGCTAAACCAGGACTGAACTCTTAAGGATTGCCACTTTAAGTTTCCAAACACCGAGTGTGAGGAATGTGTTGATTTAGGGTTGCTATATAACAAAACCAGGGACTGTACCTTTAACAGGGTTCTCCATTAATTCAGTGTCAGAACGTGGTACATATGGTAAATAACAAACAGATAACAGTACTTTAGAACAAGTGTGTGTGTGTGTGTGTATGTATATATATATATATATATATATATATATATATATATATATATATATATATAAAGAAGAATATTCCTGGGGATGGGAGAGTCAGAGTGTTGCACTTCCATAAAGTCGGGGTACTTGCAAGAGACAGATGTAGATAAGAATGGTCTAAATCAAAGCTGCAGAGGCCGAGCTATGCTGACTTTTAGTTGGGAGTCCACTTTGGTACAGCAATAACCTCGGTTCCTGGTCGAGTCTTGTTTTCTAGTGACTGCATGACCCTGTTTCTAATACAAGACTTCTATTAAAACTTTAAAGTCTGAAGCTCGGCCGAGATGACCCTGATGATTTCATGACATTTCCTCAGAGTTAAAGAAAAGTTCCTCCAGAACCACGAAATATATTATTTAACCAGCTGCGTAGGAACTGACCCTAGTGGGTAAAGATGTGGAGTTGAGAGCAGCCTTAAACCCAAAAGCCTGTCAAACAACAGGTGGTTAAGTTGCCATGTGCTGTCAGGTGAGGTCACCACCTTGTTGTCCATGTAGACTGTGAAATCATAGCTCAGATAACAGCCGTTCAGCACCAATTAGATTCAATCCTCAAAGATCTGTTTAGTTCTTTAATTGTGAACTAAATCCTGACTGTGAAGATGAATCTCTGTCATTTAGTAACGGTAACAGTTTGTGTTTCCTCTGTTTGAAGTGAATGAATGTGGCGTAACTCTCCCACTAACCTGTTGTTGTTGTTTATTTGTGTTTTAGGGTTACTGTCGGAGTAATGAGTTCATCATTACCCAGCATCCTCTGCCCCACACCACAAAAGACTTCTGGAGAATGATCTGGGACCACAATGCACAAATTATTGTTATGCTGCCTGCCAACCATGGACTGGTAGGAAACACACACACACACACACGCTGTGGTTAGTCCTATCTGCCACTTTAACAAGCATGTGCACGCCTTCTCAGCCTGTGTTTAAGGTATTATGAATCACACACAGTCATTTAAGCATGGGACAATGCTATAGGTTTGGTTCAATAGGAATTTAGCAACTGCATACATCAGCTGACATACACAAACAGTAAGATCAGAAGGGTGGGGATGCAGAAGCAATGTATATGTAGTCCTCAGGGGAACTGTGCTGAATTTACAAATCAAAGTCTGCTTACAGGACTGGGGAGGACGGCTGCATAGTTGTATCAAGGCCTGGGTGACTCCAGACTGAGCTGCATGAAACGAGGGGCTGTGTTCACCAAAGATTGTATCTAAACACAAGGGTCCTCCTTAGTGATTGGTTGATAGGTGACTAGACTGTGAATTAGAATTAATTAAAACACAGGAGCGCACTTTGATTAGATGAAGCCCAGAGCACCAGTTATAGCACTAAGTTAATGAGTGCTGCAAACTGTTTTTCCCCGGAAACCATGGCAGTGCAGAGTTGTGCATCATCGCCTGTTTGATTGGATTGGTTTAGGTTTTTGGTGAGCGGATCATATTTGTATATACTCTATGTGTTTTTAAAAGTAATTTATTGTTGTATTATTTAAAAACGTAGTGAATCAGGGGACCTCCTTTAGAGTCAAAAGGACCAAAAATAGGGGTCCTAAAGTAAGGACTGACTTTGCTCCTTATTTTGAGAAGCCAATTAGGAGCTACTTTTAGCCTGAGGATGTTTTTGAACAATGGCCCCTGATAAATTGCCTCAAGTGATGTCACTTGGATCGGCATCAGTTAGGGCTGAAGGCTACCAGTTTGAAAATATAGGAGTGCATTGCTAAACTGATGGACTACTCAAAGGACCAGGGTGGAATGAAAATAAATAAATTGGGACACTGGTCTGACTCTATAACACCTTGTACACACATACACAAAGATGTATCCAACCACAAAGCATGAAACATCTAAATTGATAGTTGGTCACTTGAACTAACTGGACCTCTGCCTCAGTGAGTGTAACCTTCACAAGCCGGTCTGTAGTTGAAAGCCTGGGTCACAGCTAAGATCAACATTTTCCAGGCCATTCTGAAAATTGTAAACATGGGATTCCCTCGATAGCAATATGAACACATCTTCATGAATAATAGAACATCCAACTATTGCAGATTGAATGACTCATAGGTTTATAATTCCAGTCCAAATGTACCCAAACCTTTTCCCCCACTATTCAATTACATTTATTTTGTATAGCCCCAAATTACAAATTAGCCTAAGAGGGCTAAGAGGGCAATCTGTACACATACAACATCCTCTGTGCCGGGACCTCACATCGGTTCAGGAAAAACCCTTTCACATGGAGAAAAAGTGAAGAAACCTTAGAGAGAGCAACAGAGGAGGATCCCTCTCCCCGGATGGATAGAAGTACAATAGAATGAACAACACAACAGAGTTACAGCAGTAACTAGTGTATATTGTTTTAAACAAAAGATATCCTCCAGTAAAACTGTATCCTGTCACACAATGTTATGCCGTGTTCACACCGGACGCGACGCGAATTTGCGGCGCCGCGTCCACCGCGGAAGTTTACTCGCGCGAGTAGAAAGAGGGTGTTCACACCAAACGCGAATTCGCGGCGCGACCAAAGGGGCGTGGCTTAGCTCTGTTGCTTGCCTCTGTGAGAGACAAGCGACGAAGCTTTCATTTCCACTATCGACCATGGAATAAATAACCACTAGTTCTGCTTTATACTTGTTGTGGAAGTCCCAAACATGTCGGAACATGAAACGCCCTCGTATTTGGGTTCATAGCATCATCCGTAGCCGCACACAGCTCGGTGAATTTCACCGACTCCTGCAGGAACTGCGTCTCGCGTATCTCCGTAAAACGATACCGATTATGCCATCCACCATGGAAATAACCACCAGTTCTGCTTTATACTTTTTGTGTAAACTCCACATATGTCGGAACATCAAACTCCATGGTGTGTGGGTTCATAATATTATCCGTAGTCCCACAACAGCGTCTCAATGAAGATGAAGCTGCTGTCAGCGCTGGTTCAGGCGCAGCAGCAGCAGTTTCATTCAGAAACGGGGAGACGGCGGTGGTGACGGGCGGAGTTTCTCAACGCTGATTCTCAACGCTGATTGGCTGCCGCAACTTTGCGTCACGCGATTTCTCCGCCAGAGTTGGGAGAATTCAACTCACGCGAATTCGCGCTGCGTCCTTCACTTTGTTCGCCCCAGGTCAAACGTTCTGTTCGCGCCGCCTCCAACGCGTCTATCTCGCCGCAAATTCATGCCGCAGCGCGTCTGTGGATTGACTTAACATGTAAACTGGGCGCGCCGCAAATTCGCGTCGCGTCCGGTGTGAACACGGCATTACATGGGATGAACAAACACGGTGGTGGAACGGTCTCTGTGCTCTCCTGCAGGCAGAGGATGAGTTTGTGTACTGGCCCAGTCGGGAGGAGGCCATGAACTGCGAGGCGTTCACTGTCACCCTCATCAGTAAAGACCGACTCTGTCTGTCCAATGAGGAGCAGATCAGCATCCACGACTTCATCCTGGAAGCTACACAGGTGTGTGTGTGTGTGTGTGTGTGTGTGTGTGTGTGTGTGTGTGTGTGTGTGTGTGTGTGTGTGTGTGTGTGTGTGTGTGTGTAGGTGTGTGTAGGTGTGTGTTCTAAAACATGTTCATCTTGATTGAACTGTATACTGACTACAGTATGATCACTCAAACACAGTGGAACAATGGAAGGCATCATACAGTATTAGTAACCATGTTCTATTAATGTGAAATTAAATAAGGCATGCATGGAAAGAAGTTATCATAACCTACAAACAACCAAGTAATAATATGCTGAAACTCTCCGTCCACTGCTCACTAACGCAGTGATGGTTGAGGTTTTGGGTTATTGGATGGACAGAGCAGAGCCCATTTATTATTTTTGTGTAAATTTCACTTGAGAGCCAAACAAAGTCCCTCAGATTTGAGAACTTCTTTGTTCACATCCGTTCCCAAGCTCCTACTCGGGGGGGCAGCGACAGCTGTGCCCCGAACGAGAATGAGCAACTTGTGGCACGTCATGTGACCAGGAGCAACCAATCACAGCTGGCAGAAGGATTATTTCCTAAATACCAGTCTGCAGAAAATGCATGGAGGAGAAGTTAATTATTTTGTGCAGCAGTACCCAAAACCTTACCATCTGTCCCACGGACTATTTCTCTTGCTTTATCTTTCTGTCCAATGACATCACAGCATCTGGTTGAAAGGTCAAACTGACGGTCAAATGGAGCAGTAAAGCTACGAAGGATTTGCAATGCTGGAGATCTATGTATTGTTTTGACTTTGTTTAGTTGAGTCAGCGAGGCTTCCTGCTAAACTACCGCAACCTCATCATCACAGCACGCAGGTTGGGGTTGCTTAGTAACGGCAGGAGCGCCAACCAACAAGCACCTTAAAAAGGATGAAAGTGACATGGCTGGTGTTTTTAGACACATGTGAATGGCCCCTAACACTGTCTCATTTCCAGAAATGAATAGATAAATTAATTGAATAAGATACCTTCTTTTGTTTACCAATACTTCTACCATCCCATTAAGAAACAGAATATCTCATTCCAATTATTCTTGTTATAAAGCTGAAGTAGCATGTATGAGTTGAATAGAACCAAACCGCCTTTATCTCACCGTCGTCTCTCTCCGTCTGTCCACCAGGATGACTACGTTTTAGAGGTTCGTCACTTTCAGTGCCCCAAGTGGCCGAAGCCCGACGCGCCCATCAGCAGCACCTTCGAGCTCATCAACGTCATTAAAGAGGAGGCAGCCACCCGCGATGGACCAACCATCATCCACGACGAGTCAGTCACACATTTGATCTACTCTTATACTGTGTCAGCACATCACTACTCGGCTTATTTATAACTATGTACAGCGAATTAGAAAAGCTAAGTGGAAATAGAACACTGTACGTCAATGGGTCCAGTTTATTATTCCATTATAGTTGGATATGGTAGAGGATGAAGGGGACTAAAGCACTTTATGCATTGTCATGTCTCATGATATATTGATAAGCCTTTGGCAGAGACATGCAATAAAACTCCAAATGAACTACTCTCGCACATCTGAAGAAGTCACATTAAAAAAATAACAAAGTCTCTCCTGGCCTCGTACAATCAAACGGCCATCGTCTCCTATTCAATTTAGCACAAGAGCTTCAAACCTGCTGGCTCCTAATTCATCCAGAAACCCCTTCATCTAAATTAAGCCTAAAGCTCCACAGACTGACAACTGAGTAATTTAGGACCAGCAAGATTAAACATGAAGGTAAAAGTGTGATGTGACACAGTGCTGTGGTTTTGTTGGAAGCCATTCTATGAAAGCATGCTCTGGTGGCTGCGTTAAAAAGCTTTGACTTCCCCCAGGTGAAATGATGTTAATTAGAACAACACATTCAACACAACAGATAACACTTCCATTAAAAACAACCATGTTTTATTGATTGCACTTTGTTACAGGTTCACAATGTTTTCCTGCAAAGAGGAATTCCATCCAGTTCAAGATGCACAAGGAAGCAATTTGTTTACGTATTTGAACACATTTGAGCCGTAATGCAGAAAAGGACCGGCCTTTCTGAAAAGAATGAACATTTAATTGGTTAACTGGACAGAGAAAACTGTCTAATTTGTTCCCATGTAAAACCCATGTGATTTCGTCTTTATTCAGAAAGGTTGTAAGAAAGGCTGAAAAAACAGCCTGTTGGCCACAGTTACAGAACGTCACTGTCAACTTTCACACATTTTGGTTGCTACTTTCGTTTCCCAGATATAATATCAGGTTGACAGAGGATGGTAAATTGAATCTTAAAATTAAATGAAATCACTGCAGGATGTAATACTACTCACATAGTATTGAATATCATAATATTTAGATTTTTGAAATAATACTGTGGTTGTTTTCTCCAATATTAGGTAGTTCCAGAAGTTTAATATATTTGTTGTTTGTCGTGAGCTTAAACAAATACGCTGATAGACACTGGCAGCCTGACTAAGTGTAGTGAGGAAAGACACATGTTGTTTTACAAGTGACAGCTCCTCCAACCCTCCGACTTCCCTCACAGGTACCCCAGGAAACTGCCCAATTAAACGTAATGAAAGTGTCTTCAGTATTGACACACATTAGTGGTCCTGAACGACGCTCTAGTCCAGCAGCTTTGCTCATGTTTATTCATTAGAATAATGAAGATTGCTTGTCGCATCCTCAAGAAGAAAAGTGACTAATTGAGCACTTCATGCGGTTGCCATGGTGTGGGCCGGCTTGCAGCGCCGAAGAGACTGTCAGATAGAGGCTCGTCCTAATTGTCTGCACGCTCATTACCCAGCCAAGCGTTGGTTGTTAGCAGGGGTTTCCGCCACGCTGCTGACAGGGCTGCTAATGGAAGAGGAGACCCTTTATGTTGGGAAGTCGTTCTCCAGGGAGCCTCACGCTGGGCCGAGCTGTCGTCCTCAGGTGGATTTACTTGCTAATACATCTTTAATCTCAGAGGAGGTTTCCTGAATCATGGAGGGTCTTCACTCTCCGGCTGAGCTGCTGTCGAGGACAACTCAAACGCTGAGTAGTTAAGGTCCTCACAGCACCTCAAATCAGGATTTTAGAGAGATTTTCCTGTAGCCAATGGATTTGATAGATCAGAGGAGACGGAAGGAGAAAAAGACCATTTCTTTGGTGAGGGACCATCTATAAGAAGTAGAATCCTCCAAATGGCTGCCACACTGTAAACCGGACAAGCTGCAAAGTCATAAACAGGCTCGGTGGGTGGTCGGCTGCAATGACGACAAACAGACATTTTCCAAATCATAATACCTCGACTGAGAGGAAGCCGCTCTTTTGCAGGAACATCCTGATCCCTTCCTTGCTGCACAATGGTGCATTTCAAATTCATTATGAGGAGCTCGTAATCAGAAGATGACAAAATGATCGTCCATGGGCTTGTCGTCTGTAAAAATTATAAAACGTTATGGCCATCATTGGAAAAAAAACTCCTCGTATGTGCCTGCATACTTGGCCAATAAAGATGATTTGAGAAATATAGACTTGTATTGTACATGAGGTATTTTCGAGTCTATTCTTCCACAGAACATAGGAAGCCATATTTGAAGGCTCCCGATGATGCAGTAGTTCAATGATATGAAATGTAGCTACATTGAGTGGTTTCCATCAAACTATGATTTCCATCTACAAATTAATTGTTACTTTCCTGTGATGACACCCTCAAACCCAACATGTCAGATGTACACAGAAGAGAGATTTCCTTTTGATTACCCCAATTTGCCCTATTACCGCTACCGCTGCAAAAACAAGCCATATCATATGTTGACAAACCAAGAGCTTCTCTGATATGAGGGTTGAGATGCACGCTAACCCCTGACTGTGTGTCTCCTCAGGTTGGGAGCAGTGTCGGCCGGCATGCTGTGTGCTCTCACCACACTGTCTCAGCAGCTGGAGAGCGAGGGCGCCGCCGACGTCTATCAAGTGGCCAAGATGATCAACCTCATGAGGCCAGGAGTCTTCACAGACATTGTGAGTGTGACCATACACCTTCGAGTGGTTCTGATCGATCCGAATGAAAGCTGCAGTGAACACAAAGCTGATCAAGGTTTGATTCCGTTTATAGACGGACAGAGAGAATCACACGTTTGTTATTTTTCTCTTCCAGGTATACATCATTACGTACTTCAATTACTTTTTGAACGTACTGCAATGTATTTGTCATATCTTAAAGCAATTTGTTGGAAGATACTTTAGAGAACAGAAATAAGTAAAAAGATACTTTGCTATGCACTACCAATGTACTTTTTTTGTTTAGGTTCCACACAGATTTTACTGAAAGTTAGAAGAAAACAGCATCTCTTAGATAAATCTAGTTTGGTATGGTGATGTCATGCTAAATAATAAGACTGTATCAAGACAGATTTACATCCACATGAGCAAACCTATAAGCTACAGTATAACTACAGGGTACGGCTCGAAGAGGAAAAAGGTATGGTTGTCGTGACCTGTTCTCCTCTGTCTGTGTGTGATGGCTCCACAGGACCAGTACCAGTACCTCTACAAAGCTCTGCTCAGCCTCGTCAGCACCAAGGAGAACGACTCGTGTTTTCTGACCAGGGACACTAATGGGACCATGGCGTCCGTGTCCGACCAGTCTGACCAGGCAGAGAGCATGGAGTCACTGGTCTGAGAGAGGCCCTTCGGGGGCCCGGAGCTGAGCTGAAGGTCTTGTGGTTCTAAACCACCTGCGAGGCCTCTGAGCCCACAATGGAGGCACTTCAATTTGTAAACTGTCAAGGAACTATTGTGAACAAGACTTTTTGAGGCCTTTTTGCCAGACTCTTGGTTAAAATGAATAACCTGATTACTTTTTTACACTGATAAAAAGTTTTTGATATTTATTTTTTTCGCCATTTTATGTCTTAATGTTCTCCTACTGAAGGGTTTGCACCTGCGTTTTTGAGTTTCACGACGGCGTCGGTAGGCAACGGGAAACACTTTTCGGTCTTTTCTTGTTTGCACTATATAATGTCAGTGTTACTGCCTATACTAAAGCTGACTCACTCGGCTTTACTCCACTCGAGCTCTGATTTTTCTTTTTGACATTCCTTGGCTGTGGTCCTTATTAAATCAACTGCTTCTGTGAAGGACATTGTTCTGCTGCCACCCACCAGTTGATTTAAGACAGTGGACGGAGGAAGGCTCCAAGTCTCCGCCTCAGTGACAAAATGCTGTTCCACTTCAGCTCAGCGTGACCTCCTCCGCCCTGCTCATCGATAGTACTCATACTACCACTCATTTATCACAAGAACCAAGATCTTGGAACCTATTGCCACAGACAAGTAGCGCTTTTTTTTTTTAAACTAGTTTCCTCTTCACCGTTTAATTTTTTTTTGCCTTGTTTTCTTGTCACTCCCCCTCTTATTAGCAAGTCTCACCCATGTTAGAATACCTACAGTGGTTTAATAACTGCTACTGTGAAATTGTATTATTATTTCTTTGTATAATTCATATTATGCTTTTTAATATATGGAAATACTGTATGTATACATATATAAATATATCCTTATCATAATAACTTTGTGATTTTTGTACATGTCCTTTGTGGCCTCCTGCCTCAGGCCGGTTGATTTACCACTCCAGTCCTCACAGCTGATTCACAGCCATCTGGAAGCGGACTCCCTCGGTCATCTACGTTCTTGTATGCTGCTATGTCATCTGAACTCACACACATAAATACACACTTACAAACGCCACCAGTAGTGATTCTACATTTGAAACATTTACTACAACAAACAATGCAACAATATGACATTGCCTCTCTTTGAAATTCACATTTTTTTAATTTATTTTGTTCTGTCATGAGTTCCTTCTGACAAACGAGCACGAATTAAGAACACAGAGGCCTGTATGTGGAGTTCTCAGTTACTCACATGCACCTGTGTGGTTCTTTACAGGGTTGAATCAGTGTGATCCGCAGAGGGACAGCAGACTCAAAAACAAGCTCTATGCAACAAGTTGGTTAGGTTTTACAAATCTGAAACAGGGTTTAAAACATTCTTTGGGTTCTCAGTGTTAGTCCAGTCCAGATTGACTAGACCCTTTTCATTTGTGCTTATGTCGTCTGGACATAGTAAACACTGCTAAATAACTCTCTTCTTCTTTAAAGGGTCTTCATGTTCTTGACATGATGTACTTCATCTTTGATAATGCATGTGGTGTAAGAATGGAGAATCAGACAAAGAAAGAGTTTCCCATAAGATTTCCCTTTATTCACAATCTATAGGTCTAAAGCCAGTGCTTTGACAACCACAATGTGTAATTACTCAGAAGGAACTGCCACATGTATTAAGGTTTGTTATGAAGAGCTGGAGTTTGTTCACACACATATTTTTTTAATTGATCGATTCCTGACCTGAAATTTTAGAACGTTCTCATCTTCCATCTGTACGACCTGTAGCAGCCCCTAATATATAGTGTTTACAAAATGGTGGATGAAAGTTAAGGCTCAGGTGTGGCTACATTTCACAAAAGACCGCATTGATACAGTAATATGTCTACCATGACAAAGCATTTCATGTAGCATTGAAAATGCTCCCAGTCACTGGTATAATGTCCCAAGTCAAGTTCGGAAAAGTGGAAGACATTCAGTATTCAAACATTGCTTTGCAAGAGTATTGGCATGTTTCTTCAGTTCAATGACTTGTGATTTATGTTACATTATTGTGAATGTGTTGAAAGTAAAGGTGGTTCTTGCTGTGATTTCTTACTTTGATAATATGACAAGAAAATGAATCGTGATTTGATAAGAAATGTAATCAATAAGCAGGTCATTCATTTAACTGCATTGCCATTTAATGGTTGACAAATTCTATGAAAAGGCCCAAACCATAGAGATAGAATAGGAGTAAAACGGACATGGAACTGCTTTTTGTGGTCATAAGGAAAATGGCGATAGTTGTTAGTTATTATGATGACAACATATGTCAGTGCAGCAATAAATTGTTGTTTACCGGTAAAAGAATGGAAGCAGCTCTGGGGACGGATGGTTGTCTTGGTAGATAGTTAGCTTTTCTTTCTCCAGAGCGGCGGGGATTGAGGTTGACTTAGCCCCAGCACTGCTGCTGGCCACCAGCCCGCTGTTCAGATCGTTTCCTCTCAACAGTGTAGCAATAAAGAATGGCAGAATTAGAAAGCTAGCTAACAAACTAGTTATCTGCTAGTCAGCTAGCTTTCTAGTTGCACCATGCTTTAATGCTACACCAGTTACGGAAAATGAGCCGAACAAAGATGTCACTCATCTGGCGATAGCAATGTGCTTTCCTGAGTTGTTCAATTTGACTCTTTTACTGTGCATTGTAATGCTACCTTTTTTTTCTAACCTTAATACTCCACTGCTTTTAGTCATTATTGTATAACCAACTCAACGAGTCCACAACATGCCATATGTTTGTTCAGTTTATATGGAAGTTAGCACATTACAACGCTTAAAATGATATACTTAAAAATGGCTGCTGCTCTGACCATCCTTCTACATTACTTTGAATGGGACTGTCCCATCTACTCCTATTCTATTACTCAGACCAAAACCAAGAAGATGTTTGTCTATCTCTATTTAGCGATAGATTCAGATTTAGATTCAGATTCCCCTACCCTTTCTGTGGAACCTTTTCTACACAACAGTCTCATCATTTGATATATAACAAAAAACACACACTACTCATTAACCTTGTGGCCTAACAAACTGTTGCTCTTCTCAATAAACTATTCATAAACTCACAGAAACATAAACTTAAGCTGTTTAAGACACAAGCATCCACAATGGCTTACCATATCTGATGTGTCGGCCATCGTATGCGGACATGAGAGGCTAATTTCACAAACTGGACAGCAAGTGCTCTCACTTATTAAAGTAGTTGACTAGTAAAAACAGATGGAGGTCCATTCCAGATCTGTGCTCGCTGACAGAGATCTGATCACCCGCTCCAACCTCCCAAAGGCCTTGTGTACATAGTTTCCATTCCTCACTCCCTTTTCTCCAGAGATGTATTTTTTAGTGTTTTTGTGGCCTACAAGCAAAGAGCAGAGTCTGAATTGTTCCCTGCTTTAGCTGCAGTAACCCCTTACATGCACATATATTTACACTCACACATTTTGTTTGACATGAGGATGTTCTGATTTCGCCGCTGATTTTAATGATATTCTGTGCCGTCGTTGGCAGGAAATTAAAACTTGTGGTTTTGCATTTGGAATGAAAATGTGAAAGGATTTTTTTTTACACAGCACAAAACAGATAATGTGTCGAATGCGAAGGGGGGCAAATGTATTTTGATCTTTTCGAAAAACTTTTACCAAAGACTTGAATCCTTCCTGTGCAGAAAAAGATGTTGTGCAAGCTTTTCTCTCTCTTTTTCCTCTCCTCTCACTGGACGTCCAACCCCTCTTTCTCCACCTCACACTATATCTGTATTTGTATCCGTGTCCTTATGGAAATTTGCTTCAAAGTCTCACTTGAGCAACTGTTTGCTTTAACTCCAGCATCAAAGTCCTCACATGCATTTATTGTTATATACCATGATTTGTGAAAAAGAGATGCATCTCAAGATAATCTAAACAGACAGAGGAGCATTAAAGATACAAAGCTTTTCTATTTCTGGTTCTCTTGCAGTGTTTTCTCCTTTTGAAATGGGAGCCATACGAGCTAAACTCTCCAAATATGACAAAACATGTTCTGTTTCTAGGGCTTTTTTTCTTTTCTTTTATGAAACACACTTTACTTAAGTGCCCGGTCACGCAAAATGCATATGGCGCATCCTCGAAAAAAGCTACAGGAGCCTACTGTCGCTGTTAGCTAACTTTTAACATGCCAGCTAGCCGATAGCGTGGTAGTGCTAGTCAGTCAAAGTAGCTTTGCCACACTACTTGGCTTGCTACCAGTCACTAATAGGACAATAGTTTGAGGCGGATAACTCAAGGGACTTCTACCCATACCGATATATATGACGGCAGAACATGCGGCGTGGCTCCGACAGAGTGGGGTGATATGAAATTGAATGGTGTGTCAAGCTAACATGGCTGCCTCCATTTTGGATCTCCAATCCTTCAGAGCTTAGCACTGTCGAGTCAGTATGCAGCTGTTTAACGGCATGTCGAATGTACTGATCGACTGAAATTAATATAATTTCTGGATTCATGCTGTTTATAAAAGCTTGTGTGACCGGGCCCTTCGGATGGTCATTCTGTCATTTCTTTCTGTCCCCATATTTAAGCTATTGTGATCATTGTGATCAATCCAAAAGAAACGTATTTTGTGTTGCCATAAGTACGCACACAAAGCTGTACTGTCAGTAAGAAATGTACATATATTTTGTTGCCTCTGTAACCCAGCCCTTCTCTGGAAACTGTATGTATTGACTGTCTGAGGAAATCTTCCACAGATTTTGAAATTCCATCCCAAACTTAGTCTTTTACAATATCTTGACGTAACATGTACCACAAACCTCTCACAAGGTTTCCAATCTGACACACGTCTAGTCTATAATCACAAATATTTTCAATCCGTTCCCGCCTTTTGAATTCACTCATGGTGTCGCTGTTTGTGGTGGATTGTGTGGAAGCCAGGTGTCTGTGCATCCAGCTTGTGGTCATCGTCACACTCCAGTTTCCAGCTTCACGCCCTCCATTAATGTTCAGGCAGTGATTGTGATATTACTATGTTACTCCCTCTTCTTTAGATTATATTTGCTTTTGGTTTTCGCCCTCTGGAAGCTGTGATTCTGTTGCCAGGCGTGAGCAATAGAATAGCTCCCTCTCTTGGCTGTTCTTTCCTCTTTTGTAACATGAAATAAGACAAAAAGATGGATTTCTGTTTGTTTTGTTGAAAGCTATATCAAAGCATTCTATGATAGTGTTATTTAATATGTAAATGGTATTGCTATACATAAAATAAAATATGGGTTTTGATGTAATTTTCTGAAATCATTTGTGTGATTTTATATATATATATATATTACAAGCTTTGTTACTGTTGAACATCCAGTGAGGTTTAAGCTATGTTTTTTTTTCCACCAACTCCTAAAATAATGTTATTTGCTTTAGTATAAAAAAATGTGTTCCCTTTGTTACCAGCTACTTGTTTCTAATTTAATTGTACAGTAACATTACTGAATCATTTAATTTAAATAGACATTTATTCTCCTGATATTTGACAAGAGACAGATGATGCCTCCATTATTGTTTCAACGAATCAGTCATTATTTAGTAATAGGCTGCACATAATGAATCTGCGCCTACTTATAAAATGTGTTAAAAGGGATAGTCTGCCTGAATGAAAGATGAAGGACACTTTCGCCAATGAAAAGTTTGTAGGCTTTTTTTTTTTAAAGACCAAACAATGGGGACGACAAGTAAGTGATCCAATATACAACAGCATTAATATATAATTAAACAGTTATTATCTATGTAAATATATAGTGGAGTAATACCTGAACAGAGTAGAAAGTCTCTCGCCCTCTGTGTGTAGGGACCCAGAACTGAATTGGAACATTTTATTTTATTGTAAAAATGATGAGTTATTTTTCCCACAAAGTTTGGACCTCTCTGAACCTTCTAAGTGCTGTAGTGTTAACAATATAGTTGACATGGGCAGGTATGTATAGAGCCACTAAAATGTAACTCTTCATATAAAATTCACATCATTTTATACATTTTAGGAAGAAAAACCCTACTGTGTGGACATCTGATTGTATTTATACTGGATCCATCACATTTTTATTTCATATCATAGCTGCTGAGCTGAGAAATAAAATAAATCTGGGGATTTAAAAAAGGATGAATAGGGAAAAATTACAAATGATTATAAATGTGTATTTTCGAGATTGATCTCTGTGTTCTCTGGTTTGGAACACTGGAAACAACTAAACCTGTACTTAATACCAGGAATGTGGGTATGGTTGGACTGTGGGAGCTAGCATTGAGGGATAGCACCAGTGCTTTGTACCCCTCTATGGTAGCCCAGAGATCTCAACATATGACAAATTCAGAAAACGTGCAAATAGACCAAATTAAGAAACCGTCATCAATTAGACAACACGTGCAACATTTTAAAAGTGCTACAAATAGAGTAAACAAAGAAATGTGGCACACGACACAACGGAAACCGTTCCAGGGGACACTAATTAGAAAACAGTGTCATTAAACCGTTCAGTAATCCATTCATGGCTTTAACTAGTGTTGCTCAATTCAGTGGTGTGTTAAACAGCTGATCCACTGAAGGCACAGCTAAAAAAAAATCAAACGACCAGCCACTGCTACTGACAGAGGGTGGGTGGGGGGAACTGGTTCTGTTTCTGTTATTGTGACAGAATAACCATTGCCAGAGCAATACAACCCCGCTCCCTCACATATGTGGTTACCTTCTCCCTTCCTGCCAATTTCTCTGTAAGTCACTGCTATATTAACGCAAACGTTCCACTCAATGTCAGTCCACTTGCACACAGAAGCTGATAGCAGTCATCTAACCTGTCTCGGTGATGGCAGCTACCTTTTACCTTTCCCACCTTTGTGTTGTCAGAAAGCTGAAGCCAAAAGCAGAAGACAAACTGCTATCTTAGACTTCAGAGATCAAGTTATCACGGTCAATCTGACCAGAGAGTTTCCATTCTGAACCCCAGCAGAGAGCAGCTTCACTTGAGAATCTTCAGGTTGTCGTTAGCCAGGTCCAGCTCTCACAAACTGTTCCCAAAAGGTCACAGCCACTCAGCCTGAAGTATAATATTAGCCATCACTCCATCTGACAGTATGTATTTATATATTGTCTATCATCTTGTTCCAGCTCTCAAGTTATGCCACTGTATATGGTGTTGAATGAAATAAGATAAGAGAAGAGAATATAATCCTTTATTAGTCCTGCAGTGGGGAAATTGCAGGATTACAGTAGCAAGAGACACATAGTAAAATAAAAAACAAGTAATAAATAAAAGTAAACAGTAAAACAGTAATAATAATCCACACAGCATATATCAAAAATAAATAAACCTTTAATGTCTTGATGTCTTCTGGATTATTTGAGACATACTTCCCCAACAATTCAGCCTGGGGACAACGGGAGGTTGGTGGGTGTGAGGGAATGATCTTTTTACCCCAAAGAAAAGGGCAAATTTAGTGAAATGTCAAACTACAGCAGTCTGATGGCAGTAAACTGTTTCAGTTTCCATAATCACTGATTCTCCTGGTGGATAAATAAAGCAACTATTCCACAAATCATGCTTTGGGGCGCTGAGCAGCGACCCAGCAGGGATCAGCCATGGGTCAGCCTCAGCCATGTCATGCGGACTGTGTTATTTCAGTTTCCAGTCGTGTATGGAAGCCCATAGGGGACTTTATTAAAATGATTGATGTAAACTTGAGAAGGAAAATGTATTTCCACATTACAATTTGCCAGAAGTGCAATAGTGGTATACGATGACTTAGTTATTCAGCTGAAAAACACAAATATCACCTGGCAAACAATCATATAGCTAAGCTAACTTTAGCCAATGTTTTCTGAGGTTGGGTACCAATAGTTACAGTAAAATGTTAATTTACTTCGAGGAGATGAGTTTGATTTATCAGTAATTTGATGGCTGAGCCACTCGCCTGCCACTGTCCGTAATCTCACTCGCTGTCTCTCCACCATTGGCTAACGTTAGCGTAGCTTTATGTCCATATTTTGGATGTAAACTTCAATCCAGTTACTGTATTACTTTGTTTGGATTGTTTTGGGTATCCATGCAGACTCATCTGTCCACATTTGATTGTTTTAACACTTATGGGGCGCACACGTCAGATATGCTAGCTGTATGAGTCATTTCCAGCAGATTCCTCCCTGTTCTCACCCTATGAATGAATGAATGACACACACACACACACACACACACACACACACACACACACACACACACACACACACACACACACACACACAGAGAGAGAAGGAAGGGTAACACAATATACTTAAATCTATTTGCCTCTCATTCATCAACTGCTTGCTCAAAGAGAACCACTAGAGGGCAGTATAGGTGCCTTATGAACGGTAATGCTCAGCAAGCTGTCCAGTTTTCTGATGTTATTAGAACTTCCGAACAGAAGTTTCATAATAATACAGTAGTATGTGTTAAAACATGTTTTATAGAAAGCATGTTAATGCAGAGTAATACATCTTGAGTACTATTCTAATATTGTATACGTAATAATAGTATGATATGAGCAACATGTGTCCAGGAGCAGCAGACATGTTCAGTATAACAAACTCGAAAGGTGATGCGCTCTTCTCCAAACAACTTGCGCCTTTATTTTGAAGTACACATCGCTTGTCTTCCGGTCGTTTTCTGTCGACGTGCTGTTAGCTTGATAGACTACAACCCTTCGGAGGATCAGTGGAAGCGCGATTTCTACCCACAATGTCTGCGTCTTTACCCCAAGAAACGGAATTAATTGAGAAACACGAAGGAATGTGAGTCCTTCATCTTTAACCCCGGCGAGCACTGAGCCGTTTGAGCGACCCCAATGGAGTCTGTGACTCTCCTTCCATGAAGCTAGCTAGCGAGCTCGAAGACTTTAGGGAATATTCACACGTACTTTACAGATACCTGTGCAGATTAATGGGTATTCCCCCTCTGCTTTAAACGGCTGTGGCAGCCAATAAAGCGACACGTTGTCAGTCGGATATACAGTTCCACTTGTTTTCTAAGTGTAATTAACTACAAGCACAAAGCCCACTACCACCCGACTCACGGGCAAGAAGCCTCCACCTCTCTCTGCTCCAAACCTGGAACACGCCATGACCTCCACGTGGAGAGGTCTCTGTCTCTCCCCCATGTCATGTCATGTTAATGCGATTATAGAGCACTCGAGGCGCTTTCCAGCACTAGCCAGCATTTACCCATACACACACTCAGTCTCTCTCTTTCTCACACACACACACACACACACACACACATACATGCACTCTGTGTCTCTCTCTCACACACACACACACACACTCACAACAATTTGGGGTTTGAGTATCTTACCAGGGCACTTTGACATGTAGACGGCAGTAGCAAGGGATTGAACCCCAGACCTTCTGATTAGTGAACGACCTCCACCTCCTGAGGTGTGTAATAGTTTGACCACTTGAAATGATCTAGAACGGCCACTGGCTGTAATAGAAACCCAGCAGAACTGGGGCAGTTCACACTTGGAGGTGGAGTATACTGCATCCTTCTGACATTTGTGCTTTCTCCGCTGTGTGTGTGTGTGTGTGTGTGTGTGTGTGTGTGTGTGTGTCTCACATCAGTCTAGGACAGAGAGCAGATCTGCTGGAGCAGATGGAGAGTCTCAGAGAGCAGCTGAAGCTCCAGAGGAGGCAGCAGGTGGAGGAGTCTGAGGCGGCCCGCCACAGGAACAGCACACTGCTGCAGGTGGAAGGGGTTATTCATACATCCTCCAAAGTACACAGTGATGTCCACACAGCTGCTTTAAAGCTCCCCTGTGTGGGGGTGTGCAGACTGGGCTTGATTGACACCTTGACTGCGTTTAAAATGTAAAATACTGATTGACTCAGTCAACTGAAAACCGTTTAAGCCTTTTATCAGCTGAAAGCAACCATTCTCTGTTTCCTGCCTTTAGATGTGACATCCCTTGTCATCGTTGGCTATTTCATTGACATTCACACATGCATTTTTATCGAGTAAACAGACAATCAAAAAAATAGAAATTGGATGAATTGAAAATGGAATTGTCATTAGTGGCAGCTGTTCAACCTCATAGTATTGGTGTTTCAGTGTGTGGACTGTGTGTTCACATTCATCTGAAGCCACTGTGAGTGTGTAGAAGTTGTCTGAAAGTGGTGGCTGGTTTATTCAGTGCATTCATCATCTCTAACCCAGTAACACTGCAGGGACATTTAGATGCATATTGAGTATTGACTAAACTGAAGGGCTAAGATTAGCATAACGATTACAGAGTGGGTAGTGAACTGTGTGTGCTCTCTGTTACTGCAGGATTTACAGAAGATAGAAGGCCGTCTCAGAGGAAGACAGCTGCCACGCCCAAACCTGTTGGCTCTGGAGGTAACACGGCTCTATTTATGTGGTGGTGTAAAAGTGTCTGACTGATTTGTAGCTTTGCGCATACAAATTCGGACGTAATCCTGATAACTCACTTGTGGGTTTTCTGACTACAAATAACTACATCGTAAACCCATCCGCATTAATGTCAGACGCTCAGAGCAATGCAGTAATAAGACTGAAAACTAAAAGTAGCACGGGTGAGAGGGGAGGGGAGGGAGGGACCGGTCAAACAAACACAGGACTTTCACCCAGAAGACATGTTTTGTTGCCTTAGCCTCAGCAAACATTTTAGTTTGAACTGTAACTGTAACTGTAACCACGTGTTCACTGAGACCGCGACGGAGCTTCTTACGCTCTGGGATACCCAGTGTGCCAGAAAGGGCTCTGACCAGAGATGGTTTATGAGAAGTGGGAGTCGCCATCTTGGTTTTTGGAACCAGAAGTGTCACAAGAGTGGAGCTAAGTATAACAGAACACTGACTATAACATGTTTAGGCAACCAAACTGTTTTGCTGTGTTCACACCGAACGCAACATGATTTGTGGCGTCGCGCGTACCGCTTCAGTTTACCCGCGCGAGTGAAACGAGGGTGTTCACACCAAACGCGAGAAGGACAAATCGCGCCGCAACAAAGGGGGCGTGGCTTATCGCCGTCGCTTCTCTCTGTGAAATAGTTATCTTTTCCGGTGTCGACTATGGAATAAATAACCACTAGTTCTGCTTTAGAATTGTTGTGGAAGTCCCAAACATGTCGGAACATGAAACGCCCTCGTGTTTGGGTTCATAACACCATCCATAGCCGCACACAGCTCGGTGAATTTCACCGACTCCTCCAGGAACTGCGTCTGGCTTATCTCCGTAAAACGGATACCGTTTCCTTCATCCACCATGGAAATAACCACCAGTTCTGCTTTATACTTGTTGTGTAAATTCCACATAAGTCAGAACATCAAGCTCCATGGTGTCTGGGTTAATAATATTATCCGCATATTCGCGCCGCCTCAAACGGTTTTGTTTTGTTTTGCATCCCCTGCTTTATAGTCTATTTAACTCTAAATGGACCATGATTTACTAAAGCTGTAAGACTTTAAACTAGAGATATACTTACTGAGGGAATTAATCAAGAGAGAAGTAGTAATTTTCTCATAGACTTCTTTCTATTCAACCAGAGGAGTCGCCCCCTGATGGACATTAGAGAGAATGCAAGTTTGCGGCACTTTTCAGACCTGGAGGTTGCTGCCTGATGCTGACTAAGCGTCTTTATGACAAGTTGGGGATGACAACGGGTTGAACCTTCATAATGGAGTCACTTTGGTGACTAAGAGGTTTGTAACCAAGGCATTTGTGGTTTCTCTGTTCTAGACAAGATACTGGGTGTCTGTGGAAGAATCTATCCCAGCCTGGGAGCACTTTCTCCTGGGTAAAGGCCCACACCCTACTCATGGTCCAGGACAGCCTCCCAAGAGAGCCAAACAGAAACCCAGCACAGCTAAAGGCCAGGGCCTGCCTCCTCTCCCAAAACCCAGGACTGTTCGATCAGAGCGGTGATGCTGAACGAGCCACTGCAGCCGGAAAGACAAAAACCTGTGGATTGTCCACTGCATCCTACGACCAGAGTTCTTTGGTGAAAAGCGGTTCCTGTGTGGAATGGAAATGGATCCCGTGATACAGCATTTAGAAAAGAGAGGAAGAGAGAGTGAGAAAGAGGAGAGGAGGGAGAAAGAAAGAGGTATGTGTATGAACTATGCTGCAGGCCAACTCCAGTATGATACGGGGATCAGAAGGATATGCACCTTCTATTTAAAGGCATCAGTCCACTACAGCCACTTATTTTAAACATTGATTCAAGGATCATTTATATATCATTTCATTATTAGGATGCACAATGAATTCAGTTGTACCACAACAAACGCATGACAAACCAAACAACCTGTAGTAGATTCCTGGAGTGCAGTTGTTTTTATATTTGCCTCATAAGGAAAGTAAACAGCAGCAACAGAAACAGTTCTCTGTGAGGACATCTTCACATTGAACACTCAACATGAGGAAAACACTGTTGTGTTTGAGCACCAAGCATCTTTTACTGACTTCCTTGCAGTGTTGTTTCACAACCAGTAGAGGGAGCCAGTGTCATACATATGAAAAGAAAAGGAAAAGCTGAAGCTTTGGACTCTGCATGTGCAAGATGATGAATGATATTTCATAATATTGTTGTTCACCACAATTTATCAAAATACAAGCAAAATGACCGAAAGTAATCAAACTGATGTTTAAAGCGGTGCCAGCTGTTTTTGTTTTTAATACTTCATTTGAACAATAGAGATGTGACAATTTGATCATGTGATCCCACTGAGAGACTGATTGCTTATTTTTATTGTTGCACTATTAGACACGTTTGTACTGATATAATTCAACATTAATGCATTGAAGAAGTTTGGCTTATTTTATTGAATTTGACTTCTTTTTTTACGAGGTCTGTAATCTATAAATATATTCTGAGGTTTATATAAATATAAATAAATAAATATTATGTTGCTATCAAGACCCCAGTCAGGTATGGCGCTGGTACATCCCCTCGCTGTTTGAGCTCTGTTGGTTATTGGAGGCCTTGGCTTTGTCAGCCACCATTTGTTAAATTAGCCAATATGCATTATGACTGCCTCCCTTCATGTCACAGGGGTCACGACAACAACACATCCCGCTCTGCATGTGGCTGATGTAACTGAAGGTGGATGTACAGAACAGAGACAGGACTAATGAGAGGAACACCATATGTAAAAGAAACAGGGCACCTGCTTGTTCGCTGCCAGGGTGGATGAAGACACCCCCTCTCTCTCTCTCTGCAACCCCCTCTCTCTCTTTAACCCCTAATTGTCGTGATCAGACCTGCGCTGGGCTGACGCGGAGTGGCGGCTTGACAAATGCAATCATCCGGACAGCCGGGGTTGAAGTGGCTGGTGGTTGGCAGCTGCCCCGGCTCCTCAGCTGGGACCCCAGTGCGCAGGCCCTCGGGGGTCAACTGGCCAGAGGCCACCGCTGACTGACTGACTGGACCAGTCTGGACTGGTAGGGGCTGGGTGCTGGTTTAGTGGAGGGGCAGGACAGGGCTGGGAGGTCAAGGCCAGGATTCAAGGAAGCTGTATAGTTGGGGGAGGTATTAAGGCTGTGTGTCCGATCACGGGTGACAAGATCGGATAGTGAGGGGGGGCTGATGAAGACGCGATGTAGCAAATTATCTAAAAGGGTTTTGAAGAGCACGATCTGGAGCCCTTCCAAATGACTAGCCCGGCATAATGTATTCTAATGGCCGAGGCCCCGCGGGGCTGCTGGAGCCCGGTCGCCCCTGTTGTCAGTGACCAGACCTCGTTTCATCCTGCCAGCCAGCGACGACAACATTGACCCCCTCAGACGGCTGCCCGGCTCTCCTCCAGCCCTCCTCAAGTCCCTGGTGGCGTGAATCCGGAGCCGTGTGCGATTATGCAACGCGGTTCGGCTATTGAGAGCCCACTGAGAGCCCTGACAGATAATTGGCTGAGCCCAGAGCCGCGCAAATGGTTAAGTGTTGACTCCAGTTGATTGGATAATGGGTAATTGCACGCTGCATTTCATTCAGTGATATGCTGCGGGTGTAGCAGGGGCAAGTGAAGGGGAGGGGAAGAATGGAGGAGGGAAAATATTTTGGCGTGCTGCGTTTTTTTGCAGCCCGTTATTTCACACTTTGGGTCTGTTGCATTTGTTTGGATCTCGAGCGCGGAGAGATCCCACATTTGTATCAACTGCTGATGCCATTTAAATTGCAAATGACCACTGAACGCTATTGTTGAAGAGTATCATTTTCTCTCGTCCGGATTCCACAGATCCGAGCGGCCGCTGAGCGCCGTGCCTCGTGGCGCTGTTTGAGTCCTCCCTTTGACCCCGTGTGAGCCTGTAAGTCCAGAGCCCGTCCTTTGATCATGGGATGTCACCTCTACTTAGGAGCCCGGGCTGCCAGCTCTTTGTCTCCTCCGTCACAGAGGCCTCCACGATTGTCATGTTGCCTTACATTAAATAGAAGGCTTCAGGTTGTACACTAAGAGGAAGCAACACTGGCCTTAAGGTAGCTTGGCTGTAACATTTCCTCTTTAACAGCCCCTCACTTCACCGCCATCACTGTAATCACAAACCTCTCGGCTCTCCCGGAGCTCCTTCTGGCACAAAAAGCTTTTCTTTTATATTGTATTTTTGAAATTCCCTGCACTCAAACAGAACCAGCTTTCTTGAGCTAATGTGAGAATTCTTCCCTGGCTGGACTTGAATATACTTGAGCTGCATTATTGCTCTAAGAGAATCCCAGTGTGTGTGTGTGTGTGTGTGTGTGTGTGTGTGTGTGGGAGGGGGGTTCGCTCGCTGAATTCCACTTCAGTGCTGTATCGATTGTGCTTCGACGGTAGTCTTTCTGCGGTCGCCTGGTAGAGTCAGAGTGTGCGGCGCTATTCATATCGACTGGCGGATTAAGTGGGCTGCTGAAAGGACACGTACGAATTTTGTGTTTGTGTTCTTGCGCCTTTTGTTGATATCGATTGTGCCTTGGCGTGGATTCCCACATGGCACCGGCGCGTTGTGTTTGATTCTTAATGAAGGCCTTTATCACACTCTAATCAGTTTACTATCACACACACCAGTCAAAGCAAACACTTCAGTTGGTTTCTTTACTTGAGAAAAAGCACACGGGTAATCACTCATCTGATTGGGTTTTGACTGCTGCAGTGCCACTTTAAAAACATCTTTTACTTTTACGGCAAAGAGGGACATCTTTTCACGCCCGGGCTAATATATCAAACACATCAGGGACGATTCAGGAAGTAGTGTGCCTTTTAATAGAGACATGGTCCCAATCTTAATCTCCCTCTAGGCCGTAACCCTGAACCCTCTGGGATTTAACACGTCACGTTGTAAATGGTTGAGTGTGAGAGGCTGCAAATGGTATAAATATCATAGACAGTGTGTAAGAAGTGGACGTAGTCACCTCGACTATAGTTTTGAAGCCTTGAGTTCTGCATTTTGGTCGTCCCCATCTTGGTTTTGCAACCAGTGACGAGAGGTTGGCGCACAACTGAAGTACAACTGAATGCTGAATAAAACATTTTTATGGTGACCACAAAGGTTCCTATTAATTGAACTGAAAACACTGTGAAAGGTTTGTGGTTATGAGATGAAAACACAGAAAGTCCTCAAACCAGACAACGCCATGGTAGAGACCTGTCAATCACCTTATAGCCCCGCCCTAAAGCATCCCCTGCTTTATGGTCTATTTGACTCTAAATGGACCATAATTTACTTAATGAACATCATGCTGTATTGAAGACGACTTGCAACTAGAAATTGAGTCCATAAACTCATGTTTACAATGTTTACTGAGGGAATAAATCAAGAATGAAGTAATTAAGCAATCAAGTCATTTTCTCATAGACTTCTATACAACCAGAGGAGTCGCCCCCTGATGGCAGTAGAGAGAATACAGATACTTCCAAATTGGTTTCACTTTTCAGAATTGGAGGTTGTTGCCTGATAAATTTGCTGCTTTAGCTTTTTAATAATATTAACAGTGAATAAGTACCTACTCATCTTTACAGGAACGGTGTTGTCTTCTGTCTGGATCTCCAGGTGATGTGGTGGTTCACTTTTACACTGTGATCTGTAGCTTTAACTTCTGTCTTTATCTTTTTCACCTGTTCACTGCAGAACCAGTTTGACATCCTGGATGTATCCTTCAAACACACATTGTATCTGTGGTTTCACTTTTTCCAGAATCTAAATAATAATTCATCAGTGAGTGCATTAGTGGCAGTGTGGGCTCCATGGTAGCTCTGACAGCTTGACAGATGAGTTTATTTTTTAACAAAAAGGAACACCCATGTATTAGATATGATTAAATGATAGTACAACGTACGTAAAACAGTATCTAAGGTAACTATTAATATAATTTATAAAAATAAGCAATATATAAAATAATAGGAAAAGAGAAATGTTTTCATTTGATATCTAAGATCTTGGCAGTTTGTTCTGGACTGTGCTCCATGGATCTAAACTGATGTCATCACCAGAGTGGAGAGGAGCTTCAAAATATTTTTCCAACACCATTTTCAGCTATTTAAAATAAATATTTCAGCTATTAGCATTCCAGTGCATTTTTAGCACACAAAAAGCTAAACAATCTAGTTCATGGCGTTTTTATGAAGAAATAACAAAAAACATTGTGATGTGTTCCCCTTAAGTGAACGTTTCCACGACTCATTCATCACTAAGCGACTTCATCTCAGTCAGGCTCTTGTTGCCTTACCCTGGCTCAACTTAACCTAACATCAGTGATCCTGGATAATCTGTCACAGAAAAATGTTAAATCCCTGACAAAACAAATTTAGAGTTTGTGCTTGTGAAAAGGTGGGGTTTGTAACAAACTGCCAATCACAAGTGAAAGCAACCAATCCAGATATAGAGATCATCACTAGCACTAGAACAAGTAAAGACTCAATGAGCAGCTCAAATCTGAACGTCTATTATTAAACCACATAATTTTTATTTTGCTTTTTGACTGTTTTAATGTTTTCTTAACTGTTTTTAAATCTGCATTATGTTTTGATGCTTTTAATGGTTTTATGTGAAGCACTTTGAATCGCCTTGTTGTTGAAAAGTGCTATACAAATAAACTTGCCTTGCCTAATTGCTGCTTTAATTGTCTTTCAAATGAGTTGTTTGACTTCAGTCCCTTTCCTCAGTCTTATCAGCATTAATTAAACACGCAGTTTCAAGGAAAAGCATGAAAACAAGTTGTTGCTGTTATTACTTTATTATGTCTTTCCAGTGAATGCTCATCCCGCACTGACCTCAGCCTGTAGCATGATGTAAAGTTTAATTTTGTCTGAGGGGGTCTTTTAATTGTGTGAGCGAGCAGAGTGGTGCATCACTCACACGGTGGGCTGGAGTGAAGGAGGAGAGGCCGTTTCCCAGCAGGGCCGGGTCAGGTCAAAAGGATTAGCCGAGGCACCGGACATCCCCAAATCAACTGATCCTCCCTGACAAAGACACACTGCTCTAATGCCACTGGAGGAGATGTGAGTGCAGCCGGAGCGTGATGGTGAAAATGGCTCCCTGCTTTGCAGCGGCAGATGATCAAATTAATTTGCTTGTAATTAGCTGGACAAAGAGATGCATATTTGAATAGACTGTGAGGTGTGTGTGTGTGTGTGTGTGTGTGTTGATTTGGCTTGTTGGCATAATTTCATACCTTTTGTGTTTTTTTAAAACTTTTTTACTAAAAATATACATTGAACATAAGCTCTTCTCATAATAGACTCATTGTCTGATAAAGACCTCGTTTTATCATCATTTTTTTTACCGTGTGGGTCAGAACTAGAGGGGGTAAATTACAAAAGACTTTGTTTACTTTAATTATTTGGTTCACTCAGTGCACAGAGTTGCAGTCTTTGACATCTGTGATCGTGTGTAAATCCACTCTAAATTAGGGCCTCTAGCCTACAATAACTCTTTATAAAGTTAGTATACGTTAATTCATAGTACAGCGTTGTAAAAACAGGAACATCAAGCAGCCAACAGGTGCTTTGAGTAATTAAAACGGGTCAATAAATGAAAACAAATAAAAACAGAAAGCGAGACAGTAAGACATTAAGACAGGGCTGTAAATATGAGGGCGAAGATGTCGAAGAACAAATGAAGAGAAGTGTTTGCACACGCTCTTATAGCTCTCATAGCTCTCATAGCTCTAATAGCTCTTATAGCTTATCGCCATACAGTTCTTCTCTGGTTAATCTGCACAGACGTTTGACGTGTGTCTTGATAGAATAGAGAGCTCATCAACCGGTGGGGTCTCTCAATATGCCAACATGGTCCTGACAAATGTTTAAGTCTGCAAAATGAATGTTTAATAATACATACTTTTGGAAACATGTAAATGATTTAAACTATAAATTAAATCTCACAAAATAACATTTAGTACAAATGAAAAGTGATGAAATGCACAAGAGATATAATTGTATCATAAAGTAACAAAAAAAGGCCAATTTACAACATAAATAATACTTTTTCTCATTACATACACTTATACTGTACATGAAGTTTGACCTCTGATTTAAATCTTCCAAAGCATTTGTTAAGTTCTCAGTGTTTTAGATAATCTTACTTCACGACCAGAACACATGTGACAGCAGAGCAGCCAATATTGCACATTTTAGGATGTTTTATTTGGTCATGAAATGGCCAACCCATGAAATGTGTCAAACAGTTAGAAATAATATTATGAGCCTTCATTGTCAGTGAAGGCTCACCCTCCTCCTCCTCCTCTTCCTCTTCCAGAGAGGGAGGTTCCCCCTCAGCTCCTCTGCCTGCAGCTACAGACCAGATAGACGGAGGTCAGAGAGTGGAGTCTTACAACAGATCAGCGATGAGAGCTCCCTCCCTGCTCAGTTCCCAGCAGCCCATCACTTACCCTCACAGCCACTCCTGGCCCGCCGTGCCCTTGACATGCCAAGGCAGGCGGGTAGGCACATCCCAGGGACAAGCTGCTCGCCGCCGTCTTTAAGACATCTTGATGAGGTTTTTGCTGGAGAAAGGCCCGGGGTTGACTCTGTAAAAGAATCTAAATGAGGTGCGAGTGAATGCCGCGGCTGTTCCATTTTAATCTGTGTGTTCGGCTGCTTCTTGAGTGGCTCATTTCCATGCATCACACCCTGGATCCCTCGGCGCCGAGCCCCGACACATTCACGGCCTGCTGGCGACGCTTTTTGAAGCCGAATCGCGGTCAACGACGGCGTCTTCTTCGGTAAACATAATGTGAAATGTGCGCATGTGAAGTGTAACATAAATGTGTTTTTAAACATGACATCTCAACAGATCTAAACTCCATTGACACCCGCTCCATCCTCCGTCCTTTCAACTGCCTCTCGTTGAAAGCAGGAACAGAGCCAGAGAGGGAAGAGAAGGCACTGCTCATTAACCCCTCAGCACTTTACAATGAATCTGGGAGACTCATTGTGCCGCAGGGCCAGTGCTCCCCTAACGAGGGCTGGGCTGTGTGGCGGGTTGGGGGAGGGGGGAGGCAGTCCAAGTCTTTTTGGTTCCTATCTGAATTGTATCTCAATATTAACTTTGCAGTCTGCTGCTTGGCAGAAGAAGAAAAAACAAGCAAATGCAATGAGACGGATGGGATGAAACGTTCATATCTTCTTTCCTTTCACCATTTGCCCTTAAAATGGCGCCAATGGATGTCGATTACGGAGCCTACAGGACAACCACTGCCCATTCATAACACATGTTAAAATAGCAATGAGACTTGTTTCCAACACACTGTTTTTTTCCCCACTTAAAGCTTTGCAGGGGGGTCTGTAAACCTCACTGCTGTCAGAGCATTCTACCATGAAAATAGAATGTTCTGCTCAATGGTTTCCCTTTAGATCACACCAGGACAGCATTCATAGAACTGGGTTACACTCACAATATCTATTAGGTGACAATGCACTTTCTGTAGAAATGTCCTCAAAGGCAGATCAATACACCTTTGTAAAAATGAACGAATGCAGGAATGTTGTAATAAACATCCATAAAACCTTCTACAAACATTGGAACTCAAACCTGTCAAAGGAATGTCACCAACAAGCAACTGTAATAATCAAAGACATGAAACGCATTATTACTGATATTTAAAATGCTTCACACTCAACAAGTTAACACTGAAACTATTTAATGCAACTATAAGATGATGATTGTGTGAGAACCTCAGTCTTTACTTTACGGTATATGGATTTATTTTCATAGAACTGTAAAAGTGCTTATGTTGTTGCCCATAGTTTGTATTGACCACCTTGTGCCATGTGATTGTTGTTGTTGGTTCTGTGAAGTGATCAATGAAGCTCATGACTGGTGTGAGACGTGTAGCTATCGGAATGGGACATGGCCTGTAATTGCATTGCCTGTAATGTTACCAGATGCTGTGGGGAAGTTGCAGGTTGCAGGACACTAGCTGTCACCCCTCCTCCCTCTCCTGAAGAGGGGGGCTGGGACGCTTTAATTGGAATTTCATGTGGGCTAAACTGAGGGGAAACTGATGTAAGTTAACATTTGGTAGACTTAATTGGTCCCTTTCTCTCCCTCCTCCTCGACCGGGCACTTACGGGCCGCTGCTGACGCTCCCCGCTAATCTCCCATTTACAATCAATTCAATCGGCCAGACAAAAAAGTCCGCCTCTCTCTTTTCTTCTCTTCCTGTCTCAAACGAGATCCTTTGTGGCCCGTAAATTGCCTGAATCCCCGGTGATCCCCCCGGTGGCGGGGAGAGCAAAAGAAAGATGTCCTCATGTTGTTGACAGCCGATTAGCGCGCGCTCCCGCGCTCCTCCCCCCCGCGTGTAATCCCCCCCCCCCCCCCCCCCCCCCCCCCTCCCCTCCCGCATCGCGCGCCTTAATTAAAGCTCCCGTTGGTCAATTAACGTGTTTGTGGACATGCGGCGGTTGCTCACATGTTGCAGAGAGGTAAGAAAAGGGCAACCTGCTCGCCTTTAGGTTGTTTACTACTCACGTGGACGTTGTTGTTCTCCGTGCCCCGCTGCACTCACGTGCACGCACACGGCGGCTGCGTGCGCGTTTCGTTGTTTTGTGTGTGTTCTGGTTCTCACCGCACACATCGCCGTGGATACGAGTCGCGTCCTGTAGAGCACATTGTTCCCTCCGTGTCATGTGGATAACACCGGGCAACCATTAGGTAAAAAGTGTGCACACAGACACATGAAGCAGATGTCCGGACGCGTCACCACGCACGCGCACGGCCCGGCGCTGCGTAAGGTGTTAATTGGAGCGCACATCCTAAAAGTGCAAGTATTACATTTGTACAAGCAGATTCTGATTCGGGATGAATATCTTGAACCCATTTGTATTTCTTTAAAACGATTACCTTTTTAATTGAAACAGCATAAACTATAACATTACCCAAATTATTATTATTGTCATTGTTTTGGCATATTTTTAATTGGGCAGTGCAGTGGTGACACATGAGGAGAGAGACAAAGGTCCACAGCTGGAAGTGAACCTAGGACATTTATTTTTATTTTTAGAATATTCTTTTTAGTTCAGTTAAATTAATATATAACTTGTGTTGAAGATATACTTTGAGCGGTTATAGCTCCTGACTCCAAGAGACTTGATCAAACTTTGTAAAAAAAAAAAACGAATAAATCCAACAATAACGTCTAATATAGTGATAACTTAGTCCTTCCGGATTGTGGAACTAAACTCGCCTTGTTGTCGCTTCACCCCCAAATGTTTCCATCCCGCCAACAGCCGAGGCTTTTGTTAACATGGAAGTTGAAATAATTTCATCTTAAAGCTGTTGGAGCTACAATAAGGTGCCGAGGCCGCGAAGAAGAAGAAAGGCCCGTCTTCCCTGTTCGTCCCCCCTCCCTCCTCCCAGTGACGAGGCGGCGGTCATCCTGCATGTGAGGCGGCCGGGCTCCTGCGGGCCGGGCCGGCTGCGCGCTAATTGGCTGTTAATAGAAAGAGCGCCATTTGGGAGCACGGATCTGCCTCTCCACAGAATGTGTGCAAGGATAATATTGTTCCAGTAGCCGTGAGGAGAATAACTAGTGCTCTATTAACACGGAGGCCCAGATGAGGAGCTGCGGCCTGAGTGCTCCATTATCTCCCGGTCTGATGAGCGGCTCCGGATGCAGACGTAAGCTCTACACCCGCTGCACCCCCTCCGCAACCAGCCCGCCCCCCGCCGGAGGGACGCTTAATGTAATTCTCTTTCAAGGGTCCATGTTATCTCCGATCATTTGCGCCATTACGCCGAAGTCAAGTGTAAATGCTCCATTATTAAGATCGTGTCTGTCAATAAATGGTGAAGCAAAGTGGCTGTAGAGCATACAGTCAGCCAGACTGAGTCTATATGTGGTTTCTAACACACTTCACAATAAAACACCCACAACGTTTAGCACATGCCTAGAATATAGCATATATATACATATATATATATATATATATATATATATATATATATATATAATATAATATATATGTATGCTGATCACTGTAATTATGAACCTAATTATTATTAGAATATATATATATATATATATATATATATATATGTATATATATATATATATATATATATATATATATATATATATATATATATATTATAATTATCATTATGTGTATGTGTGTGTTATCTACAACAATTTCATATTTTTTAGAATAGTCATATGGTTTGGTGGAACCAGCTCTCCAATGACATCAGGACAGCATGAACTCAAGCGCATCTGGGCCCATGAAATATAAAGAAATATCAAAATAATGTCGTCATCTGAATGTAGCGTTATTTGATCAAGTTGCATGATTTGTGTCCCAGAAGAAAGGTCACATGGCTGAATGTCGCTTTGGATCAAAACTTCAGCTAAATAAATTTGACGTAATGCACTTCATAACTTTACTGATACTGTCATTATATATGTTCTATAAATATGTGTTTAATTCTTGAAGCTGTCTCATCATCTGGCATGTCTGACATGTAAATTGTTGATATTGAGGTTAAAAACACAGCAAACAACAAATCAACAAAACACAACCACATGAAAAACAAATCACAGAAGAAAAGAAAACAACAGCTGTGCAGTTGTTTCATTGATTTTTTTTTTTATCATTGTCATTGTGCATTTACTCTTTCTCTCTTGTTTCCTGCTCTTCTTTTATTTTCTGATAATGGTGTTTATGAATTTGTTCGTGAGTTGTCTCTCGGTCGGCTATAACCTTATTGTTTCTGTACGTATAGCCAACACAACTTTCATCATATGACGTCATTGTTTTATTTTCAAATGCCTTCAAAAAAAACAGAAACAACATGGCTCAAACATTCAGTTTTCTTTATAAGTTATAACTTATTTATTCACATTAACTTGTTTTTTTTCTGTGAAATACACAACATGGCAATGATCCACATTTTAAATAACATTTTTTGAATTATTTCCATAACCTATTATGTACAGTTCCACTGTGGAAACAGATGGTCTCTCCCATGTCGGTCCCTTCTGGGCGCATCATATTCCTACAGCAGGGGACCAGTCATAAGTGTCTCAGGATCCTACATCTTATAGGATGACCACAGTTCCCTTGAAGTGATTGTGTCCAATTGTATTGGACAACCTCTCTGGACGTGCAAAAGCTGTTCAACGGGGCCACAGATGCAGCACGGCAGTCTTTCAGGGGCCCGACAGTCCGAGTTGCAGCATTAAATGATGAAACGAGGCCTCGGCGGCGCGCCTCAGCTCTGCAGCTCCCGCTCTCTGGAGGCCTCCTTGGGCGCCGTGAAGACGCCGTCGTGCAGCTTCCTGATGTGTTTCTTCAGGTCAAAGTTGCGGCAGAAGCCCTTGCCGCAGGTGGCGCAGGTGAAGGGCTTCTTGTCGTTGTGCGTGTGCATGTGGAAGGTGAGGTTGTAGACCTGGTGGAAGGCTTTGTTGCAGATGGAGCACTTGTACTGCTTCTCCCCGCTGTGTGTCAGCTTGTGGTTCTTGTAGTTTCCTGGGAGATGGAGAGGAATAATGAATAATGATTTCCCTTGTTGATTAGGACTTGATTCTTTGTGTTTATATCAAAACAATCATGAGAAAACCACAAGTTCACATTTAGTTTGGCCAACTCAAATCATAAAGAGGTTTTTTTTTATCAGAACGGTAATCATCCTTTCATCGGTGTCACAGTGTGAATAAGATGACATAAAACATGACATTCCACAACAGACAGGCCGACATCTTCCTGTGAATAACAGCTCTGATTTAAAAGGAAGACGTCGGCTGACTGAACATAAGCGTATGTTTCTTTCCTCTGCAAGACAAAGTGTGGAATCCCAACTGGACAACATCGATAAGAAAAATCAGTTCCATTCACTAAAGCCCAAAAAAACTAAACACAAAGCTTATGAATTAAAAGCAGCCATGGCTGGGAAAGCATCTGGATTATTTCAAGGTAATTCCACCTGTACACATTTGCACTTTCCTGACTGGATTTCTTCTAAAAAAAACAGAGAAGTACATGATGCTGGATTCAAGAAAATCTAAAATCTCTAATCTATCTAAAAAAAAAATAAAAAATGGACCATCTTCATAAAGGAGGCTTGAAGAAAAGAGGATAAAGTGAAACTGTGCTGTTTACTGGGAACCTCACAAGTGAGGACGCGCACACACACACACACACACACACACACACACACACACACACACACACACGCACACGCACACACGCACACACAGAGGTCAGCGGTTCACTGTGAAGTTAGAGCGCGGCCCAGGCCTTCATTAATCAGGGAAGTCAAGAAGTTGTCAAACTTTGTCAGAATCAAGCGCAGCGACAACTCGATGAAGGAAGAAAAAAATCCCTGATTCTCTTCTCTGAGGTCTCGCAGCTGACCCAGAGCAAATGCTGCCGTCTTTGGAAGGAGAATTAGTCCGCGGAAAGTGACATGTCCTATTTCCACTGATCGCATCACGCTCATCGGCGGGCCTGCAATTATTCCCCCTTTCATTCTCCCACAGAGAGAAGAGGAGCGGCGGCATATGGCGCTGCTTCCAGCCGGATCACCGACCAGGCGGAGGATTCCTTCACTGAATACTGTCGACTGAAGTCAGACTAACGTGTTTAGAGGAAATAAAATAAACATGTCCTGAGGAATCGGGATTTTTATTTTCTCTAAAGGCGGTGGTAACATATTGTTTTACGATAAATAAGTGCAGGCGAAAATAAACACGATGAACAACTGTAACCCAACATGAAGAGAGTTTCAAATTATATTAGGAGACGAAAACCACCAGCAGCGCAGTGCAGGAATTCCTCCATTGAATGGACATTTTGGTCTCGAACAAAGTCCAGAAAATCACCCCGGAACTATAGAGACCGTCACCCCGTTCACCCGCAGGACGCCCGGTCTCATACCAGGGAGACAATAAATATGTCAAGATTGGAAATATATTATAAATAATATCATCAAACGCCGAGTTTAAAAACAAATTGTTTTAGCGTTTGGAAAATATATTTTAGGAGCTAAACTCAGAGGAACATAAAGATTCGATAGTTGTTTCATACACAGGCAGCAGCATGAACACCGACATGCAGCGGACTATTTCACTGTTTTAGGGTCAAAACTAACGACAACAACACACGCGTAAAACTAATAAAAAACATGATGCAAACCTGCAGTGTTTGGATTAATTATGCTCATTTAAACTCATTATATATATATATATATATATATATATATATATATATTATAAATACCTTTCTGGTGGAAGCCTTTCCCGCAGAACTCACAGACGAAAGGTTTGTACCCGGCGTGGATCCGGACGTGCGTGTTGAGCGTGGAGCTCCTGTTGAACGCCTTCCCGCACTGGTTGCATTTATGAGGCTTTTCCTGAACAGGAAAAATAAAAATAAAAAACAGTTACAACTAAATCTAATCAGATACAGCATTTTTAAAAGCCAGTATTAATACAACGTGTCCGCCTCACCTGCGTGTGGATGATCTTGTGCCTGCACAGCGTGCTGGCCTGCCGGAACCCTTTGCCGCAGACTTTGCACACGAAGGGCCGGGCCCCGGTGTGCACCGGCATGTGTCTGGTCAGGTTGTAGTGCGCGTTAAAGACCTGCGGAGGACACACAGCACCGGGGATATGCATTAATATCATGTAGAGAAACAGGAATAAAAACGAGTTGGAATCGAATCTTTTTTTGCTGAAGAATTCATTTTTTGGTATTTCATTTTGGGGGTATTTTTTCGTTTTAATTGGAAACATTGGGATATAATTTAATTTAAAATGATAATGTTTAATAATAACGAATTACTGTTCTTATTACTACTATTATTATTAATACGAATAATACGTATTATCATTGTTATTGATAACAATAACAACAACACAATAATTATTAATAATAATAATAATTACATAGGCCTACTGTACTTTAAAGGTCTAAAATCCCTTTTTAACGAAATGCACATGTATTTTTTCAGGAAAAAAAGAGCAAAACAACAAGTTACCTTTCCGCACACTTCACACGTGAAGTTCTTGGGCTTCCCGTCCGCCGCGCTGGAGACGCCGCTGCTCAGCTTGCTGTGCGTCTTGACGCCGTTCTTCTCTGCGCTCAGGCCGTGGTTCTCCTTCACGATCTGGTCCAGCTGCCCCGGCAGATGCTCCTTGTGCGGGTACTGCGGCGTGGGCAGCTTCTCTGACCCCACCGCGGCCAGCTTGGCGTTCTCCAGCAGCAGCAGCCTGTGGTGCGCGGACAGAGAGGCCTGCGCCTGCGGGTTGGAGAACCAGTGTCCGGCCAGTAGCTCCGACTGCTGGTACGCGGAGTCCAGGTAGTTGAGATAGTACAGCGAGCCGCCGCTGGGCACGGCCACGGCCTGGTGGAGGACCTGCGGCTTCACCACCCGGCTGCCCGGCGTCAGCAGCGGCTGCTTCAAACCTGGCTCCGCTTTGCCGCACATGCCGCAGTTCCCTTTGCACGGCGCGGCGACGGAACCGCAAAAAGCTCCCCTGAAACTGGCTCTCCACAGCTCCGAGTAGTTCATCAGCGCCTTGGCCTGCAGGTCGTAGCTGAACGGCTGCAGCGGGAACATGCAGGGCACCGGGGAGCAGAGCCCCAGCAGCTTCTTCCCCTCGGACCGCTCCTCCGCGCTGCGCTTCGGCTCCGAGCTCTTGGACATGATCCGGTCGATGGAGAAGGCGAGGCTCTTGGGGGCCGCGGACGGCCCGGTCCGACCGCAGGACATCACCGTCTCCAGGGAAGCAGAACTTGCCATGTTGTTGTTGTTGTTGTAGTTTTAAGTTGAGTTAGAACTTGGTGTGAGCAACTCCCGACCCGCTCCTCCTGCTGCCCCGCGTCTTTTCACTCTCCTGAGCTCCCGGCACCGCAGACAGGAGGACACATCAGTTTAATAAGCACCTTGCTGTCACAGTGTCACGCATTTGCATTCAAATGGCCATCCCTCCCCCCCACCCCCCCACGCAACAATGCATCCAGGGGTGATGGATTAATGCTCATTAACTCGTGCACACAACATTAACAGGACATTACAGAGCTCGTTAGGCAGAAGAAGAGGAGGAAGAGGAGTACAAAAAAAGACAACAAGAAAAAAAAAGAGAGAAAATGTTGTAGTCGCACCTCCCGGAGAATGCGAGAGCATCAATTGAGTCTGTGTTGGGGTTTTACCTCTTTAAGGGTCAGATGGGTGTGGAGGAACCAGCAGACTGCTCTCTGTCACATGATGGCAGCGCCCGCCTCCTGCGCGCGGATCACTGTCTCCTGACATCAGCGGGCATCGAACTCTTCACGGGGTGACAGGGAGACGCCTCCATCAACCTGCACCGGGGGGCGGGGGGCTGCACATAAATATGAAACCATTTCCCTCTTGATAAATAGGTGGAGATATTATTATCATAATTGTGTTTTCATCGTAAACGCGCATTTGTAAAGTTGATCAAGCATGATGCTTTCATTTGGTTTACAACAAAGTATTTTTTTTAATTTAATTTTCTTATTTCTTTTTCCACTTTGGGAATTTTTTGTTTAAGAGAAGAAAACAAAATCCTGTGCTAATCCTCGGAGATGGGATCCCTCCTTTTCCACGCCGGCTTATATACTTACTTACTATTTGTATAAAATTCGAGGACGTCCAATTTCCACCTGTTTAAGAGCACAGACTCCCTTTGGATCCTATTAAACGATGTTCCTCCTTCCCTCTATTCAAAAGAAGCAATTTTCCAGAGCGATTCAAGGCTCAACTCGGTGCAAAGAAGGGAGAAAGCTCTTTCACTTTTAGCCACTAAAGCACCGCGTGAACCTGGTTTTGTGTGTGTGTGTTTTTTCTGAAATAGAGGGACGGATTAAAGAGGGAGAGGAAAAAGAAAAGACTTAGCCTGGACAGAAAGGACAAATGAAAAGGAGAGGCTTTTTTTTCCTCTTCTAAAGGGGCACACAAGAAGTTTGCTGGAATCCAGCGTGTTGTGTGGGAGTTACAGCGAGCAGCAGCTTCGCTTCTCTTCGCCACGAGGGCCGCGTTCAATGCATGTGTTTGCGGGCCATTTCACCTGAGGAACTCCATCATAGAGGGAATAACGGGATGCATGAAGAGCATTAGCATTCTGATAATTATCATTACCTCCATGGAGATCCCTCATGAATAGATTCATTTTTACATGGTGCAATATGTTTTTCTAATTGTCTCTGAAAACATGCAAAAGCTAATTTTAGATAATTGTGTTCTCATTTGAGGTTTGTATCACCAAACAGCAATGAAATGGGCTCACATATAGCATGCATGTGGGGTTTTAAAAAAAATACTAAGAATAACATGCTTTATAATGGCTTAATTATTGGGTAGCAAAAAACACTGACACAAGCCCTTAGGAATAATTACTTTTGGGTTGCCAGGTTGTGGAACATATCTCTGGCTGGTGTTTATCACTTGCTTTGTCTTTTTAGCGAGCTCTTTAATTGAGCAGGAAGACCACCAACGGACACTTTGAACACTGACCTTCTGGGAAAGTGACGCAAAGCATCTGGGCCAGAATGCATCTTTATTACCATGTTTTCTATCTGATGTGTGAGGCCTGTGATGGACTGACTGAATGTGATCTTTAAAAAGTACCACCATTTGTAAATCACATAATTTTTAGTCATATATAGTATTTATAGACAACAAATATTTGCCAAAGGATAATGTTTGTGACTTAATTTTTGTTTTCAAATCTATTAAACTCCCCAAATTCTGCACAACTTGTAAATGTTTGTCGTTAAAAAACGCATTCTCTATCTGCCCGTTCAATAACTGTATTCAAGTTATATCACCCTTGGGATGAATTATTCAAACCTCAGATGTTTTTTTTGTTGTTGTTTTTTTACCTGTGGCTAGCAGGTATCGTTGGACTTTGCAGTTTCCACCAACATTTTAAATAATCTTCTTTCACTTTGAGCATGATGTCAGTGTCTGTTGCTTTAATTAAGTCATGATTGGATTTAAAACAAAGAAGGTATTTTAAGTTATCTTTACAGCTGTGTTTTATAAGACCACATTACTGATGCATTGCAAAACTCTTTTTTTTATAGGAGACTTAGTAAAAAGAGAAAAAGGAAAATAAATGTAACTTTTGGACTGAACCTCAGCGTTAGTGTTGGGCAGATCTCACCATGTTGACTGCTGCTCTGAATCGATGCTTCTACCGTTACAGGGTCCGTGTGCTGCTGGAGGTGGAGGACGGTGATGATTCCCCTCCAGCCATATAGAATCAGTGCTATACTTAGCCCAGCATGTTGCCGTCCTATAACACTAGTCTTCCTGTTAATAACCTTAAAAAACATCCCTACTCTGTTTTGTTTTACACCTGCACCTCAGCATGAAGGATTACTGCCTGTTGTCTTGGTGCCACTCATATGCAAATAGGGCAAAAATACTCTAATTTGAGTTTATTCAGGCACAATTGCCGGCTCATCCACACAATAAACATTGATCCCATTGCTGACATCCAGGCCCCTCCATTCAGCTCTAACAGCAATTAGCTCAAGCATTGATTTAAGGGACTCTTGCTTCTTGCCTGCAGGCCCGCTTGTATCAATTCTTTAAGACTTTTTCTGGGTCACAGGAAAGCCCAGTCAGCATAGAAATAAAGGGTACACCTTTAAGCATTTAGCATTAAGACCAAGTTCTAAAATACTGTAATCAGCATGTTTGTGTTTTTTAAAAGAGAATAAAGAAAGCTGCTCTTATTGTGAAAATCCGCCAGTTAGCCTAAACAATGGATGCAGTTTAAGCCATTCCACAAACACGTCTGATCCGTCCCTCGTTCACTCATCCAGTGTTACCTATGAACAACAAATAATCACTACTGGTTGTAGTTGAGATTTTAGACACATTTTTAAAACATAATAAAACACTCAACTAAACTTTAGCTTGACATAAATAACTCTCCCCACAATGTCCAACTTATACTTTCTCAAGCCTTCAACCATGTCTTCCAGCTTCTTCCTCCTGAAATTCCTCATTTGTCATGGAAACGCCCTATTTTGTTATCAAGCTGCCATTTACAAGGTCATGAATAAACATTGATGAATTAAATACATCATAGGTGATGCATTGCATTGTGGGATTTTTGTTCCATTGTGTCGTTTTTTTCGATGTGCTACAGCACATATTTTTTACTCTTGGAATGCTTACACTTCCATGTGTGAAAAGAAATATAGCAGACTAATTAGTAAAACTGCACTATGTGAGTATCGCTACACGTCTTGCTAGCGCTAACGGCTGCCTCAGATGAGTCTGTTTAGCGGTGGGTGGAATTTTCCACCACGTTCAGTCGTCCCCAGAGAGTATTAACCTCTTTAAGGTGGAAGCTGGAACTATCAGTATTTTCCCACCTTTCCTTTGTTTCTGAATAGTTAGCGTTGACGGAGCCCTTATCAGGTGTGACTAGATGCAGATACCGCACGATGCTTCAGCCGCGGTGGCGCAGTGGCACGATTCACCGATGATTGAATGGTAAACATGTTCAATTGGTTTCGTTTGTCACATAAGATATTTTAACACCGTTATAAATAATACATGATGCCTGGATCCTATTTAGCTGCGTTCCTTCCAGGATCCTGGTATTGTGCATGCTCACTTATGAACACTTGACTTAAACAGGATGGAGCCATTAATATCATAGTATTAGTAACGCCTGTTCTTTTCCTTTTAATTCAAGTCAAGATATCTGCTGTGGAAAGAGCAGAGACTGAAACATGTTTAAATTTCTCAACATTGGCTTTTTTTTAATGAAGAAAGTGTTTCGAGGAAACATGCTTGTGACAAAGCACGGGTGTTAGATAGATAGATAGTTAGAGGTATACTTTATTTATCCCCAAGGGGAAATTAGTTTGTCACAGTAGCAGCAACTTACATAGAAGACACACAAAAAGACACAAACAAGCATTGTTTTAGTATCAGTATTGAAGATTGATACCCAGCCCTATATAGTATATCCTACTTGATGTTTTAATGGAGCAGAGTGTTGGAGATGAACCCTTGTCTCCAGGCAAACTCACCTTATATACATTCCATCTCCTCCATCCCTCGATAAGTGCAACAGGCTTCCTTTCAACCTACTGCTGATGACATAACATGCTGATAATGTGCCTCACACATTTCAGCACAGGAAATCACAGACAGTTGTCCTCACACTTTCCAACCGTGGTGACAACTTTCACTGACGTTAAACCTGAGGAAATGAGACGGGAACGTGTGACGAGGGAGGGAATTCTCCCACGGAAAGTGCTCATTTCATCTTGCCGGTGTTACATTTGATTTCACCTAAACATTCAGGCACCAAGCAGTTTGGGGGGAAATTGGGAAAACTATTTGTGAGGTTGGATGTTATATTGCAGGCCTGTTTCATTATGACATTCTGCCTCCACAAAGACTTCATCTGTCTGGGAAATGTGAGAGGGCCTGATATTTAGAGTGATCATTTTTAGAGATAAAACAAGCAGTTCTCATCAAGCTTTCGCAGCAATACCTATGGATAAAAAAAAAACAACGCAGATATTCGTTGCTAACCAACACAATTATTTGGTATTTAATCCAGCAAATCAATTCCGAGACCATGAGAAACAAGAGGCTGATTCAATTGAGCGTTGATTTATTTTTACTTCCATTATGACACTTCAGTAGTTATTTTAACCCAAACAATGCTGCATTCTGAAACCTAACCAAGTGGTTGTGTTGCCTAAACCTAACTGAGCTTTTGCCTGTGGAGACGGAAGTTTATTTTGAAAAAAACATGCGTGTAACGAGTGAAAATGTAAACGTGTTTCTGGACTTTCGTAGGAAAACGGCGAAAAATAATTATAGTAGAACATCATACAAACTGTTGTATGAGGATACGTTGAACTACAGCAATGAGAGGTTTGATCAGTGGTTTGTAACGCAGAAATACCTCATATAAACTGGTTACGGCCTCTCAAGTGGGAGGATTGGCTGAATGACTATCAGACTAAGTGTGACTCATCACATTTTACAAACAAATAATCTAGTAATCTGACATCTTATTTAGCGTTCTCATATCAAATCCCACTTTAATTAAAATCTTTAGCTTATTAATTGTATCAAAACCAGCAGCACAAACTGTAAGTGCTAAGTGTATCACCAGCACTCAGTGTCTGTTCACTTCCTTCCTGTGTTCTGAAAGAAGACTCTGGAAGAAGTTTTTGGCGAGGGGTGCCAACGAAGAGGAAAAGCTGGTGTGTCAAGGCGATGTGTTGTGTTTGTGCTGGGAACAGCAGAACTGACTGTTTGACTGGAGTCTTTTTGTCAGCCCCGACCTTCCGTCCTGAAGCGCTGTGGAGCTTTTTGTTCAGCCTGTCATGTCTTCACCTGGTCTCCTGACCCCCCCAGCTACCATGTGGCCTGTCACACAGCCTCGCCTTTACCACCACACTCATACACCTCACTCTTTTATCCGGTTTCTCACTTGAATCCTAACGTCATCACAGTACAATAACACGCATATTTCCCCCCAATTACCAAGTAAGATCCCATTCTTACATTAGATATAACTGTTGCACAATCAAATGAGACGAGACAGAACTTCATTAATTTCGTAAAAATGTGTCAAGGTGGTCAATATACAGAGTAAAAATATGATATGAAGATATGTATTATTGATTGAGTATACTGTACCAGGCGCATTGAAATAACTACTTCTACTGGCTCTGGCACATTTCTAACTAATTACTTAATCCAAATACTGCTAGTCCTGGTTCAAAACGTTAAAGTTGATGAAGCTTATTACTAGATATGTATGGGACAGACCAGGTGTCAATTATCAGGAACGAATGTATGATGGAGAGGCCCTGGTTGCCTCCGCGGAGACCATTAATCCTTGATAATGGACACCTCTAAAAGCATTATCCTGCTCACCAAAGCAGGGTCCTGCTCACTTGCCAAAGAAAAAAGTATTGATTTACACTGCGTTTGCAATCAAAATGTAAGGTTTTTCACAAGCCATAACTCTGTTTCCCTGGTAACGCCTGAGGTGTTGATAATACCTGAGAAATCATACCATCCCAAAAGGTTCCTATGCAATGAAAATGTTGTTCACTGCACCAGTTAATAAAGAAGGAACAGGAGATAGTTCTAGTCCGCTCAGCTCATAGAACCCTTTGGATCCGCTAAGAGCCAGAAAGCTATCGTTATGCTATATTATATTATAATATACGAGTAACATAAAATAGATTATATTATTATGATTGTGAATATTCAGTACCTCTTATTGATATGAAGGAATCACGGATTGAACCTAATTACTTTTATTTTAACGTTAGTTTGCATTAAATAAGTTATGGAGTTTAGTGCGTTCAGTTAAACAATCGTTACGATAACGTGTGCAAGGAATGGCTAAGGGGCTTTCCAGTTTTAGTAATAACAAATACTCTCACAAGTTACTTTTCTCAGTAGGCAACGATGTGATGTAAAGAGTTACTTTTCTTTGTAACGATATAAAGTAACAAATTACTTTACTCAGTCGGTACAGGCTTCTTTACTCCCTACTAGGAGGGCATATGTTGTAACAAGTTCCTTTAAGGTAACACGTTACTTTAGGTAATGCTGTAAGGTAACAAGTTACTTTTCTCAATAGGCAACACCATAATTTAACAAGTATATGTGCTCAGTCCGTAACGCTGGAATTTAACAATTAACTTTACTTAGAAGGTACTTTTCTCAGTAGGCAACACTTTATCGTAACAAGTTATTTTGAATGGAAGTAATGTTCTTATTTCACAAGGTTTTTTAAAGTGATACAACCCAAGACTGATCATACGTATAATCTTAGTCATGAACCAGGAGGTTGCTGAGCTTCATCCTTGTAGAGAAAAGCAGCAGCTCAGTGACCTCACTCCACAAAAATGTCTTAAAACACACACACACACACACACACACACACACACACACACACACACACACACACACACACACACACACACACACACACACACTGGCTCAGTGTAAGAGTATGGAGATACCAGACTTTGGTTCAATAAAGCAACCACTTGAGCAACCTGCCCCTCAGTTCTCTCAGTCTTCTATTTCCTCAGCAGATTGTCAGCACACATCCCCCCCCCCCCCCCCTTCAACATTCACCCTTGGGCCACTTTTACACTCCAGACCCTTTTTATTCACCCCAAACATCCCTGCTCACATTTATTTTTGTGACCCCCCCCCCCCCATCCTCCATGGAGTTCGTAGGACTGGCCCACGGCTCAGTGAGGAGGGAGAAGGGGGGCTTTGATGGCCCCCGCCTCCTTGAGAGCTGATGTTGAGATGAATGCAGCCCAGAGACAAAGAACTGAACATCCAAAGCTGCCCTGACAACTTCACAAGGTGGCACACAGGACGAGATGTCAAACGTTATGAGCATTTAGTTAGACCGCGTTCACTTGTGTTCCTGTGACTGAGGAGTTTGTTACCCTGGTGAGACACTGTGCTCCATTCAGTCATTTAGCAGAAGGGGAATCACACAGAAGAATTGCATTTCATCTTTAAATTCACTCAGTGTATGGTTCTGCCCTATGACCTCCATCAGTGCCTGTGGATGTTCCACGTCTGGCAAATGTGCAAATGAATGCAGCTGTAAAGTACAATACATTGCAGCATTATTATTGCTCTGTATGATTGTGTTCACGTCAAAATGGATGAAAAATGAAAAAAAAATCATCAGTTATGGTCTTTCCACTTTTTCCACTGAATGTGGCAACATAAGGAGGCTGCAGTTATGATTGTATGGTGTTTTCCATTTTGTAACAAGCATTAGCAACTGTTTAGACTACCTATGAGCAACTTTTCTCTCAAAAAGCACAGAGCAACACATTTTGTTGCTTTTAAAATGTATTGAAATGCTAAAACACGTCCATATTTTCCCTCTCAATGACACAAAGAAGGGTTTTTTTCTCCCAACACACGGCCCGTCTACAAAAGTCCATTGTGAGTGACGTCAGCAGGCTCAGCTCAAGGCACAGGCAGCAGCCATCATTGTTGGCTCACTACAGCAGTACGATGCAAACTTCATTCATTTGGTCAAACCGCTTAAACACATTCAGTTCACAATCAAAAAAGACACATTCAGAATTTCCTTCTCACTTTCCTTCTAACTAACTTGGTATTGCCTGAGAGTTAAGAGGAGAGCGCGAGGTCTGGTGAGTGCAGGGCTAATGAGGGGCCGGTGAAACTAATCAGACAATCACTGCACAACATGAATGTAATACAGCTATTGCAATTCATTTACAAAACTATGGAGAATGCACAACATTCACGTATATTTACAACATGATCTCAGAAGGGGTACAAATCACTTTTAACGACATGCGTTTAAAGTTAGAATGACCTCTTAAACTTTACAGTTCCCTGTATTTATTCTGATTACTCATAACAATTTAACAACACCGACATCTTGACATCAGCTTGTCAATGTAATGATTTACAAAAAAGAAGGGAATTGAGAATTGCCAGAGGGCATTTTGTTTGAATTGTAACCCATTTTATTTGTTTTATGCATCACTGGCGGATTGAAGCAACTCTCCATGATTTATTCTGCTTTATACAGTTATATTAGGTCAACACAGGTGTGTGTGTGTGTGTGTGTGTGTGTGTGTGTGTGTGTGTGTGTGTGTGTGTGTGTGTGTGCAGCCTCTGGCTCTACAGTGAATCAGCGAAGACAAGCCTCACTGAGGAGTCCTTGTGCAGTCATGAGGGACAGAGGAAATCCTTGGAGCATCAGTGCATGAAGCCCGCAGTCTGAGTTTTTGAACTAAAATGTGTTCTGGAAGAGTTCAAAGGCTCTGGCTGCAGAGGAATAACTGGTACAAGGATCAGGGCCTTATTGTATTTGTCAGAGAATATTCAGATGATGCATGCTTGTCCAAGTTCATTTGAATCTATGCTAGTCCATTGAAGGTACTGGCCCAGGCCTTTTTCTGAGCCCTAAAGGTGTCATTATTCTGTGTACAGGTATTGGTGTACCTCCATACGGGACAAGCAGACAGGTGTAGGCTGGAGGCCAGCAGGCTGCAGCCTAAGGAACCCAAGACCGGAGTGGAGTATGGCTGCTAGCAATCTGAAGGTTAGTTGGAGGGGGAGTTGCTGGAAGCTAGCAGACAGGAGTGTAGTCTGAGGGATAGCAGGCTGGGAATCAAAGGTGTTTGAAAAATCCTTAATGCACTAAATAGCTCCTCCGCCATAGACGACGATACAGGCTTCTTTACTCCCTACTAGGAGCTCTCTTCTACTCATCATGCAAACATGTGAGGGAGTATGCCATATTCTAAAGTTTATCTTCAAACAACTCTGCTGGCTCCATAACTAGACATTCATACTGTTGCCACAGTGCAGTGAATACTGGAACAGGGATTGGACTTGAATGCAGACAGTAGACAAGGAAACAGAATGAATTCAGTGATTTATTGTAGAGATATTCTTGCAGAGTCCAAATAAAGCACTCGGTCCAGGTAACAGGCAGTTAGGTACACATAAAAGAACCCCAAAGTAAAGAGATATTTTCCTCTCGTCCACAAGAAAAACGTTTTGGTCACGAAAATATTTTCATATTTACCTTTAAAGAAATAGATTTTTAAAAACTCCAGTTACTTTGCATCTTTGTGGATGTGTAACAGGTGTGTAACGCAAATTTGTGGCAATGCCCAACAATGTATCACGATTAAAATGATCTAGACTAATTCAGAGTCTAAATCGTATTACTTAAATTAATACCTGATTATGCAATGACAAAAAACAAACATGCAAGACAAACCACCACTTAAAGTGGATGTTGGAGTTGTAATGAAAAAATGCATTTGAAAAGGGGGAAATATCTGGTCAAAAGAAAGAGGTGTGCACAATCAATGTGCCTGCATGGGGGCAGGATTAACTCCTGACATTCATCTAATAACAGTGGCCTCAGCAGTCCCACTTTAAGACTGTGATATTGTTGATCCCCATATGGGCTTATACTGTATACGGCCATGGAACAGGACAAGCAGTCCTGTGTAATATTCATCCCTGAGGTAAACCACAATCTGCCCATGTGTCTTGCCTGAACACTGTGTGAGATTGCTTTAAACTGTAAGCTACTCTTTTCAAGGAAAAGATCTCAAATTAATCAGCGCGCTTGTTGTCCCCTCTTAAGGCCACGATAAGAAGGTTTCGGTATATGGGGAGGGAAACATAAGAGGCTTTGGGGGCTGCTTTTATTAAAAGGATCTGACATCTACCTGCCCTTTCAAATGGCAGGCAATTTTGACACTTCTGGCACGCAAAGCAGCCGTGCAAAAATAACCCCGTCTCCCGGGCTGTAGGCCTACTCTGTTCTGATGCTGTTTACCTTAAAGGACACTGTGGAAAGCTTTGTAAATGAAATGCCTCCTCACAACAAATCACAGACCAATTCATTTGGCAGCTTGAATGTCTACACATGGGCTGATTTCTCTCTTCATCTTTTCATTTGCCTGTTGTCATTTTCCACACGTATCATGTCGGAGACGGCTTGATGGACTCAATGTGTCGGAACGGCTTGTTCTCACATCCGTATCACTGCAGGACTCCCCATAGTACAGCGGCGGCCTGTCAGCGCTAAGACTCTGGGCCAGTTCTCACTGTGATGGTCAGTTGGAGATTCTTTTTATTTTGATACAGTTATCATTTCCCATTTCCCCACTTGATTGGGGCTTAAAAGCCAAAGCAGCTCAGATCGTGCCGGCATAAATCTCCAGGCCCATTAATCCGTCCTGGTGTCGCCTCTCGCACAGAACTGCCCAATCATGTCTGGATATTCATGTGGAAATTAAATGAACGATACTCCGAGGCAGCCCACCGACACCGCAGATTGGATGTTAAAATAGGTGGGGTGCTTTGAGCGCTGTGTTGATTATTCTCATATATGTAGGATATAAGGCAATGGCCTCTGTAGAGGCAACATGCGAGGTCTCCGGCACATTAACTCCAACAGCACTTTCTTTTTTTCTATTCTGCTTTTCATTTCCCAAAGATGTTGGCAGTCTTTATTTCTGAAGATGAATTACTGGGTATGAGAGACATGGTGCTGAATGATATGGTTAACAGGGCACAGACTGATAATAACCAGAGAGATGTGGAGTAACCAACCTTTGGAATTTAAGTCTGATTTGGAATGTATTTTCAGTGTATGAATAGGAAAAATACATTTCAGTCATATGCAATAATTGATTTTGAACCTCTTCACAGACAGGTCTTAGTGAAATCCCTCTCCTTTCTCATGTTAATTCATCATTTGGGGTAATTCTCTTTTAACCTGTCTCTGAGTTGAGTTTAGTTGAGTCAGATGTATTAGAGCAGGTCATCCTGCAATCACAAGGTTGGGGGTTCAATTTCCCGCTCCTCGTGTCTGCATGTCTGAGTCCTTGAGTTGGACAGTGAACCCCAAGTTGCTTCACACCGGGCCACTTCTCCTCATTTTAGGATGGGTTAATTATAATAAAATAATTAAAAAAATTATATGCAACGTTTAGGGTAACATCCAGTTCAGGGATATGTCTAGAATAGGTTTAGCTTAGCACGAAAAACTGTTCAAGAACTAACAGCTTTGGAGTTGTTGTAAATGTAAAGTGTATGTTTTCACTTCTGAAAACTAGGCTAGCACTTTCCCTCTGCGCCCAGCCCGGTCTCACCAACAACAACGCTGTTCTTACTTTAATTTGAGCTCATGTAGTCTGTACTGACTGCATTGTAAAGGCATATGTGTGATTCAGTAAAAAAGGTGAGAAAGATGGACGGGTCAAACAAACACGATCAAGCAGGAGACTATGGTTGGTGTCCCAAAGTGCTGCTGAGTTATTTTTAAGTACGTTAGTGATGCGTTTCCTGTATGTTACATTGTTTACATTTTACTTAGCTTATGTACTTATTGTAAGTCCAACCACGATGTTCTTCCTAACCAGGACTGTTTTGGTTGCCTAGACCTAACTTTCACAGTAACGACTTAGCTTAAAATGACATGCGAAAAGCCTACACGTGTAATCATGACACAGGGAATGTCCCTAAGATGTTGAGCTATTCATCCTTCAATCAGAGGATCGGTGGTTCAATCCCTGGCTCCGCTAGCCCAGGTCCATGAGCGAGACACTTTATCCCAAATTGCCCCCGTAGCTGTGCCTACGGTGTATGAATAAGTATGAGTGTGTGTGTGAATGTGTGTTACTCCTGGTGGGCAGGTGGAACCTTAGCCCCTCCCATCAGTGTGTGAATAGGTTAATGATGTCATGTAGTGTTAAAGTGCTTTCAGTGGGCAGAAGACTAGAAAAGCGCGATACAAGTACAGGTCCATTTATCTTCTGGTTAACCATATCTGGCTTATTAACCATATACAGTAGCATAAAAGTAAAATGTTAAGCAAACAGCTACATATGAATAAAGCCTATAAAGCACTAAGTATTATCATCCAGGGAGAAAGTCAAATTTCACAAGCAGTTGGGTTGACCACATGTCCTCCACTTTCATCTAAAATCTGTTCTTTCTCTATTCTTCTGAGAAGGATTTGTTTCCCCCTTCTATAAACATAATTAAAAGATATCCTGTCTCCTTTTAATTTGGACTATATTATGGCTTCTATTAATCCTCCCGACTTTAGTCTTAGCTTCCATCTTGGGCTCTTGATTTGATTTTTTTCGGTCATTGCTGATTTGATCTCTGTCAATTCTTTCAATCTCCTTCTCAGCGATAATATCAACTCTTAAGATGACTGATGCTTTAATCCACAGCATTAATCTCTGACTCTCTTTCTTAAGGAAATACTGCTGTGGGGGTGGAAGGAGGCCACGGATTATCAAATATGTATTTTTTTTGCAGTCTGCTGAAACTACCTCATTGTCCACTGTCAGCTCTTTGTGCAAAATAGTGCAAGTAACTGACAATAGTTGAAACTAAACGTATTACCTTTCTATAACAAATCCAAAAGGATGGTTTGATCTGATTTCACATTCAATCAGTCAATTCACAAGAACAACAATTAATGAGGTGACACAGTCTTTCCATGTTTGTCATTCACCTTTATTTAAATGTTCTTGGCCTTGGTGGGTTCTCCTAGAAGGCAGAAGCATGATGAACCCACTGGTAACGTCACACACGGAGCAGAAACACAGAGGGGAGTGAATACTGGAGACATGCAGTACTTGCACACAGGGCGACACACAGCTAGGTGCACAGTATAGAAAACAGCTGACGGGGGGAAAGAGGCAGACTTTACTTCCCAGCATCCATTATAAAAATGTGGATTAGCCCCATCAAACATCCTGGAGTGAAGTGCAGGGCACATACAAGAACAGATGGCAAATAAACTATTATTACACTTATATTTGACTAAAATAGAGCATTTGCTTTAAAATAAAAAAGGTTGAAAACAATCCATCAGTGTGAAAAAAACAAACTATGTGTATTGCCTTGCTAACTTATCTATTAAAGAAAATAAAGACAGGGAAATGTCAGAGGTTTTAGATAGATGTGGAAATCAAAGTACCAACATTTGCAGAAGTGAGACCACAAACAGTTAGGGTTTGCTTCAACAACAAGACACAGCCTGTGTTGCCACTGCTAGATTGATATGGAGGCAGCTTGACACACATTGTTAGTAACACAGTATCACAGATTCATACAGTGTTCTCACTCTCTAATGGAAGAACTAGTGGCATTTACAATTACAATTGGTAGTAGAGTAATATGTATATTTGGGAGGCCATAAGTGATCTTATTGAAGCCATCAGATGGTATTGTAATCTCTTTGATTTAAAATCCTCACTTTTAATTTCACTGCACAAAACAAAGACCATTTCCTATACATACTTTACTTATTTTTCACTTTTTTATAAATGTATGCCTTCCCTTGATGTTTTATTTTACCGACCTGATGGCTTTGCAACTCTAGTTGAGTCTACTGGTGTCAGGTGGTGGAGGCTGGTAGGTGGCTCTGTATCATCCCATTCTAAGCTGCTACTGCACTACCTCGATACTGCATATCAGCTTTTGAACAATCCATGTAATGTAAATCAGAGCAGAAGATCAAAGCAGTAACAAAGACAGTTTAGCATGTCACGTGTTTCCAGAGACCAACCTTGGGATCCATCCTATCCGATCATTCATCATCCAATCCAACACTTTTTTCTTGTGTTGCTGTAACTTGCTGGTAAACAGCAACATGTCCAAACAATAGATTGTAATCACACAAGTGGCTCTTCCAGCTCTGATATTCTTATTTGTGTTTGCTATACCAAAGACACTCCCTGAACTAACATGGTTTAGCCCACAGAAAACTACTGACCAATCTTTAAGGCCATTGGCAATCGTTCTGCCTCTGTGGGCAAGGGGCTATATTTCTAGGGTTTTAATGCGGCCAGCAGATATCTACACCAAGATTTCCTCAGATGCTGGACATTTACTTACAGATCCATTAACATCAACTTAAGACCCTATAGCCTGGAGTTGGAGTTGAGAGATGACTACGACGAGATAGTTTCACCAACAGCCAATTTACAGCGAGTATTAACCAATAAAAAGCTTAACCATCATCAGACAATAGTCCGTGGCTTCCCAGATTGATTCACAGACAATGCATTCTGCCTCTTTTGCTCTCCATACAGACTGTACCAAAGCCTGCTCAAATGTGATTGGTCATTACTATTTGGATTGCAAACGGGAACCAGAATGTTTCCAATACCCAAATCTTGTCCTGTTGCCGACAGATTCTGCCTTCATGTGCCATAATCTGTTCATAAAAATGAACTACTGACAAACTCGCAACTATGCTCCACACGTGCTAACAATAGACCTTTAGATTGCCTTAGGCTGATTCAAAGAGGTTAGAGCTGAGAGATGACAATCCGTACGATCTACTCATAAGACACCAGCAGAGCAAAGAATGGGACTTCTCAAAATGACATAACGCTTCCGTAAACATTGACTGAATGATGTTCTCACTTTTTGTCACTATTTCACTAAAATGACTCAATTGTTGACAATGCCTTGGGTTTCATCTGTCCGACAGTATTGTGACTGTTAGAGAAACATGGCTGAGAACATACGAAAACTGTTACTGTTACATCATATCACAGCACATCATTTGAAACATTCTGTTTAGCTTTTATGGTTGAGACATGATGCAAACCATTTCCCCCCCAAAAAGTAATATGAGACCATAATCGCAGCTTTTACAACCAGTAACTTCACATTTACAGAACACAAAGAAATGTATAGCCTAAAAAATAGTCAACCATATTGCTTGAGAACATTCTGGGGTAATTTTAGTAATGTCTTTTGAATGTTTTAACTCGGTTTTAGTGCCACTTGGATCACAATACGACTTCAACAATGTTCATCATGCATTTGTTGGCAGGCTTTAAATAAACAGACATCTGTATCAATTTCACGATTTCACTTAGAATCTCCTGGATTATTTGAATGATTCATAAACTCTTCATAAGTAAAGAGAGTGCTCTATGTGCTCTATGTGTGGAACAGGAAAGCTCCCGAAGTCTCATCATTTTTTTTATGCCTCGAAAAGAGAAACTCCATATGGACGCAATCCCCTTCCTGTCTTTAACATCGTCATGTATTTAACTTATTTTGCATGGTGTTCACTTTCACATGCTTGCGCTCCTCTTTTTGATATTCTGTAAACACATCTTTTCACGTTTTAGTTTTAGTGTTGTAATGAGTATACATGAGCATTTTCTATTTGAATAGCATGGATAGGACAGCCGTGCGTATTAACAGACACACAATGTATTTTCTTCTTGTATCGATTCAGACAGAAATGTGGAACTTAACAGGAGTGAAAAAGTGAAACAGCAGATAATGGAGGGTTAAAGTTGAATGTTAGGCCAATCTGTTTTGACCTCTCGGAAAGGCTGCATGGGTTCTCAGGCAGTATAGCGCTTCGACATTCTTGTAGTTTTCAGGCCCTTTGATCTAGTTATCGTCATCTTCATCACTGTCCCTCATGGAAATGCCTTGCATCCCTCCTTCCCTCACTGAGGCTGTGGCTTCTTCCAATGTCAGCCGGTTTCTCACCGTGTCATACATCTTACTGTTCAACGTGGAGTCCAGAACCCCTTGCAGGCGGAAGTCACGGTACTTTTTCTATCACAAAAAAAAAACATACAAAAGGGATTAAGGTTTATTGGTCTCAAAAGTCTCCAAAAATGTCATCTCAGCTGCCTGATCTCTGGACTGTGAGAATCAATCATACTCATCAATCATTTGTATAATATCTTATTTTTTGTGTATTTTCTGACCAAAGTCCATCAATATGTGTAGATTTCCACTCGTTTCATGCATATGTTTTTTCAAAATAAACGTATGTTTCACAGGAAAAAACTTGTTAGGCAACAAAGCTACTTAGTAAGGTTTATAGCAAGTCATGTGACACAAATAAATCATCAAATAAATGACTTCTTGTTTCACACGGGGAAAGAACAGTGCTCTCCTGGATGAAAGATCCCCGTTTGGTGTCATCTTTACTTTGTGGAGAGTGGGCAGCACAGTGTGGCTCAGTGGGTCGTTTTGTGGACTCTTTGCAATAAGGTCCTGGGTTTGAAAAATGAATGATTGAATGATTTGAGATACGTATTACTGATCCATTCATGCGTACCCAGTTTTCTTAGGTTTCAGTTGGGTAGTCGGTCTATATCAATACATGATGATTTTTACAGACAAAATCTGTAAAGTAACAAGTAGCTATTGCTGTCAAATAAATGTATTGGAGTTAAAAGAACAACATTTCACGAGCAGAAAGACCAACAAAAAAGTGCAACTGACACATGAAATGTAAAAGGCCGTTCTCACCTTGACAACCCGGATAAGAATCTTCAGCTGATAAAGGTGGAGCTGCAGGTCCATTCGGTCTGTCAGCCATGTTCCAAGGAGGTTCATAGTGCTGGTGTACCATTGCTGTAGACACACAAAACACAGTGCATACCATCATCTGATACTCCGTGAAAAAAATGCACTCAAAGCGCCCGTAACCTAAGACGACACATGAAAAAGCAACATTTCAACATTTGTCCACTCAACACAATAAATCCGTATTCCGTCAACTTTGCTCATGAGAGAAAAAGCATGCAGCGTATCATTATGACAGAGCTTCCTTGTGGATCGCTGAGGGAGAGGCCAGAGGGACAAAGCTGACAAACAAATCCTCAGCAGATTGATGTCTCTAATCTGAAGATGGCGCACAGACACTTCTCTGCTGCAGTTCAGCGACGCCCACACAGTCTTGCCTGGAAAGTTTGGAAACAGTTTCTAATCTTCTCATGTGGGGACGTTTCAGATAGTCCCGTAGGCTCGGGTTTGATTTAAGTCAGGATTGTTTACCCCGGGAAGATCCAGCAGGCAATAAGGCCTCAGTTAATAGGGATCCCAATAAATAATAAGGCTTATGATGTACTGCCATGGGCACTCGTCACAGTCCATGATACAAATGATAAAGGTGTCAGTTCAGCAGTATGTTCCAAGCTGTCTTGCCTTCGAGTATTGCAGTCCCTCTTAATGTGTCTCTGGACGACAGAATGTTCAGGGTTTCTGGAAAGAAGGGCTGGAGTACACAACACATTCACTCTGGTAATAACATAGGAAACTGGGTTGGGTCCAACAGTGTCCCCAACAAGACTGGCCTGAGTAAGACAGAATAATGGTACTTGCTGTATAATAAGCGCTTTTCTTTAATAAATATGGAAGGTAAATGGTATAATTACTATGCCTTACACACATGAAACTGATGTATTTGTGTATTACATTGCAGTACTGTACCTGCACTAAATTTCAGCTACATTTCAGCTCATACTCACTGAGGGGTAGCCGGCTTCAATAACTTCATAAACCAAGAACCATAGCTACAACAAGTATCTATTTGCAGTGTTTTTCTGTATTTGGTTGTATTTTCTCTATTTGCAGTATGTTTCTGTGTTTTCTAATGTGTTTTTGTAGTGTTTTTCTATTTGCAGAGCGTTTCTGTATTATGTTCTATTTTCTGTATTTACACTGCATTTCTCAATTTGATTGTATTTTCTCTATTTGCAGTGTGTTTCTGTGTTTGATTGTATATTTTCTATTCACAGGTTGTTTCTGTATTTGCTTGTGCTTTCTATATGTGCAGTGCCTTTCTTTATTTAGTTGTGTTATCTTGTGTTTAGCTCTCAGGGCCACCATTCAGTGCTGATTGTTGTGCTTTGTGATGAACACCAGCCAGTCAGTACTCATGAGGTACTGAGGTACCATGGCCAACCCGGGTCCTGATACACTTACACAGGTGTTACAACCCTCCATCTTGATAATGTCCCACTGCTTTATTTAGAAACAGTGAGCTCTGCAAGGCACAGCGAGCTCAGAGCACGGAGCCGTGCAGAAACAGAGCCGAAAGGGTCCAGATGTTTCTCTGTGGGCCCTGACTGTTGCAAGTCTAATTGATGGATAATGATGAGCGGGGCTGATACTAATAGAAGCCGACTGACTTTCAACAGTCAGGGTCATAGCAGAATAGATGGGGGGGCTGGCGAAGAATGGGAAGAGAAAAGAAGAGGAAGAGGGTAGCAGTGTGTCTGTGTGTTTAAGAGGGATGTGATGCTCTGGGGTAAGTTATACAAGATCAATTTTGTCCTGGAAAGTAAATCACTTTTTATCATAATGATTGAATAGGAGCTCTATTGTCCATCAAATTTGACAAATTACAAAGTCAAAGGCCAATTCGACTCATCAGTTACAGGGTTTTAAAGAAATGTTTAAGAAATAACACAGAATAATAAGCAGCCTCAGCCTGTGTTGGTTACTGAGATCATCCGCTCCATACAATGTGGACAAGGTAGCATCAAAAACAAAGACAAAGTCATGCTGTAGCCTTACACTCCATCTGATAAAACATTTTTATAATTTTTTTACAGCAAAATTTAAGAAGAAACCATACAATTCCAAAGTTTGGGATATTTTGTTTGATATTCAGTTTATTAAATCCATTAAAAAAAGTGTTTGACAGCAATCCCGCAGTATCAAGCCCTGAATCCCTACAAGACGCCTCCTTTTTGTCCTGTAATTATACTAATAATGCGTATAATAAATTATTTCTTCGTGAGCTCTTTGTGGCACAAAAGAACATGAGCCAAAATGTGATCTCCCCACGTGGGTCCTGATGATGCATGGCAATCGCCCAAACTGTCCAAGCAATGAGTTACCTGTCAGTCTGTATAACGTCATGTTTACTCCTCTTGATTTGATTGTGAAAAGTCAGTGTGAGCAGGGAGGGGACCAGAACTAGATCCCTATCTACAGGTGTGAAAGTGTTCCAAGAGACTAATCACAGCCAGAATAACATCAATGAGAGTTGTTGCAGTGCTAGAGATGAACTTCAGGAACATCTTTAGCATTACTTATCGTACAATCGCCTATGTACACGAACAAAGAACCATCATAGTGCAAAAAAAAATAAAATGATGTTCAATTTTGAGAGACCAAAAACCTGCTCAGTGGGACATCAGACCTGCCGAGGCCACAAGAAGAGGAGCGGAGCAGCTCTACATGTAGGTCAAGCTCAGTCAGTGGAACATGGGTGAAGGAGAGAAGATGGCTGTGCCGAGGCAGTGCTCGGGTGAATCAGCGAGGCGACCTGGTGCCAGCAGCTTCCTATCTGTCGCTGTGTGCCTGTGAAGGCTTCGGCGTGGCAGCAGGCCTGTGATCTCGCCCCGAGCACAACCCCCCGCCGAGAGGCCAGGCCTGGAGTGACTGATCCACTGACTGGCTGCTCTCCCTCTTCCCATCATCCACTCCTCCCTCGCTTCTCCTTTTCTTTAGACTTTGCACCATGCCACACAGCTCCCATCTGCAGCCATTTTTGCAGCAGCCATTTTGTGTCCTGTTCAGCTTTACTCCTCTTCGTTTTATATTAAAAAAAAGAGGCTTTGACAGCTATGTCACAAGTCTTCTTGCTGCCATGACTAGCATTTTGGAGGTCTGTCAGGGACATCTTGTGTACACATAATGCCTGTGATATTCATCAACTTTAAGATCTTTTTAATGCCAATTTGAATGCAATAACAGTTTGGCTGTTGATCCATCAGAAGATCTTCATGACTTGTTTAAATTGTCACCCAGAGAACAGGACACAAAGACATGAAGCATTCCCTGTGTTCATGACAGCTTTCCTCATTGCAGTCTCGAATAGATTATGGATTGTAAAGCATATAACATATAAATACAAATAAAAGTATATAAATAAAAACAAATACACTTCATGAACTGTAATAATTATTACAAATTTGAATGTGATTTTGCATATTGTTTTCTTGCTTTTGGAACAAAATCCAGAATTTCCATTTACTTCAGTTCAGACATACAGTGCGCTTTCACAAGCCAACATTTAGTGCATCTTAATCTAACTCTGATGCGGTTCATCCCCAGGGTGCGGTTTATGGGTATTTGTGAGCACAGTAATCGTATTCTGGTGCTGACCATAAAAACCGGTCCAAGAGCACTTGCGAGATGAAATGAACCAAAACACAGGCTACCTGCATGGCATGTCTTGAGATGGACACAGGTAACTGTCAGTTAACCTGATAACATTAGTGGAAAAGGACTTGGACTTGACAGCAGAAGTTCGATGTTTGCTTGACATCTGCCAAGTGAATGTAGAATATGCTAAATAAAGTCCACAAAAATAGCAACGTTTGTAAAGATAAACTGGAGAGCAGAGGGACTTCACAGTAAATTACTGCAGATTCAAAGTGAAAAAACTATGACAGCAATATGTTAAACTACTATTACTACTATTTTTGCACTTTCCTGTTGTCACTTGTTCACTTCCTGCCTTTGTATATTTCCCGCCTGTGTGATAGCCGCCCCGCCTTGATTGGCTTCACCTGCCCTCCCTTGTGCTCCTCTTTGTCTGTGCCAGTTCCTCTTTACTTGCGGTTAGCGAGTTAGTTGCCTCAGCCTTGTGATTTTGTACTTTTGCCTTATCCTGACGGATCACCTGTGCACTGAACCCTTCTTCAGTAAAGTGTTTTTACTTACTACTGACCTATCATCTGAGTCTGCTCTTGAGTAATTTTGCCCTTTGGTTCAGTACTGATAGATCCCTGCATAGAAGGGGAAATTCATAAATACAAGGTTGATACTTGTGGTTTTGGAGAGTCATCTTCTAAGGAAGGGAATCACAGTGACGCTTCCATGCAGATGGGCTATGTGCTTGAATTTGCATGCTCAAGCAGGTACACAGCTGTTCATGTTCCCAGCTGTTTCAACTGGCCCTGTAGATAATGTGATGCATCAGCCCTGCTCTGAATCTTAAGGATGACCAAAAGTCTCCCTATAGCTTCCCTAAAGGAAAGGAGGGGCCGCTGGTTCCACAAAGGTTCTTCCCTTTTTTGCATTCCCTTTTCAAATGTTTCGTTAATGAATATGCTTGATATTGCCTGACATGGAAACATGGGACTCTCCTGGATAATGTTACAAGCCCATAGCTTTATGCCATCACCACCGGTTTCAATTATTGGATTCTGTTTCTGAGAAATCATGATCTGTCGGATGGCTAAATACTACAATGTCCGTGAGCCTCGCTGCTGTTGCCATGGACAAAAAGCCACTCAGCAGTGCAAATCAGAGTTGTTGAACATTTTTTAAATGCATCTGCCATTAGCGGCCAACCTGACAGAATCCTAAGTCCTTTACACTGGCCTGTACCTTCAACCTTTTATAGAGGAACACATATTGTCCAATGCAGTTGTTAAACTGATGAGTCAACTGAGTTTCGTGGCAATCCAAGCCGGCATTCAGAGTGTTGGCCTTATTTGTAGATTCAACAAGAAAGCAGTTGAGTGAAGAATGACAAAATAAATCTTGAGAGTTATATTGGTACTGCCTGCTTTCTCCACACCTGTAGCGTCACGTGTGTGTACTGGTTGGATTTTCCGCTTTTAGAAAGATATTTGTAGACACAGCCTTCATATTACAAATTACTGTCCTCAAACCTTTGTCTGGAAATATCATTTTCTCTTCCTCAACCGTTTTCACAATTTTAGTTTTCTTGTCTTGGCCTTTCTTCGGGAAGAATTGACTCAAGTTGTTGTCTTAACAATCCATCCGTCACTTGACATTGTTTTATCTTTATAAGATTCCTCCGTTATTTACTCTCATCCACACTGTGCACTGTGTTTACCTGAAGATCTAGCTTGGACATTTGAGTTTTCTTATCATTGCTTTTCCTGAACTTTCCCTTTCAATCAGTGAGGCTGGTTGTTTCCTTTCCCCTGACTTTATTCCTCCTGCCATCCAAATGGTATTCTTCACACCATTTCTGGAGCCGCCTTTTCCCCTTCTCTGACACACAACTATAAAGCTCTTCGAATCAAATCTGTCTACTTTAATATAGCCACATGTAAAAGCCACAGTTTCCCTTCAACGTTCTTCAGGGCGGGATTAAGACGTAGCGTCCACATGTTGATGTTTGCTGAGCTTGTCAAATGAACAGTGATGGCCCCTCTTGCTTTGTTCCGCTTGGCAGGGACTAACAAAAGAAAATAATCAGAACAGTCAAATTCACCCAAGCTCTCTTTTTTTAGGGCTGCATGGGGATCAGCAGGGGGCTAGCGCTTGTTGACAGCCAAAACAAGCGTAATATGGCTCTGAATACATAATGCCATAACCCGACAGGGATCAAATCTGTGACATTCTAACGAGTTCCATCTGAAGGAAATGCTTCCATTCCTTCAACGGGGTTATCTGTGTGTGTGCATTTGTGTGTGTTTTGTCACCTCAAGACATGCTGATGAACCCCTACCTATACACAGGCGACATGCACGCCCCGCACAACACAACACACACACTCCCACATACACACATATGCATCTGCCGGTCCATCCCCCCTTCAAGCGAGAGTTGGGAGACGGAGCGACCTCCTGCCCCCATCTGACACCAACCCACCCATCCCACCCATACCGCCACACACACACACACACACACACACACACACACACACACACACACACACACACACACACACACCTCGCCTCGGAGCCAGTGTTCACACCCAAGTCTTCACATGGCGCTTGGCATGGGGGGGGCCTGCCACCAGCAGGATGTGATGCAAAAAATGGCACACCTCTCCTTCTATCCCTCCCCATCCAACTACTCACCTCTTTCATGACCCTTGTGCATATATTTGCTGTGTCGTGTAATGAGTGGGAACTGGCCTTTTTTAGATTAGAAATGCAAACAACAACGCTTTAAGTTTCACAGGAGGCAGCAGACAACTTTCACTCCGCTCTACTGGGGAGAATGAGGAGAAGACACGTGCACCAGAATGGATACATGAACCTTTTCTTAAACTGAGATGATGACGTAACGTGGGTGGAACATAGCTGAGTCCTATGCATACTGTACTAATAGTCCTTTTTGACATTGGTTCCAGGTACTAAGAAACCACAGGAATAAAGGTCAGAACCAAAAGTCCCTGTTACCATTTTTACTGAATCAACCGTACATTACTTTAACAATGGATAAACAAACAGATTTAGGCCAATTTGTAACCCTGAAAAGATGACGTCAACTGATGTCGACACATTATGAGCCTATCTCTTTTATCACTGTTGTTATCTGTTATTACATTTAGTTTTTTAATCATTGGATAGCTAGTGCAGATGTATTTCATTGCATTTTAAGATACAACTGTACTTTTCAATGTATATGACAATACATTTGAAAAGTAAAGATGGTCTAATCTTATATATCTCTCCCAAACCAGGCCTTGTATAAGGTGGGTGGTGGTGGCGGTTGTCTAAACATCATGTTCATCTTGTATTTGGACCAACACTATACTTACAAGTACATAAGTGGTCTGTCAACATTATTATGTTATGTACTCTTCAAATATAGAGCACGTGAGCTCTGCCATGTCGGCATGGGTTGTAACCTGTACACACATACGTAAATGTTCTCTTTTTAATACCGCAACATTGCAACATTTGTGACGCTCCTCAACATAAACATGAACTAAACATTACCTACCTATAGCTGACAGGACCTGTCTGATAAAATGGGCTCACTTTAGTGCTACAAACCAAAATGTTTGGCAAACATTAAAATAATTTACTCATTTGTCAAAAAGCCCCATGCTGAGGGACTGGACTGTATAACGGGACCTTCATGTGTTTTCCTCCAGTGCACTAATGTGCTGCTGTCATGCTGTTAATGGAGGAATATTCTATTTAAATAAATCACATATGGAATTAGAATAAATTGAAATGAATACGTGTAGGGTGGGTGGAAAAATCATTTAAAGAAAGCGCAACCACTCATAAGGAATACGCCGAGGTCAAAAACAAGCGCCCTTCAGCAGTTGCACAAAATTCTGAGGAGTGGGGAGAAATTGCCGAACCAGCTTGAAAGCAAAGAGAGGACACAAATACAGAGCAGGAGCAGGGTATATTAGAGTGAGAGCACAGTTTTGAGAGGGTTTATTCAAAATGTGATATTAACAAAGACATGGGTTCTGCATGCACACACAATTAAGACTATGCTCTTAGTTAAAGGCAGGACAAAACTGTCATTAAAGTGATTGAAAGGGGCTAATAAGGGGCGCGCACACACACACACACACACACACACACACACACACACACACACACACACAAATCCCCCAAAAAGCCAACTGATTTGTTAGGTCAGAGGCCCTCTTTTGTGGGGCCGCTCAGGAGCTTTTGTGCTGCTGAGAGCCAGGAATGTTGGAGCTGAGGAGGAGCTTCACCACAGGAGGTACACAGGGATTACAAGCAACCTGGGACTCTGCCTCTTTCTGCCTCTGCTGCCGCTCCTGTGTGTGTGTGTGTGTGTGTGTGTGTGTGTGTGTGTGTGTGTGTGTGTGTGTGTGTGTGTGTGTGTGTGTGTGTGTGTGTGCGCGCGCATGCTTTCAATAGTTACTGTAGGGCTGAGTAAGTAACCATCCTACTGAGTGGATAATGCCAGGAGAACAAACTGCAAAGTTGGCATTGAATGTTCGGTCTTGTTTACATACCAACTGATTTTAATTATAATTTTGCTAGTTCTGTCGTGTATTTTACTTTGTCATCTGTTTTAATTAAGACAACATTACTCACTTGACGATTGAAAAGTGTTTATACTGTAAGATGTTGGGGGTAAAAAAGTACACATTTTGTATTTTAATAAAACTAAGAAACACAAAATCACATTTAAACAAAATACTCCCTAGAATGATAAAACAAGGTGACATGTTGCTGCTTATGGTTTGGTGTTAAGATTACAGTTTGAAGTTGAGTTAAGTCACATATTGGAATCCCAGTTTGAGGATGTAGTTCACCAAAATACCTTCCAAAGTAAAGTAGCAGTGGCTACCCCTTTAGTATGCTAATGACTTTGATCTACACTAATCCTGAACTTTTACTGTAGTCTGAATTCAAGGCGGGATGGTGCACCGTTCTGTACGAAAGGAACAGTTGCAGAATGAGGGAACAGAGGTAGTAGTAGTAGTCACAGAGCCGAGCCAACGTCTGTGTGAAAAGGGACAGCCGGCAGAACGGTGGCGTTTTAATGACGTGTTAGTTGTGCACCTCTGGGAGATTTTCTAAATGTTTGCAGCTAACCTACAGCAACCGAGAATGGCAGCGGATTGGGAGACACTGGGAAGGCACCGAAGTCGCTGCCCGACGCATTTGTCAGATGTGAAACTAGACGGCGACGCTGTTGCGTTAAACTAAACGTCACAGTTTTTTTTTTGCGATGCTACCTTAAGTCAGAATCACGGGGGTAGCTTTATTGGGCCTCCGCTGTTTGGTTCAGTGCGGGGGAAAACAACGCCGGATCTTCTTTATGTCAGGCTATGCCCTCAATGATGAGGACACATGTTCACATGTTTTAACGTGGACTGGGTGTTGAACATTAATACTGTTTGAGTATCACATCAGAAATAGTATGAAAAAGTTTTAAGTACTGAATACTCGGACAGAATCTTAGGATTGTTTACTACTTACCTCATTTTCACATCAAAGCAAATAGATATAGATTTTTCAAATGATACCAAACCTTTACCACAACATATACAATATAAAAGCACCTGTACCCCATTTGGACCGGATTACTAGGGGAGATGGGGAATGGGATATTCACTGTGCTTGTGAAATCTGTGGAATAGTAACCATTGTGAAATCAAATATGATAAATGGTCTGTAATCAGATCTTCTGTCATGAAACACATATTGATATTTTGTGTGACTTACAGAAGAACACAGTCTTTTTAAGTTTTGTTCAACATGAAAATAACCCAGATATAGTTGTCCAGACATCAGTGGTACATTTCAAACAGGAACTACTAATACTTTTGAATTTTTATTCGCCAAAATGCAAACAATAAAGGCTAAAATTTACCTGTAAAGAGTTTTGCTCCCCTGATGACTTGGGTTCCCATGTCGGCCTTTACAGTACGTTGGTGGTAGCATGTTCCATTCCATCAGATAAGCATTATTCTACTTTAACAAAAGTAAAAGGACAAGGAGCTTTTAACAGGAAAAATATCCTTTTTAAAGAACAAGAAAGTTACTCCGGATAGGAATTAAATTGCAGAAGGACTAATGAGTTTGCCAAAACTGTGGCTGTGGTTATCTGGGAAAGGGCTGAAAAATCACCCAACTGAAGTCTTATCCTGTTATTTCATCTTCAAGCTCGGATTGGTGGAACATTTTCATTACATGTCGCTAAATGTTGACAAGCTGACACATCATTTAGATAAAACTGGGTTTACTTAAATGTTTTGGAATGTGGGCTACTTATAGTGCATGTACGATTAATTAATGTCATGTACCTGTCATACACCAATAACCAATAGTTACTACTGAATGTCAGAAAGATCATCAGTGAATTAGTTTATCGTGCTCCATCAAGCCAAACAAACTTTAGCTTCACAATAGAGGATCAAATGAGAGGAACATCAAGAGGGGAATTCAATTGTGCCTCCAAGAGGTGAACACTAATCACGTAATTGTGAATGCACCTGTGATTGTGATGTTACACATTTATGCAGACTGCAAAACAAATCACACAATCAGGGAAATCAAGTATCACTCTCAGATCGCTGTACTAAACCAGGTTTGTTCTGGTCTGAATATACACATTCTTTATGTTCTCTCTTTACTAAACCAGTTTATGTACAGTATATATGCATGATCATGCATTGTCATATTGTTCCATAACTAAACAATAGAAACAATATTGTCTTTAGTCGTCAATTTGAAGACCCGGTCTAAATATATACATCATGTATTCATGTATACACATGATGTATATACATCATGTATTCATGTAAAAAAGACTCAAGATTTAACAATTTGTACATTCTAAAGCTGAACCAGGTTGATGACAAACATCAAGAGTGAGTGGAAAATTCAAAAGTGAGAAAGCCCTGTGTTTTCAGGACATGTATTTCATGTATTCATGTATACACATGATGTATATATTTAGAGCGGGTCTTCAAATTGACGACTAAAGACAATATTGTTTCTATTGTTTAGTTATGGAACAATATGACAAGAAACCCTCTTCATATATGACCTTGAACGCCTTTGTGAAGTGTTTGACCGAACACATTAAAGACAAGTATCAGATCAAAGTAAAGCCTATAGTCCAAATTAATTCAATATCTCATTCACAGCTGAATTACTTGTAGCTACCAAACGCTAATAAGTAACGATGGCTATCGATTGGGATCCTTTTTCATGGTCATACGACCATTTAGCTGTCAACCTAGTGTGAGAGAGAGAGAGAGAGAAAAAGAGAGAGAGAGAGAGAGAGAGAGAAAGAGAGAGAGAGAGAGAGAGAGAGTCCTGCTGAGACCCAGCTGTGTCTGCAATTAGCAGGAGGCATGGAATGATGATTGCTGGCGTGGCAAAACTAATGCCAAGTGGCAGGTTTCCTTGTGAAGGAGAAGGAAGGCCACTGAGTGCCATAAAGCAACGCTACTTTTTCTTTCAAACACACGTGTACACTCATAGCTCGTATATGCACACAGAGACAAGGAAACAAATACAAGGTTGGTGTTGGGTTGAAGGGGGGGTGGTAAATCTGACTGCATTGTGGACAAAGGGCTCGTCTAATCCTACCTGCTCTGCTTTTCAGAGCCCACCGCTGGCCTATTCTAGTCTCGCTCACCAGCTCAGCAGAGAGGGCCCATTGATGACGACACTCAATTACCATAGTAACTCACACAGTGGGTTGGGAGCACCCCCCCAACCCCAGTCTCAGTACCAAAACCACCAGGCCCCCATCCCTTCAGCTCCGTGCTCACCTTGTCACCCGACAGCAGGACTAAGCTAGACCCTCAGAGCTTTTCACTGGAGGCTAATGAAGCTCAGCGTCTTACACTGGATGATGTCCTCCCCGAAGCCACGTCCACTATAATGTGGAAACAAACCTAGAGAGCTTTCCAAAAATATTGGTTTGTATGCTAATACGGCTGTCAGCATGAACACGCCTTATTAAATGCTTCCAATTGAAAGCAACTATAAGGAGACAACTTTCTGTCACTTTGAGTCAGCATAGTTCCCACACTATGTCACATGTCCTCTCATAAGAGATAAAATAGTAAATTAAGCTATTTTCAGTCATGCAATCTTCAATATTGCTGGCTTCACCATAACGTCCCCTTTTCCATCCAGGGACTTTGCTGCATTTCACCCAGTCTCTCTCTCCCATCATTGGTCCAATTTAGTAAGAATCCAATATTGACTTTGATCAGAGTAACTCTGGGGCTTATTCAAACGTGAGACGAATAAGTTAAGCGGCCAATGTGTTTGTGTAATGAATCCTGTGCCTGAAAGGGGGCTATAGACAGCCATGTCAATGCAGCAGGTAGCATTTATGATCGCTTGTCAAATGGCTGTCTGACAAGAGAAATAGAACAAGATCCCAGAGAACAGAACAGCATATTGCCTTACTGAGACCCTTCAGGCACCGTCTCTGCCCAGATGACAGCTCAAAAGCACAACTGCGTCTGCCACAACTGCAAATATACCCAGTCGATTCCATTCCCTTATCCAAACCGCTTATCCTATTCAGGGTCGCAGGGCGCTGGAGTCAATCCCAGCTGACATTGGGCGAAAGTAGGGTACACCGAGGGTAAACCCTGGACAGGTCGCCAGTTTATCGCAGGGCACATATAGAGATTAACCTAAGCTGCATGTCTTTGGACTGTGGGAGGAAGCCTGAGAAACCCACGCTGCCACGGGGAGAACATACAAACGCCACACAGAAGGACCGCCCGGGATCGGGGATCAGACCCGGGCCCCTCTTGCTGTGAGGTGCCAGTGGCACTACACCACCGTGCAGCCCCCCCCCTCCCAGGCGATTCTTCCGACTCAATTCATCTTCCTCATTGAGTTTCAGCTGAACTATAGCATGCACTTATGCAACTCATTTTTAAGTTGCGTAAAGGCTAAATTTGCTTCAAATGGATTTGGTCACGTGTAACCAGACTGTGTCTGAAGACAAACATCTTACGTCCAGTGTTCTGATCGCACTCAAAGGCAGAGGACAATCGCTTGGAAAAGTTGGCTTTAGTGTCCGATTGTCCGTTTGGGGAAATCACAAAAGCTGTCTGACGCTGCCCCCCTACATAAATGTCCTGGGGTGGCGGTGGTTCAGCGGGTCGTCCATTAATCACAAGATTGGTGGTTCAATCTGCATGTTGATTTTCTGTGTCAGCACTTCTGCTCCTGATGCTTAGGATGGGTTGAATGCAGAGGTCAGATATGTGCTCGGATTGAATGTGACAATACAAACTAATTATAAGTTTTTTGTATTAGGGTGATCATTTAAAACTTCTCACCCTCTCTTTAACCACGTTCCTATTGTTTGGTCATTGTTGTGTCGGCGGCAGACTTTTAGAAAATTGTGTGTGAAAAGTGTGAAGAGACATCAACATGTTTTCAAATGTATCTGCCTCAGTGTGGGCAGACAAGAAAGGGGCTTTTCACCGAGGCTCAATGGGACTGAGCATCTAGTACTAGATATTGTCATTTCTGCTTCTCTCCCCCTCTTTCTGTGCCCTTCTTTTCATTCAAGGAAGTGGGTATGTTGGAGGAGGAGGAAGGAGCAGGAGGGCTCTGAAATTAGGACTAAAGTAAAGTTTGGGCTCAACAAGCTCACAGGTCTCAAACTGTTTTGATTGTGCCGGCGACACAAAAGGCCAACCCCGGCTGACCATTGACTGCTGTCTGAGCACAGCTGGCACGGCAACAAAACGGGCTCAGTGGGCATTTCTACCAGGCAGCTGGTTAAGAGGAGAGTACTGAGGGAACAGGATGGCAGTCAACTCCAGGCGCAGCGACACAGGAGAAAGGTAAATGTTTATCTCAGGTCTGGGTTTCCTTTCAGGCCGACAATCTGGGTCTCTTACAAAACAGCCGTCTCCTTCTACCGGCAAGTGTCAGTTCAGTGGACAAGAGAGACTAAATAAGGAGCAACTTCATAAAAACACGATGGTTTGGAGAAGGGTGTATATTTGGGGCGCTGGATGGAAGGAGTTGGGGGGCCATGTTGTGAGGAACCAAACAGTTGGAATTACGGTCAGCGACCAGTCATTGAGTAAACATACAATGAGCAACAGAAAAGCTCAGTGGTGGACAATAAAAAAAGAAAAAAGCCGCCGGCTTCGGGCCCTGAGAAAAGTGAGCCATTCTACTTACAAAGAGCCGCTTAAGGGTGGATTGAGGGAAGGAAAAAGAGGGCTAAAACACTTGTGGGCTCAGAGAACTCTATAGGGGGAGTGAAAATGGAATAAGCCAGCAAGCACTTGAGGGTCCCGCCGAGCACCTGAATGGGATAGAGGGGTGGAGCGGCAGAGGGGGGTCCGGGGAAGGTGAATGGCCTTCTTTTTGGGTCCAATTTGTCTCTTTTCACCCCGCTCGCCCTGCTCCGGCTCTGACAGATGTACAAAGAGGGAGCGGCGCTGGGCCACTCATCCACATACGCCCGTGAGCAGCTGTCACTTTTGTCAGGCAAGTTAATCAAACAAATGCCACCATACCTCCCTTTTTAACAAGGCAGAGCAAAGGAGGGAGGGAAGGGGCTTGTAAAAAAAAGTGTGATAGAGACCCGAGAGATGACATGTGTGTCCTCGATCAATTCACCCTGTTGGCCCCGATCAATAAACCAGCGGCACTTGACAAAGGAGAAGTCTCCATTAAACTTGCATTTGCCTCCACTCGGGATGATCGTGGCCCTGGCCTCCTTTGCAGTTGGGAATGCTCACAGAGGATTTAAACCTGAAAGAAACGGAGCAGGAAAACAAAATGCTCTCTCTCTTAGTAATTATTAAGGACTCTAAGCTGCTTACAGACTTCATTAAACAGAAGTGAAACCTTTTCAGAGCATGTTTTGAACAGTCACACAGTCAAACTAACCTACACTGCTCGGCTGGCCTTTAAAAAAAATATTTTTCAACCATTATTTTCCTCCCTATTGGTTGTGTAATCCTTTCACAGATATGTTTGCTTCAACCTAAACAAGATTACTGACCAGCATGAGAAACAACAACATCAATGCAGTATTGCAGTCATATTGTTGTAGATGAAGGGTAAAGGACATCTGGTCATTTTCTCACAGAAATAGCAGACAAACATAGATAAACTATAACTGGTTGATGTAATGTAAAAAAAAAAAAAAAGAAACGAGTAAATGATCAGATGTTGCCGGATAATGCATCTTATTATCATTCATTGTACATGAATGGGATATACAATTGGACTTGGTCCTCCAGTGGAAATATGTAGATGATATGATTATATGCTTTATGTAATTTTACAAAATTCTGTTGTACAATTTTTAAAAAAATACCTAAAATAACATTGGTTTTGATCTTTATGTTTTTAATGAATGATTCGATCATAACATTTTCAAACTTCCTATTAGCATATTTTCACTTTATTACCTTCTTGTTTTATTGTATTACTTCCAGTATGATTCCAAGTTCTCCGTTATTTCTCAAATGTTTGAATAATAGTTCCTAATAAAACCTCTTAATTCCATCCTCTCATAAAGGAGTCATTTGAGCAGAATAAGACGTCCGACAGGCAGCTGGAGTTACGTTTGCGTGTTGCCTGAGCTCAGTGTTGATTAAATTGTTCACTTGGCATGGCCGTGGGGGCTGGCAGTTCATGACGGCAAAGTGAAACGTCTCCGGACAGCCAAGTGGTATGACGGCAGCTCCATAACCCGGTAGTCTGCTGGCCTTCTCTGTCATCGCCACCCCCCCAACACCACCACCCCACTCTGCACCCAGCCGCTCACAAACCCACCCGCCGTGACCAAAGTACAACGGCGGCGGCGACAACAATATCTTTAAATCCCCCAATCTGCAGCTCAACCTGACCCCTGCCCCCGCTCCGCTCCGTCACAGCCGTCCAGCAGTTGGTAAGCGGAGCGAGACGGGAGGAGCAGCAGCGATTAAAAAGCGCTTTAACTTTCGTCACACAGAAGTGCAATTTCACCACGCTTGTGAATCTGATAACTACCCAAGGTCAACGGAAATACTTCAAATCAATCAATGAGCCACACTCCTAATCCCCTCCGGGCAAAGGCAGATTAATTGTATAATTGACTTGTGTAATCCCAGTATCTGCAACTCCAGCCCGGGGGGGGAGAGAGAGGGGAGACAGGGAAGTGGCTCAAAGACTCAGTGGCTCTACAGCACCATCACTGTCTGCCCCCCTCCCCCTCCTTCCCCCCTCTCCTCCCTCCCCCTCCCCCTCCCCAACCTGGCGTGGTGGTTGCCTGCTACAGGGGGAGTGTCATGGGCAGGAAGCTGTGGTGTATCAGTGCAGTTCTGGATTTGGCTCAGGCTAAAGACATGGCTTTTTTTAATCAATGATCCCCCGGCTGTGCCGTGCTAAGTCCCCCCTTCAGTATCATTTAAGCACATCTGTCTTAATCCGGGCCTCTTCAGCCACTCTTTCAAGAACTAAACCACGCAAGGGAGGGGGTGAGGGTGCAGGGGGACTATATTAATTTCTCGCCATTCCCCAAACGCACACGCACACATTATCAAAATGTCAAACTGCAGGTCGTTTTCAATGCATTTGTAAAGCCAAGAGATGGCAATGCTGTGAAACGCATCGAAACAGGTGCAAAGAGACAAAACACAAACAAGTAATGAAACCATCTTTAACAACGGATTTAATGACATAAATTATATGCAGCATGAATGAATGCACCGCAAGCAAGAAAACATAAGTAATACAGAAGTGCCTCAAGTTGTACCGAACACAGACATCTGGGGGCAAGACTGATGGTCCCACGAGTTATAAGTAAAAAGACTAGATGAATGTTCAATTTCAGACAATTCTCTTTTTGGAATTTATGCAGATGAATTACATTTATCACCCATTTAAGAAATTATCAGTATCGGTATTGTTAAAATTGTACCAAAAAATACTGGGATTGTATCGAATTCCAAAAAGTTTGGTATTGCCCCTCCCTTGACTTTCTATCAATTCAAACATCCAGTTCCTGCCAGTGGCTGAGCCTGGTACACCTCCAAGAGTGTTCAGGAGGTGACCCCATATGATGCCTAAACCACCTCAAGCTAGCTTCTTTTTAAAAAGAGCAACATTCAACATTCAGAGAATCAACATAGCAACAAACAACGACTGACTATGTAAAGAAGTAGTAGAGTTTACCTGAGCAGACAGTGAAGTCGCTCTCAGGCAACGCCATGTTGAGAGCCGTTAAGAGGCAATGTAAATGCTCCCAATCTCCTTGCACCTTTAAGTAAAGCAGCAGGGGTTCACTGTAAGCTCTGTGGATGCTCATGCTCCCCACCCTGTCGCTCAGCCTTAAGACATTAAATAATAACATTAATTTGGGGTATTTCGGGCACTATAGTAAAACCAGAGTTTCGCCTTCAGGCTCGGCTCCTTCTTCACCGCGACACGCAGCCTGTGCAGCACCCACATTGCGGATGCCACGCCAACCCGCCTGTCAATCTTGTTTTCCATCTTACCCTCACTCGTGAACAAAACCCCAAGGCACAACTCTGCGTGGTGGAGCTCAGTGCCCACTGAGAACGCGTTTTATTTGCTGTCAAGAATGCAGACAAAGCTTTCAATAGCTCTCACAGAGCTACTGTATATGAGGACCGAATGGCTCGTAGTGACCGCTTTGGTGACTCCTTCTCCTGCAGCATCTAAAACAAGATGGGCAAACTTCTGCTCCACTATCGCAACAAGTCGAGCTGCTTCTCTGCTATACAACCTAAATGGAATCTTCTAAATTGCTCCTCCTGAATCCGAGCGTTGACGATCAACATCCCTACGACACTCAGCAATATGATAGTCAGAGCACATGCTCTGGTCTCCTGTTTTAAAAAGGAGACACACCCTCCTGGTCTGCCAGTCCACAGGTGCTGTTACCTTTTACAAAGAAAGTCCGTTTTTAGTGGGGGAGAATGCCATCATAAGCCTTGGTTAAACATTCTACGAGGACAGTTGCATGGACCAGCCTGGTCTCATCTAGCATTCAAAGCTATCCTATGAAAAATAATGCACCGTAATTTGTAGATATGCCACAAGATGATTCTGTGTGTTATCCACGTTATCATGAACGAGGAAGCAAAAAAGCACAAACGGGGGGTTTGTGCTTTTGTGCAAGACGGGAGGTGGCTGGGTTCAACAAACAGTGATCTTTTAGTCTAGAGATGGCTGTTCGTTCCCCATGTGAAACCAGATGTCAATGTTGATTAATCAGTAATGGCACTTCCTTCGTTATCTTCACACAAAAGACGATCTATTCCCTAACCCTAACTAAGTAAGTTTGTTGCCTAAACATAACTGAGTTGTTGGAAATTGATACGTGTTACTGTTTTTTGTAGGAAAACACAAGAAAAATGAGAAAATACTTTGTGTAAATATTATAAGAACCATTGTATGAGGATACATTGGAGCTGACGAGGAAACGTTTGGTTCTTTTATACTCTGTGTAATGTAAAGCATACATCAAGCTTTATTGTGCATATTTTTTTTTCAAATGTATGTCCTTAACTTAAGGCAGCAATCTGCACACATACGACATCCTCTGTCCCGGGACCTCACATCGGTTCAGAAAAAACTCCCCCCAAAAACTTTTAACGGGGAGAAAAAGGGAAGAAACCTGAGGGAGAGCAGCCGTGCTCATGATGCCTCAGTGCAGAGCAATTTTTACAGCAGCAGAAAATATAATATATAAATAATTCCATGATTGGATTGCTGGTTAGGATTGCGGTTTGTAAAATAGCATTAAGTAAATCTGATTTAAACACCAAAAAAGTAACACTCTATGCTTAAGAAGCAAAAACAACAAGTGCGACCCCCCCACTCACCCCTCACCCACATGATTGGTCAGAGAAGTGGGTCAAATATCAGTTAAAAAGTCCGACCCCGACAAGCCCCCTGACCCGCCAATCTGTGTCAAAACATGGGGATTAACACTCGTTAATATGGCTCAAATTATGATTTATTTCTTGAGACGCTGTTGTTTGTTTAATATTATCAACATCGGGCCACATATAGGCCGATCTGCTGTCACTCTACACATCAGATTGTGAGTCTTGACACATATTTAGAAGTTATGAGGCCATAGTGAAATAATCTGCTTACTGCATCAGATATTAGAAGGCGTCTTGAGATAAATGCATGTCTTAGCCCCAATTAAAATGACATATAACCTCAGGCGTATTGTCTCTGGAAGAAACCACAGCCAAACATGTTTAAGACCTAAATTACTTTGAGGCACGTGCAGAGCTTCTCCACTAAGCCTGTGCTCCATCTCCTACCGATAAAGACACGGTCTGATTCTATTGTATTTGCATCTATTCAGAAAAGAATACAATAGAAGAAGAACACACATTGATGTTTATCTTCACATTTGACAGGGAATGAAACGCTTAAAGGACTTGATTAGTTGATGTGATTGGAAATGTAATCTCTTTACAGTCAACTGTACTTGATGGAGTTCTTTCATTCTACATTATGGCCCATAGAAAGATGTAAAGACTTTAATCTTGTCACCAGCATAGAAGAAACGTGTCCTGCGGGTCATCAACACATCATATAATGTCTCTCTAGTCTCGTGGAAATTGTCTCCCTATCACTTTGTTTTCTATCTAGCTTTCTAATTTTGCTCTTCTTTGTTTCTTCTTTTTGTTTTTTGGATGAATTTTGAATGAATAGAAATCATGGAGACAGTGTAAACCTTATTTAAAAACTGCAAACTTCTATGCATGTGAAGGACAAACTTATGGTGAAGTTTTGTTTTTGGAAAGGACAGTAGCAAAATCAATAAGAAATAATATTTCATGTAATGAGCCGCCTTATTGTTGTAATCCTCACCAGTAGACTGACTGAATAAATGAATCCAGCAGTCCACCAAGGAGGGAGGGGGGCTAACAAAGCAAAGCTTAAGGGGCGTCCATCCTGACCTTATTTTAAGAGGACGACAACCCCCAACCTCCCCCCCCCACACACACACCCACACACACACACACACACGTGGCCTGTGTGAACATTTACTTTTAACTATACTGCTACAGTGTTTTCTTAAGTGTCTACTTCTACAGTAGCCATGTTTACATTCAGTTGTCAAGCAAATTTTCAGGAAACTTGAAATAAGGCAAAACAAAACAAAAAATAAGAGACATTTCCATTAACTGAGTTTGGAGCAACAGTGCAGTTTGATCAGAAGTTGGCGCTATAAGCGACCGTGTCTGTGATCCATCACGATACACAGCAGAAGAAGTGGAGGTTGTGAACTGCAAACACAACAGAGAGGTCTTCAGGAATTGTTTGTGCAACTTTTAAACTTTCTTCCAGGTCAACTGGTATTGGTTATGTTTCATGTTGTCGGGAGACAAAGACTTTGCAAGTAGAAACAGCTGATCAGTCATGGGAGGTAAATGTTCAGAGCCCGTTTAGCGCAGCCACTATTTTTATGACAAATGCAAAAACCCCTTTGTACGATCGTAAAAAAAATGTTTTGCAATTAAATGAAGTATTATTGAATTTAGCTTTTTTTAAGCTTTTCTATTGAGACACAAAATGCGTGTAAGATACATTAATGGAAACACGGATAGCCACAGTGACTAAATAAGTATGAAATAGAGTGAAAACGTAACATGTGGAAATCAAACGTGCGTAATGTCAAATATTCTCCCTTTAATCATACATACAAAGATCATTACACAGCATGGCTTTGTAAAGGTTCCACTGACTGAGGATGTCCTGTTCCTACTCACGGAGAATGAGACGTGAGATGTTTCACAACAGTGTAAAGTACCTGCTTCTTACATCTTAATTCCTTTCAAAGAATATTTATGAAATTTCTGTTGCACATATTTCAACAACACCATTTGTAAACAGGAAGTTGGACTTCAGTTGTTCAACACTGCTGCTTCGGCTGCATCAAGTTCCTACAACACAGCGAAGCAAACAAACAGACTTTCCTGGACGTGCTTTTCTTACTAAACTCTTTCCTTCCACACAAAACAATTTTAATAGATTTGTATAGAAGTTTTACAAATAATGGAAGGAGATAGACTGCCACTAAAAATGATTCCAGAGAAAGAAACAACTATTTGGCCTTAAAGTCTCGAGTCAAGCACTAATGTTCCATCTAGTTGCCAAGTCGCCACCAGTAGAAAAAAAAACACTAGAAAGAGAGAGAAGTAGATAAAAAAGGGTGGAGTGACAAGAAAAGCACAACAGTGCTGCAGAGAGCAGCCAGAGACACCTTCGTCGTCCTCGGTGGCGCCGCAGGGTGAGCTAACACGGAATGACATCAAAGAGAAGCCGGGGTGAGACAAATCCCAGCAGAAATGCTCTTGTGGAGGAGGAGCGGATACATGGCAAAGCAACGGGTCAAGATGCAGCAACGATCGGCAAACATCCAGCACCGGACACCTCTCTGTCACCCTCTGTCAGGACCACCAGAGAGGAAGAGGACAGGAGACGGATTACACCTCAAGGCCTCCATTCAGCCCGATGGCACGCACAGATAGAGGCACCTGTATACACGCCTCCACTGTTCAGTCTGCAGAGACTCCACTTGGATGGAGAGGTGACAGTTACATCCGCTGCAGAGGATTACACCACCTGGACCATGTCTCTGTGCCTCAGTTTTTACCTCAACCCTTCAACCTTCCTTCAGATTAAAATAATGCTGCACCCTATGGTATTCATTATTTATTTAATCATTTTAGTAATCATTCAAAGCAGGGTTTACCATCTTTTCCATGCCAAGGTCCCCCAAGTAGCATTAGCTTATGACCGGTGCCCCCTTTTGCAAGATGTCTCTAAAAACCCTTGAATTTATTAATGCAATATGAATTATATGTACGGTTTCGGTTTTCCATTATAAGCAGTATGTTTACCAACATTGAACAACGGTGTGGGTGTGTCGGTTGGTCAGGTCTTCTCCTTTTCAGAAACCTGTCCATTTTTGTGAGTTAGCTAGAAGCTAGCAAACGAAGCTTCCGCGCTAAATTTCAGGAGCAAAGCTGTTGTGTCAAACGCAGACCGACAACAATGACAGAATCTGATGTGATGAATGTTGCTCTGACTGAAAGGCAATAATCAAAGTTTATTCCACTTGGGTTCTCATGGTCATCCTTTTGATAGATTCTGGTCACATTTACTCACAAACTTAATTCAAGATCTACACACATGGTCACATCACTACATCAAAATCCGACAGTACGATGAAAACAAGTCAACAGTTTAAGCACCGTATTTGGAGGTCAAGCTGAAAGTGAGTTGATAATAATCCCTCAATTTGAGTGGGTCAAAGTCGAAGCAGAAAGAGGGTCTGTACAGTGTGATGGACCTTTATAAACAAAATCATTTTGGTTATCATTTTGGTTTTCTCTTCTAAGAAAAGTTCTAAAATGGCGCTTTGTTTACAACCTGTCTGACTGCTGATGCCTTTTCTTTATTGTAACCTTTTAAGCCCGAGATCTAAGTAAAAAATAAGATATAATGCCAATTATGTTTTAATTAATGCTTGTATGTAATAATTGGAAAGGGAGTACATTAAGAAACAAATGTATTGTTTGGGGTTAGCTAAAAGGAGGAGACTGTCTTCTGTCTGAGCCAAGGATAAAGACAATTCCCAAAGTCCAACAAGACGAGATAAAGGCATACATGTTTGTTTCAAGATCAGAAAGTACAGGAAGGACTTGACTTTGGCTGAGAGTTGAAGAAAACATGTTTGTGCGATTCCAGATTATTGTCTGTGCAGTAATCTGGAATTACTGTGCAGACAGTGTTCTTCCTGCGTAGTGTGGTGTCCCCCAGCAGAGTATTTATCTGACAGGGTCAGCCAGCCAGACTCTGATAGTGTCCATCCTCTCTCTTGGCCATTTTAAGTATGGATGATGACCCAAACCATGTCAGCAATATGGCACCTTAGACAAAGTACTTGTTTAATAGTAAACCGAAGCAGTGAGCACTGTGCTGTGGATTGTTACAAGATCTGAAAAGTTTAGCTGTGTGTTTTTTGTGCTGTGACTCAGTTTGATCTGACCAGCTGCCTGCTGAATGGAAGACGGAGCTAATAAATCAATGAGAAGCTTTGCAGGAACACACCTAACCAGTTGTTTTCACATCTGCTGCATCTTAGTCGGCTTCCTGCTACTTGTTCTCCACAAAAGCAGAAACCTTATCACATTTACTCCCTGGATCGACACATTTCGGCTGCTGACCCTTCTTACTTCTTCAGTCTGTACGATGCGTCTGTCTATGATGTGTGTCACTTATGAGAGAAAAGATTGAGCAATCTCTTAAATATAAATAAAGAGAGAAATACTTTTAAATGTAGCTGGGAAGGCAACATCTTTGTAAGTCTGGTTGCTGCTAAGCCATCTTACAAAGTGATCTTTTGTGCCCTTTTTCAATTGATTATCGGTTGTTTGCTGACTCAGAAAGAGAGAGCGACGCTTAGGATAATCCCTCCTCGAGATCAACACAAACTGCACACAAACACCACGAGACAAAGGGGTGAACGGCGAGGAGCGCGGAGGACGGCGGTGGAGAAAAGCCCGACTTTGAAAAGAGAAGTGGAAATGCAAGTCGTCCCGCTGCAGGGATTGTTTTAGCACATTTCCAGGAGAAATCCTCCAGTTTGACCCAAGAGGAGGCTCAGCGGCCAGGCTTAGAGATTTACTAATTGTTTTGGTGTTACTTGACCTCGTCTCACGTAATGGAGGAAAACAGTGTCATGGGACTGTTTTGCAAGTTGATTACAGCTGGAGTTGATTACAGTTTGTCAGGACACGGATGCGTAAATACAGTCAGCTTCACAAAATGGCTCACAAAAGACCCCAAAAGACCCGAGCCTGGACGAGATGTCGGCAGAAAGACAGACAAGAAGCAGCACAGTTACCTATGAGTTGTTACAGCAGCATTTCCAGACTCACCTGTTGGTGCAGCATTACAAACACAATTCATTTTTATATTGTAGCAGAGATACCACATATCCTAGAATATATTATAACATCTTAAATATTGCCATTTGGTTAATAGGATCCAGCCAAAGAAAATTCAGATTGAATTATGTAATATTACCATTACTTCTGTCACTATTTAATGTGATGCAACTTTTCCAATATTATCAACGATTTTCCCATGACTCAGATTATCATGATATCTTCCTTTCAAATGAGAAAAGTACAAACTCAGGAGAGGAGAGGATTTGTTTTAATCTCCTCCTGCAGATGATCACAGGTGGCGTAAATGAAACCGTGTTGTTGCTAAGCCTCCCTTTGATGGAGGAGCCGTGGCTTACTTACATCAAATAATCTCTCGATGTACACCTCCTCGTTGACCTTCTCCCGTAGCATGTCCTGGGAGTGACGGACAAACGTCACGTAACCGTCGGCCACGTCCATCCCTGGCTTCTGCAAAGGACGAGGGAAAGAAAGAGAAATGCCTTTGCTCAGCCAACTGGTGTCAACATGTTATTCCATCACGATCAAGTGAAATCGTAGATTTTCCAAAACCTTATTTCTGGGGACCCACTTTTTAAAAATGACAAAGCATCAGGTCAGGAATGTCTGCATAACTGAATGATCCTAACCATTTTTACTGCCATTTCTATATCACCTTATATCAGTGGCGGGCCGTGCATTTTCTACCTAGGCCTGCTGTCTAATATCGTATACATAAATACGCGCATGACAGGCTGCTGTTTTAATTCAATTATAAAATAGCTATAACTTTGTGATCCTGTTTAGGCCAGCAGAGAAGGCTTAGCAGGCCCTGACGGCCCACCATTGCCTTATACTATCTAGGAAGGTAAACCAGCCATTTAGTAGATCACAGCTTTGATTTATGCATGTGTTATTGAAAACATATGCACACGTTAAACACTTTACGAATGAGACCAAATACATGCATTTAGTTAGAGTAAACAGACTCGTTCTTTTCATTTCCTCTCCTCAGCTAAGCAAACACAATGAACGTTAGCCTTTCATACTAGATTCAACGTTATCAGTAGTTTATAATTATCTGAGCTAATTGATTAAGGCTCCCTCAGGAGGCTCAAAGGTGTGCTTCAGATATAAATGTTAAATATAAGACTATGGAAGAAATTCTGCTATTTTAATTTGGCGACCCCCCCCAAAAAAACTCCTGCGACCCACATGTGATTCCCGACCCAGTGTTTGGGAATGATCGTGTTAAACTGAAATATATTAATAATGATTAATAATTATTAATAATAATGTATTTCCTTTGAAGGAAATAAATACAAAAAGGAAATTAAAAAAAAGCTATGGCAAATCAGTTAAATCACTATTGTATCAGTGGATAAAGGTAAGCCTAAAACATGAAGTACACATAACTTTATTGTGATAGTGGAGATCCCACACACCAAATATGTCAAGCTGAATAAGTGTAGTATGTAGAATTTGCATTGGATGGAATAGTGCAGCAATAAAAACCACTGTGTTGGACACACTCAAAGAAATATATTCTGAGGCCAATCATATTACTGGTACAGACAATGTAATGTAAATAAAAACATTACTCAGTCTAAAATATGTCGTTTGATTTTGTATAGGTTATTCTATTTTTTTCTCCACAACCATCTGTGATCCCCTTGGGGCCCCGACCCTCGGGTTGAAAACCACTACTTTAGTTGACAGACGTATTTCACATAATTTAAATCGACTCCAATTTGACTTGCATCCAAAATGAAGTCGATTTCTGAAATGTTCAGTCTCTATTTGGAGAAAAGGAACGTTGACTAGGCAGCCGTGAGCTTCAGTCAGCTCCTGTCAGAGAGTTGAGCTTGGCTGGAGACCAACGCTCACAGTCTGGGCATGTGCAAAGTGAACAGGGGCACTGGAGAATGGGGAGAACAGATTGTTAGGAGGCCTGCCATTCTGACATCTAAAATATTCACTGAGGACAATGCGTTATTTCCCCTTCTTACATCAACATGTCGACTCATTTTCAAGAAAAGATGGCGCCCTCGGTTAACCGCTTGTTCTCAGGTTGTCTCTTTTTTTCTCCAACTCGCACCGATTGGATAAGTCACAAAGAACTCACGCTAACTGCTACTAAACTTAGTTAACACATCTGCTGTGACACTAACAACGTGTAAATGAGTGTCTTTTTTACCAGCAAAACTTTCATTTTGTACATTAAGGACGCAATTAGCGTGCTGGGCTGGAAACGGCGACCTCTGCCAGTGAACACATTGCCCCGTCACATTCACTGACAAGGCATTAATTTGAATTTGGCGTGTTGATACGGCCTAAGTGTTGGCAGCTAATACAGATCTGATGCGTACACCCACGCATATACAGACACACACACAAACACCGCCGCCACCACCCTGACAGCAGAATGGGCATGTGTTGTACAACATGGACTCACGATGTGTACTGCATGAGAGCGAGGCACGAGGCATGGCTGCCTGTCAGTGTCTGGCCACATGCAAATGAATGGACATTTAGTGGAGGAAACAGGGGGACATTTGATGTGGAAATATGACAAGCAATACCATCTGGGTTATGATTCAACATGTGAAAGCATGGTCAAATATTTGTACATTACGAGAAACAAACACACGCGCAGCACTAAGGACCAAGACGGCTTCATTCTGATCCTTAGAGACACTTCTACTTTGCATTTGAAGATTAAAGTGAAATGAACAATAGACCAATGGCAAGTTGTAAATGTTGCTTATGGCTGTCAATTTATTTTTTACATCAATGCGAAGGATGTTTATTATTTAGCTTGCACAATAATATAAAATTAAGCCATTCACAGGACCAATTGTTGATATTATTGCAAAGTTATCTTCACATAATTTAAATAATTAATAATAATAATTAAATAATTCAGCATTATTGTGGTTTTTTGGTAATGTTTACTGATGTTCACCTTTGAGGTCTAACAAATGTGTTCCAATTTTTAACAATATCTAAAGAACCTGCATTTCTTTTCTCGTTTGTTATGCTTTTTACTGCTGGTATATAGAGAGGGATTGTTTTTGTGAAGAATGTGGCAAAAACTGTACAGATTTTAATTTGAAAATTCATAAATACATTTATTTTATAGGAGACAGAGTTGATGCATGAGATGACTAAGACTTTTAAGCTGCGTATATACACATAAAGAGGTAGACAGAGAAATAAATGAGTCTCACTTACAGGTACATCCACATACTTGGAGGCAGCTTTAACCTTGACATAAAAGAGAGAGAGGTGGGTGAAAAAACAGTCAAGTCTCCAGCTGCGGCATCATTTTTCAGGACAAAAGCTGCCGTGATGAGACTGTACAGCCTGTGGTTTAGTACCTGCTGAAGTGGCAGCAGTGACTCATGTGGTGATTTCAACTGCAAAAGTGCACTTGCAAATTCAATAACCGGGCTTTTGTAGTTCCTTGGGACACCAGCTGAGGTGTTAAGCTATTTGGTGCTCAGGATGAATTCAAAGAAGGTCAAACTGTATCATCATTTTCATTAAAGTGAAAAAAAACGATGTAATTTTAAAATATTTTTCTAATGGTGATTAAATTATCAAGATTCATAATTGATCAAACGGGAGAACTTTTGCTGAGGGCCATATTAAAAGGATGGTATCCCAAGAAATGCTTTCGAAAATAAAGATTGTCATCAATGTATGTACACATTCATTTAAAAAAAAAAAGGAGGTCAAAGTTAAACTTGAAGATAACACTGCCAAATCTAATGTTTACAACCATCTCGTTCTCATTCCCACCGATCCGACGCACAAGGCCTCCTTATCGTCTCTATGAAATGCTATCAAGTAACGTTAACCCATCCACGGCAATATTAGACAAACCGCGCAACTTCCGGAATTCAGGTCATGTCGTATAAAGAGTAACAAAGTCTTTGTAGGAATGCATTCATTGGTGGACGGATGGGTCAAACAAACACAGGACTTTCACCCAGGAGATCACGGTTTGTGTCCCATGTGAAACCAAAAGGCAGTGGTGACTTGTTTTAAGTTAGTATGTTACGTAAAGTACTTAATTTGCATGCACACATATGTGACATACTAAACATGCCACGCAAGTTAAGTTAAATTGTATTAAATTTAACCTTAACCACGATCTTTTGCAAAACCTAACCAAGTAGTTATGTTGCCGAAGTGACACCAAGTTTGTTCAAAAGTAATGGCGAGTTGGGAATGAGAACAGTCATAACCACATGATAATCACATCATAATCACATGTGATTATGATGACAGCAACAAAAAATGTCATATGCATATTCAACAATGAAGCAGGTGAGTATCTGCTGGAATGTGTTTTAGGAAGAATACTGTTGGAAGTGTGTACAGTTTATGTGCTACTTACTGTGAAAGATAGGAAGGAAGAGAAGAGCGTTCCCTCATCATATCTGGAGAGCTTGGCTAACACACTCTCTAGGATGACCACAAACTGAGAAAGAGGAGAAGAAGAAGAAAGCAGCAGGGGAATTATTTTACTTATGTAAATGCACCAGTCTCACAAGTACAATTGTCCATGTCATCTTAAAACCATGTATCTCTTGTTTTAGTGTTTTTCATGCTCACAGATCAGATTAAAGAATACAGGCTCCTCTATTCAAAGTACAGCATCAAAAAAAATATTTTTTAACTGTGCAATTTTGAGCCTCTTTGTGGTAGCTTTGAGTCACTTTAAGACTGCTGAGCCTCTTTGTAGTTGTTTTGAGTATCTTAATGGTAGTTTTGAGTTACTTTGTAGTAATTTGAGCCACTTTGTGGTCGATTTGAGTATCTTTGCGTTCGTCTCGAGTCTCCTTGTAGTCATTTTGCATCTATTTGTGGTCTTTTTGAGTAAATTCAAAGTAATTTGAACCACTTGTCGGTGGTTTTTATTTTATTTGTGGACTTTATGAGCGTCTTTGTTGTTATTTTGCATCTCTTTATGGTATTTTTGAGACGTTGAAGTCATTTGAGCCACTTTGTGGTTGTTTTAAATTTCTTTGTGATTGTGTTGAGTTACTTTGTCGTCTTTTGAGCCTCTTTTTGGTAATTTTGAGTCACTTTGTAGACCGTTGAGCCTTTTTGTGGTCGTTGTGAGTATATGTGTGGTTATTTTGAATGAGTTACTTCGAAGTCATTTGAGCCACATAATGTTTGTTTTGAGTCACTTTGAAGTCATTTGAGACACTTGTTGGTTGTTTTGATTCTAAATATATGTTGTTTCTAGTCTCCTTGTGCTCTTTTTGAGTCACTTTGTTGTCATTTGAGCCATTTGTGATCGTGTTGTGTCTTGTGAGATATATGTTCAGATCCTGGGAGGTGGTGGGAAATGAGGTCTGGAATCCAAAAAGTTATAGTAAAAGTATATTTAATAAAAAATGATAGACAGCCTATGCTCCCGCACGGGCCCTTTTAAATCCACGGCGCACTTCAGAACATAGGTCCGAACAGTTCGCTGGGCGGAAGAAAAAGAGACCGAGCGTTCGCGTACCAGTTAGTTTTCAACTCATTCGTGGGACCTAGAGTCCTTCCTATTGGTTTAATGTTTTATTACTTTTCTAAACATATTATTGGCCCTGCCGTTTCAGGGGCGGAAATAGATTTCTTCTTCCGTCTTCTTCTTCTTCTCCAAAAAGGGTAGTGTCCATTGTCTCAAAAGTCAATATTCGGCTCCGCCCCCTCAGGCGAACAAGAGAACTACAACTCCTTAAAGCGGTAGTCAATATGTCATGCAGCATGCAGTATTTGTCAAACATTCATTCACACATCAATCATTCTACAGTAATAAAAGTGACCTTCAATCCCTCATAATAATATCCCTTATTAATTATCATATTTCATGCATTGTAATGTACACACAAACAACTCATTTTACATAGATGTGTCAGTCCAAATGTGACAAACTAAGCTTAAAAAACACTACAGTCTCTTTCAGGTTGTATTGCATGTACTTGAGTCTCTTTGTAGTCCTCTTTGTGGTCAATTCAATCTCTTTGTAGTTGTTTTGAGTAACTTTGTTGTTGTTTTGCATCTCTTTGTGGTCGTTTTCTGTCCCGTTCTAGTTTTGAATGTCTCCATAGTTTTTTGCACAGCCCCTAATCTCTGGGGATCCTAATAAAAAAATAATACAATATGCAAAAGTCTATGCCTGTTATGCATACATGGTGTAAATATATACTGTAATATGAAGTTTGTACCTTAGCTACTAGCAGCGTTATCATCTCCTTCACCGTCTCTTCAATTAGATCATCAATTTGGGAATGATATTGTCTCTAGAGAGGAAGGAAAACAGAACAATTTTACTCTTCTCATTCACAGGAAATACTGGGCACTTTATAACAGGGTTCATACACAGTTTGACCAACGGATTTCCATGACTTTAAACCACATTCCCATGGCCAAAACATTTTGTGAAATCTTGATATATACATGAAAAAGTGAGAAAATGTAGTATTTAAACTAACAATGAGAATTCCAAAGCAGACAGTAAACCTTAAATGACACAAATGAATGAGAGACAATAGTTTGATTAAAAGAATAAACATTTATAGATATACTCAGCGTATGCCTGCTTATATTTTGAGCGTCTTTCTTTTAAAAGCATATTAATTATTTCAAACTCAGCGGAAATGAACGACATGAACACATGAATATAACACATTTCCATGACTTTTCCAAAACTTTTTGGATTAAATTTTTTTCAAGGACTTTTCCAGGGCTGGAAATAACCATTTAAAAATTCTATGACTTTTCCAGTTTTTCCATGACCGTAAGAACCCTATTATAATCATTTACATCATATTCACCTGTACTGAATACATGTTTTGTTATTGGGAAATTATACATTATCTATGTAAAAAAAACAATGTGACAAACGTTGCAATACAATGTGCAATGTCAAGATGTTTCTCCACTAATCACATCTTTACCTTGATGTCAATTAAGACAAGCAGCACTTGTACAGGACTTTATCCTAACAAAAAGACTTCACAAATTGTCTGTCAAATTGTCTGTAAAATCTCACTCAGATGCTCTGTGAAATATGCATTTTTTTCTGTCGAACCCAGACTCACAAGAGAAGCTCAGTCTGATCTGTTTTGACTACATAGATGAGCTGCAAAGCTGCTCTCCTGACAGCCAGGCTCTATACTGCAGCTAAAAGCTGCATATGAGAGTACAAATTGAAATATGTAATGTAAACAATGCTGACACCAGGAAAGGCAAATCACACTGAATCACTCTGACAAATCTCTCCTTTCTCTCCTATTAAACAAGCGAACACAACAATCAGGTAGCACCTTATTTTCAGCCGGCTGACTATCACTTTCTTTTAAAATAACAAATGTCGCTGGCGGTAAGAAATGTTTCAGAATTGTTGACAACAACTTCTTCTTGCAATGGAAATTAACTAGGATTTTTATGTGAATTGTGGTCTTGATCTTGTGGTTTTGATTAGCACTGACACATCACAGTCTTGTTTGTTCACACCCATTGATTTTGGCAGTAAATAAAAAAAAATATCTGACATTGTAGTCAATCTGACAGCAGCACACAGATTATTAAAAATAATAAACAGTGTGCAGCTCTTTTATAGAGTGAGGATGGTTTCAGAAACCAGATTCCAATGTGTTAATGTATTCCCACATGATGGCTAGTACCCTGGCTATAGTAGCTGTTCATTATTTAAACCTTTGTCGGTACTTCAGGGACTCTGCAGTAGCAACTTGTTTGAGAAGAAGCGGCACAGCCTTCAGTATAAATATCAGAAAAGCTTCTTCAACACACTGCATAAACTGTATGTAATGAACCAAACTGCAGAAACTGCATTCCATTTTCAATCAAAAGTATACCAATCAAATCCTTGGATTAAATGTTAAAGGCTTTCTATGTATGCTGAGAGGATGAGAGGATTAGAGCAGAGATGTAAAGGTGAACAAACACTATTATAATGTAGAATTATATCTGTGAAATGGAGATGCAAATACATCAATTAATTCACGTTTTATTTCCTTTTTCTTTAAAAACATTATAATCTATTTCACATTTAATAGTGTATGTTTAAAACCCCTTTTTATTTTGGCCTATTAATTGATGAATTACACTATTTATTTACTTTTATTTTTAGTGGGAAACAAATGAAGGAAGTGCTGTACAAGCATTTGAAAGACCCCCCCTGGGTCTCCCGTAAAGCAGAGCCCAATGAAGGACTTGGGGATGATTACTCCTGCTAAAAAACTGCTGTCATGGAAACCCAGAAGCAGCATCACTGTGAGGAATCCTTTTGTTTTGCCTTCAACAGAACAGTGAAGGACTTAGCAATAATTAATTCATTGTTAGCAATTGCTATCAGTTTTGAGACTCTGTGAAATATGAGATGTCTCACTTCTACCCCATGTATATTCAATACTATCTACACATATGCTAATGAAATCCAAACAATTCAAGTGGAGGAAGACAGACAGGGAAAACTGATGACTAATTATACATTTGGGAACTGGAGGGTGAGATTTCAATTGAATTCGTAGCCACACTTACCCAGTCTCTAACAAACTTTCACAAGACAGAGAGGAGGGAAAAAAGCAGCATAAAAGAAGACAGACAGAGGTGACATGAAATTGAAATTAAGTGAATACTGAAAAAAAAAAGAGACAAAGAAAGAGCAAAAACTAAACTGAAATAAAAAAAATACATAAAAAAACATTCCCACCTTCATCTTCCAAGGCCATTCATAACACAAATGATCCAAAACGTAATGATCTTTTAATGATGTGAGTCCATGAGGAGTGGGTGAGAGGTTCAAACTTTTAAGTAAGATATAATTATTTCCCCCAAAACAGGGCTCTCTCTTTTAAAGAAGATTAATTTCTATGGACATACCTCCTGCCCCAGGTCCACAGCACACAGCTTGGCTGACTGGGCCTTGGCATCCACCATGACGTTGAACATGGTGCAGATGGACTGTGGCACGCGGAAGTCTGTGGCCCGGCTGCTCTTCTGAAGCTTGGCCTCAAACGCTGTCCGTGTCCTTTAGAGAAGCATAGGAATAAACAGGGATGAAGCATTTGAGAAATACTGAGATCATGAGTACTAGAGTAGTCCCACAACCCACCAACACCCCTAAATAAATGAAATGTTAAATCATATATTTCCACACATGAAGCTTGTAAATCCTGTTCAAAAAACCTTCTCCACACGGCCAAGAACCAAACACTGAAGGAAATGTGTACAATTTGAAGAAATTCCCTCCAAGCGTTCCTGAGATATTGCGCGCACGAGAATGGACGAGACGGACAACCCGGATCATTCTCTTAAATGTGGTTATTAAAAATGTGTGACCAAGATATGTAGTGAGTACATATCATTTTTGGCAGACAAGCTATGTTTCTAGGCTCAAACATATCTTTGGCTCAAAGTCGCATGCTTTGTGTAACGATTGACCCACCCTGACCTCCTCACTACAAGGTTGCATGGCTCTATAACAGGACAAACACACATAACTTTCACCCAGGAGATCTCCTTACCTACAAAGCCTTAACTGGTGATGCACCATCATATCTTAAGGACCTTATAGTGCCATATTACCCCACGAGAGCATTACGCTCACTGAATGCAGGGTTACTTGTGGTTCCCAGAGTGTTAAAAAGTAGGTTGGGGGCTAGAGCTTTCAGTTATCGGGCTCCTCTTCTGTGGAATCCGCTTCCACTTTCAGTTCGGGGGGCAGGCACAGTCACCTCATTTAAGAGTAGACTTAAGACTTTCCTCTTTGATAGCGCTTATACTTAGAGCTGACTCCATCAGGAGAGGGAGAGTCAGACAACTCCCCTCGCGATTCACGAGGGCACCCATCCCGTGATTCAGCCTGATTCCGTCAGAACCCCCCCCCCCCCCCCCCCCCCCGCCCTCTTTAAACAAGCGTATAGTTATGGCTGGCTCAGGTTTGCCCTGGTCCAGCCCCTTGATATGCTGCTATAGGCCTAGACTGCTGGGGGACACTGAGCTCCTCCTTTCCTTCTCTTCCTCTTTCACTCCTCCTTTCCTCCTCTCCTCTTCACCTCTTCTTTCTCTCCTTCTCTCTTCTCTCGTCTCTTCAATGCATATTACTAACTCTACTTTCTTTTTCCATGGATTCGTGGCTGCCTGGAACCAGGGGGAGGACTCCGGTCCTCCCCCCTGGCCCTGCTGATGCAACCATGGCCCTGCTGATGCAACTGGCCTGGAGCCGGTCCTGCCAGCTGCCATGGCCCTGCTTTCTCCTCTCACTGCCCCTGGGATGCCCCTCCTCTCTACCTCCTTCTGCTTAATGGGTCGTGGCTATCTGGATCATGGACCATGCATACTACTCATTATATGAATAATTTCTGTCACATTCATTTGAATGTGCTGTAACTCCGTTACGTTATTCATTCTGGCCACATGACATCTATTGCTTCTGTCCATCCGGGGAGAGGGATCCTCCTCTGTTGCTCTCCCTCAGGTTTCTTCCCCTTTTTTCCCTGTCAAAGGGGTTTTACTATCTTTATTGGGGGAGTTTTTCCTGATCCGATGTGAGGTCCCGGGACAGGGAAGTCATGTGTACAGATTGTAAAGCCCTCCGAGGCAAACTTGTATTTGTGATGTTGGGCTTTACAAAATAAACTGAATTGAATAGATTGCTGTTTGTGTTACCAGAAGTAAACCTTGACTTAACGCTTCTAATGTAAAGATCTTACGCTTGTTATTTAAGAAAGTCTTCTAAGGGTGGTTGTTTTTTTATTTACATTAGTTACATTGTTAAAGTTATGTTACTACGTCATGTTATGTGCAGTATTTTGGCATCTGATAAGGCTTCAGATTCATGAATCTGACACCCAAACTGGACTTCCTGCCACATCTTCCATGTCTCACTGGCACCTGAAGCAACACACACCCACCAATGCAGCCGACTGCGTTTTAATGCTGTTAAGAGTGCCATGTTGATGGTCTCTGAAATGCGTTCACAATCAGAAGGGATGAGTTTATTACTCAGTAAAGTAGAACATACTACACTAATTGCTAATTTCCACAGTGATTGAATGTACTACTTGCTTGGAAGACTACCTACTTTAACTAGATAATTAACTTAATTTTCTCTGTGAAACCATCAAATGTGTCATGTGAATCCTGTTCTTTCCCTCTGAACCATTGGATCCCAGTATTTCTTACCAGCTCACTATTGATGTTTTGAGGCCCAGTTCACCACAAATCCCATACCAACGGACATGCACCCCCCTACCTACAAGAAGTTATCACTCCCCTAACCTCCACCCGCACCCTCAGATCCACAGGCCGCTCGCTCCTTCGGGTCCCCAACACCAAGCTCCGCACCATGGGCGACCGGGCCTTTTGCTCGGCGGCGCCACGCTTGTGGAACGGTCTCCCTGACCACCTGAGGGAAACTCAGACACTGAACTCTTTTAAGACTGGCCTAAAAACCTTTTTATTCAGGAAGACATTTTTTACCTTGAGTTAATTTATTGGCAGCTATTACATTCTTATTTTTTTTTTTATTTTTATGGGTTGCTTTACCTATGTTTTAAATCGGTTTTATTTGTTTTTACTATATGTGTGGCACTCTGGGATTCTTTGAAGGAAGAGTGCGATAAAAATGAAATGCATTATTATTATTATTATTATTATTATTATGCCACTACTGGAATACATACAACTGATGAATAACTGTTACTTGCTAGCAATCAGACCCACATGTATTCAAACAGTATCTTACCGTTTTACACATGATTCAATCATGTCACTGGACATCAACTTCAGTCGGGTCTCCAGGTGTTTGCCAAACTCCTCCTCTGGCCAGTGGAGATCTCTGATGAAGGTCTGCAGAGCATCCAGCTTCCAGAAGAGATCCTCTGACGTCCCCGAACCATTACTGCAAAGCCACAGGTCACAGTTCAGCATTTAGAGACAGAGCTTTGAAAAGGGGAAAACAATGATGTTGGTTCTAAATCTAAAGCTTGAATGGCTACTTTGAGTTATTGCATTAATCAGGTTGATGAGAAAGAAGCTCTAGATTATCTCATGCTTTATTAATTTAACCTAGTTATCAGAATTACTGTTTCAAATGAGGTATTAAGTAAGGATACACTGAAAACATGTGTTTTCCTCCTAGCATCACTGAACTGCATAGACAATACTGAATTTATACATTTATCCTTCTCATGAAAACATAATAACAAAAGATGAGCAGACAATTTCCCTCTTCGGAACCGCTGTTTCATTCCATTGGTGTTTCCTTGTGTTTACTTCAATGATAAGACCTAAGCAATGGAGTATTCCTTCCTTTAGGCTACTTAACTCCGTATACCACACTGTAAAAAGTACTTTGTTACAAGTAAAAGTACTGTTGTTATATGTTAAAGTAAAATTATGTAATTAGAAAAATGTCCCCTGTGACTGTTATACCATTATATATTATATCAATGGATTATTAAAACTTGTGCATTCATGTGAAAGCACAAGTTCCATTGTTCTAATTGATTGAGGATTCATTTCTAACTGTTCTGTTGTTAGTGGGTTCGACTGTGTGAATGTGGGTTCAGAATACACATATTTGTACTGTGTGTGTGAGTGGTAATACAAACAGCACTGGCATAGAACAGACAGAGACAAAGCATAGTTTGTGCTCAGAAAACAAACAAACAAACAATTGCATACATTTTGCAATGTGTATTTTGTTTACAGTTGACAAAAAACAAAACAAGAGGAAAGGAACTTCTCACTGGATACAGTCAGGGTTCCCATTCCCACCCAGTCTAAGGAATCATGTTTAGGGTATTTTAAAATATAAGAGGCATCAAGGACACTGTTGTGAAACTGTCTTGTCTGCACATGAAATCCAATTAATTCATTTCTAGGACATTTTTACTTTTAGTAAAATCCGGTCGTTTCTCAAGACTTTTGCTGTATTTAAACTACAGGTTGTCCTGGATGGGTGGGAACCCTCAGTTTGTTAACGTCCACATGAAAATGGGTCACATATTTGGGTAAAGTGGAGGACTCTGTAACCAAGATAAGCAGCAATAGTGCCGCTGCTTAACTTCATTCAGACCATCATTTCCTACAGCACTAAACTCAACCCAGTCCTAGCAGACTGAACCACAGTGTGGGGAGACACATTCAGACACATTCAGACCCTTCTCAACCATCAGGTTGAGAGAAGCCAGGGTGCTACAACATCAGGGAACTGGGGGAAAAGATTTGGAAAGGAAAGATTTGAAAAGATGCAAGTTCATAACCAGGACAGTATAGCCACTGAGGTCTACTTTTGGTTTCGATGAAAATGTGCGTGCTGAAACATGCTGCCAAAGTAATTATCAGAGAATACATTTATTCAGATTTGGATTAGCACCGTTAGCCTCTAGCTACCAGCTCATCTCCTTGTTGAGAGCCGCGCGCGTGGAGGCAACCCCTCAATCCTATGCTCTGAATCTGGAACCAAGTCTCTAAAATTTACTGAACTTAAATATTTTGGTTTGTATTTATTTATTTAATATTTTAAAAATAATGACAATCCCATCAACCCCAGTTGTACTTCTTCTACTTTTCCCGCCTAAATCGTATTGATGTCGCTAAAACATGTTTCTGCACTGAACATACAATGTGTTGAAATTAAATGCATTAACAAGCAGGGGAACCATTCTGAAGAGTGAAAGTAAATGACAAAGACAGATATGTGTCGAGAAATAATTGGTAAAACCAGGCGCCTGCTAGCTGGTAACACTTTTTATTTTGTCCTTAGCGTACTGTTAGCTTTTGGGGGGTTTGTTTCCTTGTTATGCTTTTGCATCTTTCCAGTCCATAAAGAAATACATTTGCGGGAGTGAATATGTTTGGATTCCTTTTCCACGTCAGTGTCTTCTCCATTCATTTCCACGCAGCATGCGCAGCATGCGTTGGCATGAACGTTGGGTTGGGCCCGTGTTATACCCCAACATTGGTCACAGACTGCCACAGCTATGCAGGCGCTTTAGTATTCATGAATGCGGTCCTCAACTTGGAGAGCCAGTTTGGGCTTTTTCTTTGAACTCACCTAATCTTGGAAAGTGTAAATGCCTAGTCTACGACAGAAGTCTATTCTCTCTGCTTGTATCTTTTGTTTGGGAAGTGAACAAGTTACTAAAGATAAAGTGAAGACTGAAATGCAGCTCTCATCATTTCTTTTTAACAATGAAAACTTCAGGGCTGGTACGCCTGGTATTTCCTGATGAGGGAATAGGGATGGATGTGCTGCAGTGACAGCGTCTCACTCCGCAGGATGCTGCAGCGTTTGAAGGAGTTTACACCTATGATCCCCGTTGTTGGTGCGTTTCGCTTAAGTTTTCGAAGTGCTATAGATGATGTGTCAAGTTGGCAGAGATATGCAGTGTGCTTTTAATGATAACACTCAGAAGATCACATACATATTAATAGAAGCCCCTCACTGAAATCAGAGGCCGTTACACATTGTTCAAATAAATAATGTGAAATGCCACTAATCGGAAAAGGTTAATTCATTTATAAAAACTAGCAAAATGACTTTGGGCGATGTGGCGACTAAACTTTGGAACTATCTTCCTTAAATCTCAAATAGAACAGAATATAAACATCTTAAATGATTATTTGTATTAACATGTTCCTTGTATTCATTTCTAGTATAGTCTGCTTCTGTGCCTCTTCTTTTTGCCTAAAGTATTTTTTTTTTTCTTACAGCTTTACATCTAATTAGTTACGTTTTGGGATTCATTCATTAAAATTATTACAAATGTAACAAAATTCATTAAAAACAGCTGCAAAAGTTTATATCACTTGTATAATTTAAGTATTTATATATACAAAGAAACACATTACAGATGCTACACTATTTGACTGATTTAGAGTAAAAACGTATGCAACTGTACAGTATGGTATTTTCTTAAAGACAGATTTTTCTTTTTTATATGTAAAAGTTATAATCCTGCTGCTTGGGGGTCGTATGCCAGATGCCACGTTCATGCCAAGGACATGTGTGCATGTCTGGGACTGCACAAGGCTGGTACACACTCAGAATTAGCTGTCATCCAGTTGGGTGCAGAGAAGCTGGGCATTTGAAGGAGGTTAACACTTGGCACTGCTAGATTTGGTACTTTGGGCATTTGGAGGTTGACATTGGGCAGAGTGCTTGTTAAACTCCTGTGGAGAGAAACGGAACAACAGAAGACAGAAAACAGAGATTGTTCATGCAAATGAGTTGTAAAAAGAAACAAACTAAACAGTCACATGTTAGTTGAAGATGAACTCTTTGATTTTGTTATACACCTCTAATCCTGCTTTTTTTGGAGAGGTGTTGATGAATACACTGTTCCACCGGGGCAGCCTCATTCTATCTATTCCTGGTTTACTTACTATTGCTCAACTAATATTCTATTGAAAGTCTGTTTGTTGGCTGATTAGACATACACTCTAGAGTTTAATGTTTCATGTTCATGGAACAAAAAGTTATTAAGGTGAGGCTGCATGATACCAACCAGTGAACTTAGATTAAATATCCGACAGGCAGTTCCAACAGAGAGTTGTACCCCATGCATAATTAGCCATGTGTTTGTTTATGAAAAATGAAAGAGTGTAGAAAATGAGTTGATGTAGGGGTGCTGTAACCCTTTTTCTGTATAGGCCAATTGTTTAACTGCAATGGTAATTCAAATAGTCTTTATATTATTATTATTATATCCTCACTATATCCATAAACTGCCTCACTCTCCCTCTCTTCACAGTTCTCATGTATTAGCTTCAAGGATTATTTTCTGTTTATTTCCTGCAAAATGGAAGGAATTGTGAATAAATGACCATAATATCACAATCGTAACCTGGTGACAGTTCCAAGGAGTCAAAACCAAGGCGGAATCTGTGCACAGATTAATCCAACACAATATACGCTGGTGAAGGCGATAAAGGTCAAGTATATAACTGCATCCTTACTTGACGGGTTCCCAGGATTCCCTTTCGAAGCCTCTGTGAATGGACTGTGCGATGGAGGACTCCATCAGGTCCACATATCGCACCACCAGGGGGGCGTACAGGTCCTGCAGGTGTCTGTGGAACTTCCCATTGCACAGGTTATCTGAGGCAGGGGGGGAGGAGGAAATAAGACACGGAAGTGACAAAGCAAACCAAAGCACATAGCAGACAATGCAGAGTACCAGCAGTACTCAACAGTCTTGCTATCGAAGTCCTGTCAGTGTGTGCAGTAAATGAGGTGATCCGTTAGTGAGTATTCAGGGTTACTCAGTTACATCACAGAGAATGTATCTTGTAGTCGAACAAATTATTTTAAATTATTTCCCTCCTCAATAAACATTTGCAAAGCAGATAGTATTTTGTATTTGTTTTGTATGTTTACAGTCTTCTCCTTGTTAGCACTTTACTGTTTCTTGGCCAGTTACTGCCACCTGTTGATCAGTGGAATAGTGTGAAACCATTGGCAGGAATGTGAATGGCTTCATGTGCAGAGATAAACAGAATGGGGACCCACTCAGAAACCCCCCCAGCTCCCGTTCAATCCAAGTAGTCAATGCTCAATAGATTCTTATTTTGCAGCATTATGGACACGTAAACACAAATTTTAGTGTCCATATAGCTGTCACAGTGCATTTGACTGAACAGACACGTCTCTCATTTAATAATATGTCAGCATAGGCATAATGTTTTACTCTTGCTTTATGCGTGTAGACTGTGACCCAAGGGGTCTTTTTACACTTTAATGTGTTCATGTGCATGTTGGGTTTCAAGATAAATCTGAAAAGCAGCAACACAGGCCATAGAAAGGCCCTGTCCTCGATGGTGATGATGACCAATGATATTCAAGGCTGGTGTTTCTGGCGCTTCATTAGCAGGTACAACAACGTATCCAGTTTTCAATCTTTCTAGACAAAAGGATGGAGTCTCGGGGTATTTCTAAATCCAACCCGTCACACACATTTCCCCCAGTCTCCGCCGGCTTCCAACTGGTAAAAAGGCAACACTGACAAAGACCACAGGAGATAAAATGGAGGCCAGTGTGTGCTAATGTGATGCCTCACGGCTTCATGCAGTGTGTCTGCTTTTCCTCTCCCCCTCTCTCTCTTTGTTTTTCTCTCCCCCTCTGAGCATGTATGTGTTTGTGTTCGTGTGTGTTGGCATTGGAGTCAAGGTCGATGATACACAGTAGGTGCAATGTTTGCTGTGTTCCCTGATTACCAAGCTCCCAATTAGCCACTTGAGCGGCTGCTGTCCACTTGGATGTGTTGTGTCCAGGAGTGTGTTCGCAGGGCTCGCCGTGGCCCAGCTACCACTGCTTTAGACCTCATTAACTCCTCGCATGGCAGCCTGACTTTGGCGCCTGTCTAGTGCTAAGGCTATTTACTGCTACATAAGTGAACCGCTGTGGGGCACAGCAGATGACCTTCTGTGGAAAAGATGTCCCTGTGATGATACACTGTACTTAAGTGCGCGCTTGATACACTGTGTGGGCAGTGAGGGTCTTGTGTTGGTACTGAAGATGGACCCTCTGACGTTATTGTGCTGCACAATAGGCGTTTAGCCTGTTAGGTGCCACCTGCCCATCAGAACTAACTAACATTCATACAAGTAAGCACATCTACGGGAGCAATTTGGGTTAAGTGTCCTGCCCGAGGACACATCTAGCGGAGCCGGGGATCGAACCACCGATTCTCTGATTGAAGGACGACCCTGCTCACCAGGATGACCCTGCTCACCAATCTAAAGGCTAACACAGTAACATCAGCACAGAGACTAACTCAGTAGCACAAAGAGTAGCCGACTGTGGGCATCTGCAGCTCAGTGATAGAGCAGGGTCATCCTTCACAGAGGATCCCCGGCTGCGCTAGTCCATGTCAATGTGTCCTTGGGCAAGACACTTAACCCTAAATTGCTCCCGTAGCTGTGCCTAGGGTGTGTGAATGTTGTATGAAGGTTAAATAGTCCTGATGGGCAGGTGGCACTAACTCAGTAGTAAGGAACGCTTACCTTTAAGTAACACCTAACATTATTAGGTTTATTTATTTATTCTGATATTAAAACGCTAAGAGAGAGTAGTTTTGTGTGTTCCAAAGCCTCGCAGATCTTCTTCCTCTCTGCCATATAACTCTATTAAAAACACATCACTGAACCACTAGGTGACATGTCATTACCATGAACATACATACTTTATGATGTACCTTTCTTTTTACTCAATCCCACACACACATTTGCGACCACAAATACTCACTAGAGCACCAAATGTGAAATAATCCGAAACTGAAAATAGTAAGAACTATTTCTCTTAGTTTAGTAATGTTTGCTAAAACTACAGTGACTGGCTGTTTTAGGAAATTACTGAGCCTTTAAAAAAATTAATCTATATATTTGATCTTCCGTAGCAACCAATAGGCTTCGGGGGCTGGAAGCCACAGACAGCGTTGGGAAGTCAGAAAGTATTGAGACAAAAAAAATGTCCATGGGATTTGTTGACAGTAAGCCAAATAGAGAATAACACCAATCTCATCCCTTACAATTGATACAGGGGTTAGGGATAAAGTCTGGTTCAGGGTAAAGATCAGATTTACACGCCGAACAGCATCCCGTCATGCGCGTATGTATGTATACGATACCAGACAGCAGGCCTAGGTAGGAAATGCACGGCCTGCCACTGCTTTTAATACTACAGAGATGAAGGGTTATATTGCATCAAAGAGTCCATCTGAAGACATTATTAACTACATTTGGAGCAGCTAAGCACATGTACACAGTAGGGGTCTGTTATAGTCACTGTGTTATTGTCAGCACTGTATAATGACCTTCCCTCTGTTAACTTCCGGCTGGTGTAGCTACGTCCACTGCAATGCACTTCAATTGCCATTTTCACACCATCGACAATATGTAGCAAATGAGAAGGTGGCCAATTTGATGACACTAACAAGTGAGCATAACGAGCTATTTGCAGTCGTATCTGCTCAGTCGAATGAGTGGACTCTGCTCTGCCTTCTCCTTGACACCCGACTGACAAACTGAAAAGGGGAAGCATTCCCCAGAGACAATTAGCACCCAGCAGATCCAGTCTGCATTGTGAACACTGAAGTGTTTCCTTTACAGGACCACGGACAGCTCCACAGTGTTCCTGCAGGCAAGTGCATGTAGTTCATTAGAGAGATGGCTGGCCTGGAGCAACCAGCATCAGGACCTGACTAGTATCTTCAATCAGACACTCCTGGCCCTGTTCTCTCTCTCCCTCTCTCTCGCACACGCACACGCACACACACACACACACACACACACACACACACACACACACAGTTCAGGCCGCTCCAGGCCTTAAAGTAGACATCTCACGTTGACGGGAATGATTTCTTAGACATTTGAGGGATGTTTCAGGGCGACTGGAGTGCAGAGGGAACAGCAGCTGTAAACCTTCATTAGAAATGCTGTTGATTTTTCTGGTTGATTGTGATTATAGAACTGGGTGCAAAAAACATTACAAACACAAATTGCTACAGAGACATCCTCTTAATAAGAAATTAAAAAAACTTGTACTAACACATTACTAATGTTAACTAACCAATCATATCACAAAAAAACGTAACAATACCAAACTCAAACATGTGGCAGTCCTTTAGAAATGTCCCACTTTCTAAAGTTGGGGAAGCAAAATTGAATGAGTTGGTGAAAGCAGCCATGGTCTCATCAGCTGGCGTATGAATAATACAATAATTGGAAAGTCATTTTGTTTTTTGCGCAGTTTAAATTTATGTTCAAATCTCTTATTCTAGAAATCAAAACCCTTTTAATCAAGAAATTCTACAGACCCTATTGTGTGCAGTTTAAAGGTGGTTATAACATAGTAAACATATAGTTAAAATATTTGTTCAAACCCTAACTAAGTGGTTTTGCTGCCTAAACTTAGCTGCTACTGTTTCACAATGTTAACCGTATGTTACAACGGTAAACGCCACCGCTTCACAGTGTACCGCATGTTATAAACATTAACCGCAGCCATTCAGCCTTGAGCATTATGATGCTATGTAAAAGGCTGCCTCTGGCGTCAGTATAGTGACGATGGAAGAAATTAACAAAACTTTATATGGATGACAGCACTTGGATAGTAAGTAAATATTTAGTTTGCATTACGCTGTCAACAGATCACGCAGGATCACATATCACACGGAAATATTTTTAGGCTTCAACTAATGTGTTTGCGTCCTGTAAGCCAGAAGACGGACCAATCAGCTTGCTGTAAAGGAGCGTCTGGCAGCTGAGGGCGTGGCTTAGGTGTGTGAGATACCACACAGAGGCAACTCTTCGCTGAAAAACAATGATTTCGGATTGCAGCTAAATTTCAGAATACTTCGTAATTTAAAGAAAAATAAAAAACAGCACTGAATGCTTTATTACATGGAAAACATATGTATTGCTCTTCTTCTGGCTCACTTCGATACAAGTTTGAATGGCAGATGGTTCATCCACCATCACCTGCCACATCTTTTTTTGAAAGCGGCTGCCCTTTCCACACAGTTTTCAATGACGGCTTCTCAGATGATTCTGTGTAACAAACCATCTGGATAGGCAAGTTAATTAAATTAGCCGTTTGTGTTGAAGCCAAGTCCAAATAAAGTGTACAAATAATGATACTCAACTGGTTTTACTGTTGTAAATGGTGCATATTGCTCTGACTGTGGGTATGATGTGTAGGATAGATCATGGTCGCAATTAGAGCTAACTGGGGAAGTGGATCATTTTCATTCCATTAATTCATCCAGCCTACATCCCCAGTGCCTGATCACTTCTTCATTCATTAACCCTCTCCAGAACCTACCAAAACAACTGCAAGGCACGTTCAGCTACTTCAGTCCCCATGCTGACTGTTGAATATGTTTTTTAATAGCTCCTCACTCACAGTCCATTCTCAGGAAGTCGTTAAGCAGCTGGAAGAGGGGGAAACTGTCCCAGCTGTCGGGCGGCTGAACCTCAAGAGCTGCGTCCATGTCGGCCGAGTAGAGACACAGGAAGGTCTCGGCATGCTCCACCATCAGGTCTGACCACCACGCAAAGGCCTGCAGGTGGAGAGAGGGAAAGACAAAGAGGAAAGGGAGACAGAGTACAGGGAGTGGAAGGAAATCAACAGGGTGAGCGTGAAAGAAAGGAAGCAAATTGGACAAAGAGAGGGCACATAGGAGTGCTATTCATTGTCACGTCTCCAGGAATTCACTGCTAACTGTTTGAATCTCATTTACCATAAAGGCCGACGATGTAATGTAACTCCACTGATCTATTGCAAGCGTTCTCGGATCTCTCTCTCTCACTTTTCACCATATGAAATCAAGTTGTTCTCACTGTCTCCGGGGAAGCATTCTTCACAACTCAAAGCAGTAAAAACAGCGCTTGGGCACGGAAAATCACACACTTTTCTGCTGGCCCATAGAGGACACAGCAGCAGCTCCTTGACAGGCATGGCAGGGAGCTACTTAAACACTCACCCGCAGCTCCTTCTGGGAGTCAATCAGAAGAAAGGAGCCAGCGAGCTGCGTCGCGCTCGTATCCCCTCATCGAATAGACGCAGTGGAGTGACTGTTAGGGACCGGGCTCTCTCATGCACATCAAAAACACTCACTTTCCTCCATGCACCTCCACTCTTGCCGGGCCTCTTAAGAAGGACCCCTGAGGAACCATGGTGTTTGCTCATTCACATCAAGCTGTCAACACTGTAATGTGAATGTACCCATGGGCTTTCGTGGTGGAGGTGGTGGTGGTGGTGGAAGGGGAGGGGGCATGCACTTGCCATGGGAGCTTGTAGCATTGGGTAGTAGGTGTGAGATAGTTCGTAGGAAGATACATCTAGTCAGTGCCATTCATGTAATCATCACTTTTACATTTGACAAATAAGTAGCTAAACTAAAAAGATGCATTAGGTCAAAATGACACATTGACAATGTTATCTTGCTGATGTTGGGTGCCAGAAAAAATTATGCGGAACTTGAAGTTATAAACTGTGATGCTAGGCTCTAGCGAGCTACAATGTTAGCTAAGAGATTCAGAGATGAAGAGAACATGTTGCTATTAGTTTAGCTTAGGCTTCTGCTAACCTCCTCAGTCGTCACTGCTGCTGCACCGCAGAAGGCTAAACTACCAGGAAGATGGAGGGACATGTTGCTAATAGGCTAAACTATAGAGTGCAGCAGGAATGAGTCAGCATTTTTATACTTCTAGTTCCTTCGTTTCGAAGTCAATGGGCTTTTGAATGTGTTTGTTAGATGCCTAAAATGAGGTCTGTCTTTAACACAAGCTGAAGAGATTTTAAAGTTTTGTTCTACAACATTAAATATGTCAGTAAATATCCTATTTGTGAATTGAGAAGATCTGTGTTCTGTTGTGTTAAAAAATGCCTCATTGGTGCATCACTCTATTGGAGAGGTGAAGAGATGGTGTTGGGCTCATTTAGCTAGCCGTAAAATTAACCGCACAAAGTTACCACTTATCTGGCCATAGCAATGTGATTTCCTTCGCTGTGACAAGAGTGTGTGGATAAAGCATTTATAAATTGTGTTCATTTAGTGGCCGACGAGTTACTTTGGCTAGGTACTTTGCTAATTGCACTATGCTTTCATGCTAACATTACAGTCCATTAGAGGACTGATGGCCAGCATCACAGTGCTGGGTCTACGGTCACATAACAGCCATTACTTTCCTTTCATTTTGCTTGGAGATGTCTTAAAACTCATGATAAAGCAGGAGTAATATGTGTTTATAGTTGCAGGACAGAAGAATGTTACAGGATTATGAACTACTTGCCAGTTTTGAATGTTGAACGTAATAATTGACTTGACAGTCTGGAAGATAAAATTGGTGATTACATGATAGGCACAAAATGAGGCTATTCAATAGAATGAGCAATAACCAACGTTAGAACCACACAAGTAAAACATTAATACAAGTATATTGAATTATAATAACCTTGAGTTCTGAAAGTTTCATTGTGAATTGACCAAAACAACAATGGAATTGATACCAACATTTTCCAGGGATGGAGTCTAACGCTGGTTAGGCTGGTTCACCCATGTGCTCACATTATTTGAGCAGCAGCATAGTTCATTTCATTGAAAGGCAAGGGGAGAGATCATCTTATCTCTGATCACACAAAACATGCCTCGCATTTCCTCCATTGTGTGTGCTTATGGATCCAATGGAGAGGAATGAGTTTCTTAAAGGGAAGGAAAGGTGACACAACACCTTCCCCAAGCTTACTTACAGGACTCGGTAGAATAAATGATACATGGCTAAACACAGGAAAATGGGTTAGCATATTCAGGGATGATTTGGAGTAGACTCCTCGAAAACAAGGTACAGAGTTGTATGCTAAAACGTTACTTGACAGCATGAAGTCACAACTCCGCACTTTGCTTTCTCAGAGCGGAGCTTAATGAGCTCAACAAATGAAACACATTATTTAAGTGTTTGTCTTTGTTCTCCATCACCAAAGGCAAAACTATTGCTAACTTGGAAACTACCAAGCACTGCTAACACGCACTTGATTAGCAGTGACCACAAGTCGAAAGGGGTTCTAGGTCATTATTGAGTAGGGAAACATGAATGACCCTCTACAACAATAGCCGTATCATTAAGTGCATGCACAGAACTTAAAGGGTAGGAGACGGGGCATATGGCACTAAGACAATCACATACCTCTTTTCCCTGTTCAAACATTTCCCCGCAAACCAAATAAATCATTGAAATAAAAAGCAGAGAGGGAATAAGTCAGCTTTATATAATGAAATAACAAAAGAGAATATTATATACAGTAATGTAGATAGCGCAGCATTCACAGGAAGCTGCTCGAAATACAGGATGAATTCTTTGAAGGAAGAGTGCGATAAAAATGAAATGCATTATTATTTATTATTAATTATGGGCTTTTCACATCAAAACAAACCTTCCAAATTCATGTTTTCTTCATGTGCACCTCTTTTTCCTTTGCCTTGATCAACAGAGATGCTTTCTATTTAACATTTGGAATCTGAATGAACATGAAACTTCAGAAGGAGTCAAAAATATCTATTTTTTGTAACTCATTTTGAGATCCCTTTTAGGTAACTTGATGATCTCAGAAACAGTACCGGAGACAAACAGTCTGTGAACGGAAACAGGGCTGTTACATTAAATAAATCTAATGTAACAGTTTGGAAGACAACACCTGAAAACACCGACAGCATAATAAATTAATGTTGGCATATCTACACAGGTTTGCAAACAAACTTTTTTTGTTTACAGCTCCTCCTACTTTGCCTTCAAGTGCTCAACAGATGTCATTAGACTGGTTGTAGTCAGTTTTTTATTTAATTCCATAGAATTAAACATTTTACGATAACCGTGTTAACTTTTTTTTTCTTAAGGGCGGCTGTATCTCAGGGGGATGAGTGGTCGTCCCGCAACCACAAGGTAGCCGGCTCGATCCCCAGTCCCCCCCATAGATCACATGTCGAAGTGTCCCTGAGCAAGACACTGAGCCCCCAACTGCTCCCCGGGCGCCCCCCAGGGCCGCCCACCACCCCCCATCCAGGGATGGGTCAAATGCGGAGAAGAATTTCTCCAAGGGGATTAATAAAGGATACTTTCTTCTTCTTTCTTTTTTGTTTTGAGGAACCATGTGATTCCTAAAAACAAAATTTGGATTTCATTTGGATCATACTGCCAGCCTACAGATGGCTTTCAGGTAATATAATGCACTCTTTGGTTGAAGACATCAGCTCTTATTAAACACTGGTTGTATTTTCTATATTTGCATGGTGATCCCAGTAGTTTAAACTGAACATGATTAACTATGTTGTTATTGACATGGACAGTGAAAAAAATAAGAAATCATGTTCACTTGCTAGTGAACCATCTTGTCAACAAAAAATCCAGATGTTGGAGTTTGCATTCGATTAGGACACTAGTCAACATATCTGTACTAACAGTACTAACAATGTGTTTGGAATGTTTAAAGAGTGTTACTGTGAGGTGGTGGGTTATCCACAATGCGGCCTCTAGTTTCACAGCGGTAAACTGGTGCTAATGGCTAATGCTTTGTTTATACTCGCGATTAGCAGGACAGCGCGAGCCTCTGCAGATGTCGCGCGAACACCAAGCATCGCCCGGAGGCGTTTATACTCGCAGGCTGCATTATTCTCCAAAATGCCAGAGGGCGTACAAACAAAATGAACAAGGAATAATCACAATGACGAGTGTAAACAGTCTAGACCAGCCATAAACCACATTCTGATAAATAATGTTGCTGTTCTGATTTATACAAAAGAATATCAAGAATGTAAAGCTACATATGAGAACCGTATATAAGGCAGGCACTTTATGGATATTAGAGCAATGTTTTCAAATGACTCAGAGCTTGCTGATGTGTTGTTTTTCTACTTGCATATATGTTTTATGCTATCCTGTTTAGGTATTTAACAAGCTTCCTTCCACTTTCACATAAGAAAACAACACATTTCATGTAGGCTTATTGATATTTATATGGAGGTGAACATTACAGTGAAACGGAACAGACATTTGACGATACAAGAGACACATATTATTCATTCTTTATACTTTTTCCTGAGATGACCAGAGGTAAATATGGCTGTGTTCAAAAACACATACAGTACCAACGTACTGCATACTACATACTCAATCAATATGTATGGCTTCCTGCCTACTAACATAATGATTACGTATGATTTCGGTATGATCAATGGTTTTAGTCAGCCCTACCTTTTCCTTCTTGTTACTGCTGGCTCTGACCGAACAGTCACTGCTCTGTCTGCCAGACACCAGCCCATACCGCAATGAAACTACAGGCCTGTGTGTGTGTGTGTGTGTGTGTGTGTGTGTGTGTGTGTGTGTGTGTGTGTGTGTGTGTGTGTGTGTGTGTGTGTGTGGATGCACTGACCTCAGCATGGTGTTCCTCATTCTGCTGAAGCACCTCAATCACCAGCTCGGCCAGGCGAATATTGTCCTCCAGTTTTTTAGCAGGGGTGACTAACCGCCCTACATTCTCTGGAGCACAAAGGTCAAGGGTCAATGTGGACAGAGTCTGATCAGTGTCTAAACCTTCTTTCTGGCTCTTGTTACCACTGTTTGCATGCAACACAAAGGGTTTAAACATAATCCCTGGTCTGAGATATAAAAGTGTATCTTGTTTCATACAGTATTTAGATAGTTTAAAAAAAGTGCACGGCATGCATGTTATCCTGCCTACTCCTAAAGACTCAAGGATTAAGTCACTCACAAATTTTGGATATAGCTGTTGCCTCAAAAGTGATCCTTAGCCCAGTATACAGCCTCAGCCTAAATCACTGGGACAACTTCACGGTCATATTCAAAATACAAGCATGAAATATCAACTTGCTATAATTAGGGCTTGGTATCAGACCTGAGGGTTTTTGGACTAAAGACTGCACTATGTGTGTGGCATCGAGAATATAAAAGTGCGAATAAAAGGAGCAGTGTGAACTGCCGATCCTCTGATTGAAGGACGACGCAACAATTCTTAGTTTCAGGTGAAATTACGCTTAAGAAAACAGTTATGAATATTATATTTCATTCCTGCTAATAGATAGCCCTAATCCTACACACAGCTCCTTTAAGGTCAGAGTCTGGCTGATTTAAATCAGAATGGTAGTTGTAGACTATATTTTCTTGAAGCAAAGAACATGTGCACACCTTTTACCTAGCCCTAGTTATACTTTAATTCCAGGGTTATTACATATTGTTAAAGCATTTTGGCAATCAACACTATCCCTGTGAGTGCTGGAGGCACTGCTGGGTGGCTGGAGGTGGTGATGGCCCGTAGTATGTAGTGCACATCTCTGTCACTGGGCAGTGATGATGTCATCCAGAGAAAACACGGCCGTGATGAGGGATGCAAACAGCATGTACATTGAACATTCATCATGCAGCGATGGGCGGTTATGTTGTGCTCATCCCGACGGTATATCTGACAGTCTGACTGGTTTGCATGGGGGAGTTGCATGTACTTACATTAAGAGTAAACGTAGGCTGCAGTGAGTACAATTGTGTCTTTTATATTTTGACCTTTAGTATGTTCAGTGAGAGGGTTTAATTTATACCACAGCCAGCGACTGTAAGTTGTTTGTGTGAATGGTTCTCGGAAAGCTGCAAGCCAAGCATTTGGCCCCTTTTGAACAGGCGTGCTTTGAATGGGCACTGCACTAGTGTTTTAAAACCAGCAACACAGTGTGTGTGTTGTGATCCGCTTCATGCGCTCTCACTCTAACGTCAGCAACATCATCCTGCTGGATAAGAACACATACCCTTGCAGTGCTCTACAGGGTTTGAATTGGCCACATCAGAGTCATGACCGTGTTCAGTAGAGCTCTTGTGGCTCACTGATGTTGTGGACAACACAGCAGGTGGATGGAGGGTTGCCTGCTGTCATGCTAACATGGCTGACAGCTTCAACAGAATGGGACTTCTGTACTGGTTCAAAGGGGGGGACTGTTAGGATCTAGTAATGTGTGTCAGAGCTATTATGTCAGAGTTTAAAAGTGTAGTTTTGGAAACGCAAGAACAATTACTTTATTTTTAATCATATGAAATACAAATATATTTTAGAATCAAGTAGATTGCATGCAAAGTCAATGCACAATGGTTGCGAACAACGCGATTGGCGCATTGCGAAAAATTCACCTCATTTCCGGCGCGAATTAAGCAAATTAGCCACATAAAGTCGAGCGAGTAAACTCACGCGCGAGTTGCGTTGCGAAGTTGTCAGGGAATTGAGTTCTTGCTCACTACTCATGAAGGAATGATATCTCTGTATTAAAGAAAAGGCCATGTCTTAGAATTAATTACTTTAAATGTCACCGGCATGCAAACAGTGTTTTCCTCCATGTCGCTCTTTTGGGTTACTCATCAACAACTAATTTCAGATCAGCATCAGATCCTATACTTTTCACAAATGGTTATTATTTGGGTAAGGTCCAATGTGATGTAGAATCTTACATTATTGAATTGCAGTTTAATTACATAACTTTGGAATTCACTTCTTATCTTCTTATTCACAATGGAACGGATTAATCTCAACAAAGGGTCCTTCGCCAGTCTGATCATTTGGTGCAGTGAGAAACACCACATGGAGTTGGGGGAAAGGAGGTCACAACGTTCCTGAAACATGTTCTGTGAAGTTTCTGTGCATTTGCTGGGCAATATCCAGGTATCAGGAAGGTGGTGACAGGGTCTATGGTGGTATGGTTTAAGGCAGATGAGCTAACAGCAGAGGTTAGACATACAGTACAACGTCACCTGGATCCTTCAGATCTTTCTCCACTAAGTAAGAGTAAATTTGTTAAAAAAAAAGAACAGGTTGCAAGGATGGATAGAAGGTAGAGAGAGGTAGGAAAGTGTTAGGTGCAGGGTGAGAGAGAAGAGATTATTCAATACAGGTTATATAAACTGAGGTAATAGAAGACAGGAGACAGAAATAAAAGGTAAACATTAGATTGACTGTTCAACATATATCTGCTGGCCCGGTTTCGTCTTTAATATATTAGGTGATATAGAAAGAAACAAGACAAAAAACACAAAACATTTTCACTTTGACCTAAAATCCAGAGTGGAGAAATCTGAAAAAGCATAAAAAAAACTGTTAAAATAGTTGTAATAAATGCCATCAGTATCAGCATTTTATGGTGGCCTTCGTCTTGGCCTTTCGCTCAGACGATTGAGCGCTATGATTCCTTTTAAGTAAGTACAGGTTGTAGAGGTCCTGGTTGAATGTACCATGATCTTAAACACTCAAAGGATTTACACACAAGCAAAGTAAAAATGCATTCAAGTCGCAGACAGACAGGTGGTTTGAGCAGGACAGAAAACAAGCTCACAAAAATATTATTAAAGTGGTTTAGTGGCTAAGCAACCAAATTGAGCTTAAAACAATATCAAGAAATTGTAACTGTAGACTTTACAGACTTAAACAAAAAATATAAAAAAAATAAAAAGGACGTGAGGGATGACAAAAATGTGACTTTGCTTGTTGTGGTTGGCGTGCACACTGGTTGTAGAGGAACATAGGAGGATGCAGAGGTGTGGGGCTGGGAATGAGGAAGGTACTCACGAATGGTTAAATCCATCACTTGAGACGCCAAGCAGAAGACAGGATGCTCATACATCTCTCTCTTTTTCCCTACAGAGAAAGAGGGAGGATACCGAGGCATGCGAGAGGCCGGAGTCAGAGAGGCGAGCACACAGGGCACTAGGGTTCGACCGATGCGAGTCTTTCAGGGTCTATACCTGCATTCTTTGTGCTGCTATTTAAAAATCTTAAAATTTCACACATTCCATGCGGTAAAAGCATTTTGGTGTATACCTTTTCAGTTAATTGGAATCAAAAGGTGCAATATGTATAATTTTCACATCTCAAATTATTAACAAATTATAAAGAAAAAAAATTATTGATTCCTATTAAATCCTGTCGATGTTCTGTCATTTGTGGATACTTTCAGGTCGTTATTTTGTTAACAATTCTTATCGCAATTTGTATAAGACTATATAAGTTACTAAATAGTCATATTTGTTACAATGATAGATAATAGCAATAATGAATAAATTAAAATTAAAGCTTTGAGAGCTCTCCTAACAAATATGTTCTTAAACCGCATCAAATCATTCAGAGTTGGAATGTCGCTGACTCACCACATCCATGATTTTCATTGATATGCCAGACAATTTATCAGTCTCATCTTAGTGCTTACACTTCCCAGGCTGTTGTGAGCTAGGTGGGCGCAGGTAGCTGAGGTTGAGGGAGTTTTGCAGGTGGCCTCATACAAAGGTACCAGTAGACTGTGTCCATGCTCATGTGTCTGGGGCTCAAAGACAAGGGGCTGTCTACTTTGGATTAACCATTCGTTCCGCCAAGCAGAGGTAAAATCTGACATATCAGAGTTTTCTTCTCCATAGGTTAGGAAGCACACCAGTATGAACAAAGGGAGTTTTCACAACTGAGAAACTAAGGTTCATGTTCCTTAGTGTCTTCAGTGAGGTGATGGTTTCTTTACAGACATCGTCTTGAAATGACCATTTTAAGTAGTTCGGCATCAATTTGACCACCAGCATTTTGGAGAACATGTTTGCTGTCTTGCACTTCTATCTGATCGTAACTAGGAAACCTCTCCGTGGTCTGGCCTGAATGCAAGTGTAAATTATAATTGCCATTTAATACAGTTATCGAGGTAAAGAGGGACAAAGAAACCTTCTATACAAATGAGATCAAACACAACTCAGTGGAACCTCCCTTAATGTTAACGGTTAGCTAACTGCCAACTTCAACGCAGATTATTTGTTCACAATGTAGCATTATCAGAGACATTTTCTGTTGTCCCTGGCACAACATTAGTCTTGGGCCCCGAGCCCACGTCTTGTGTATTTGGTTCAGAGCCATTAAGCTATTTTTCTAAACAACCAATAGGTACCGTGTCTATACGCGGCGTCTCAAAAGGCTGGTCCTCATAAAGAAGTTACCAGGTTTGAACTCCGTCCTGTTAACAAAAGCCGGATGGCTCTTAAACCAGATTGATGTCTACCAAATTAACAAAATGCATCATGTTAATAAGACAGGAGTGCACTTTCAGCTAAACTTTGTGCACATTAATCTCTTTATCTCACTTTGGCAAAGACAGCAAAAAAGCATATTCCCCAAATATGTGTTCCTGAAAAGGTTTAGAGTCACTGATACAGTAATTAAAGTGAAAGATACATTTTGGGAGTTATTATGTTTCTGTAGAAAAAAAGAAGAAAAAAGATCTGCCCTAAAGAGACCCGATAAATGTTCTGAATCGATTTGGATTACCATGTTTCAGAAGTCAGAAAAATATGTATGATGCCTACTAAAGAAAACCTGGACCATGCAACAGAAAACAACACTGAACTGCCACAAACAGCAGTTTCATCATGTCTTGTTTATTGGCCTTCCTGTTTTCAAACAGTAGCTAATGAAAAGCAGCAAAAGCCAATAGACAAGGAAAAGATAGGAAGTGAGTATGGAAATCATCAGAGCAAGGAAGAGGGAAAAGAAGGAGCATCACTTCAACTACCAGGCAGGTCAAAGTGGGACACAGAAGCAGTTCAGGATTCGGCTAAAAGAGAAGCTGAGGCATGGTGGAACGAAGTCAGCATAAAGATTGAATTGAATGCATTTTTACTTACTGTAGACTATATTTGCTACAAGCATAAGCTGAAGATAAGGCAAAATAAACATAACATTTTTGTTAAAACAACGGTCATCCTATTAAGACAAAGCATTGTGAGAGGGGCTTTAACTGCAGCTGTGTAGAAAGAAATAGGTTAGGTTTCGTTTTGAAATTCAGAATTGAAACTTATAAATGTAATAAACTATTATAAAGGACGATGATGAGGATCAAGGCAACAATCTCTAAGTGCGTTGGTTGTATAGAAGTCAATCCAAAAGTAGCCAACAAAGCTAAAAGCAAGTGTATTCTTTCCAAAAGCATAGTGAAAGGTTTTTAGTTTTTTTCAAAATATCATGAACAATAATGCTGTGAACATCAGAATTTGACTGCATGAATAAAAAAAGAAAGTCCCATCTGAGCATGGCTAAAATAAACTTCCAACAATTGGCAGACCATAATGACGACACACCTTGACTTGGAAAAATTATACTTTCTCAGTTGAGTCAGTGTTTGTCACTGTTATTTTATCATATCCTTGCTTGGTCACATTTGGAGAACATGTATACTAATTTTGAATGACTATCCCACAATGTTCTATAAGCTTCATTAACAAGAACCACATTGTTCGAGCTCTGCCCCACTAAGTTCAGAAACCATACCGACACTGCGTCTAGAATCTGTGAGCGGAAGCGCTCACGGTAACTCTCGCTGACTCAGCACGTTAAGAGTTGTGTTTAAACTACAGTATATCTAACACAAGGGAGCAGTGACTTACCTTCCAGTTTGGCGTACTCCGACAGGCGTTGGTAGTTGACCTGAGCGGCCTGCTCCAGACACTTACGGATTACAGTCTTGACTTCTTCTTGCGGAACCGGCGTAACAATATCTTTCATCAGGACCTGCAAAGGAAAGACACAGCAATTTGTATTTTCCGTCTACAGCGAAACGTATCATCACTAGGGATGGGTATCGTTTGGGTTTTTTCCGATACCAGTGCTAAACCGATACTTTTAAAGCGATACCGGTGCAAAAACGGTGCCTGAACCGATACTTTTTTATTGCCAAGGAAACTCCTTTTCTTCAAATTGAACAATATATTAACTGTTTAAAGTATACTTTACATATAAATAAATAAATACACGCAACACACTTGTCTTCAAACTACAGCTTCAAACCTTTTAACTTCAAACTATAAACAATATATATTTAAAAAGAGAACAGACACAAGCATCAGGTGGCCTGATGGGGCCGTGTGCAACACTGTTGGATTCTACAAACTGCTGCTTTACTGGACTACACGTCATCATTAATATCAACTTGAGAGATTTGTTCCAGCAAGCCGTGGACGGACGTTCAAAAGCTCGTGCTCGTGTCTGCAGCGATCTCTGTGTGCGCGCAGCGTGAGTGTTGTGTGAGCGCTGGAAGCCCCGCCCCCTCGAGCCCCGCCCTCTTGAGCCCCGCTCTGCATGCAGGCGGAAATGTCCCCCCGGAACAAGTATGACTTAAAGACTGTTCATAAACATAAATATGGATCACCCCCAACACATTTTTTTAGGATGTTAGAGAAAGAAAGGGAAAGTGAATGGAAGACAACTTCTGTCAAGCTGTCAAAGTGACTCACCCGTTCAAGCAACGACAGAGTTGCTTTGAGCGCTCCCTCCGGCCGTCCAAATGGAAAGCAGTACCTACAGTGTGGAAGCCACAGATTGGGTTTACATGTGAAGCCTCAGCAGTCCAGTTTGGCATGAGATCAGCACATGGTGCCTGTACACAGTTCCAACCTGAAGTGTGTTATCTGGTTCTCCAGAAGCACCCGTAGCCTCTCCTTGATCTCCTCAAAGTGCTCCTTCTCTTCCACAGTCACCGTGCCGATACCATCAGGCCTATAAGACAACAGCAGTTACAAGCAATTACAGATTTTGCTGTGTCTCTCGCCATCCTGGGGAATCAAGTAGAGTGCCAACTGGCATAAGAGAGACTTTCAACACTGATGATGAAGTGTGTGTATAATTTGGGGTATCAATGTTTCAAATATACGTACATTTACAGATTGTTTATGCTTCCAAGAATCTCCTTTGGTTCTGGGAAAACAACTGACCATTGTGGGACCTTAGACTGTCTATAAAAAGTGGATGTAGTCACTGTTACACATTGGTTTGTGGATTATAGATTTTAAGCCTTAATTTATTTCCCTGAATTTGGGTTTGGACCAAAACATTTGACCTGATCGTATTGGACAGGTTCCACAGAATACAATCCACACTTTAGCATCATTACTGCAATGGCATTCTTAAAGTGTTAGCCAGTGATCGTTGATGCAAACCTAGAAAATGCCTTGTTGATGCACAGAATGCTGGAGTGCACATCGTTCTCCCTTTCTCCTGTGTGAATGGCATAACCCGTGTGCTCATATAGAACGACATTTGATTTAAAGTAACAACATACAATTTATGAGACAAAATAGGATATAACCCAAAACACACAAAAAAAAAATCTTGCAGGGATCGGTAACAGAGACATGCAGATATAAAAGTGATGGACGGAGGTGCTGACTCATCATTACAGTAAACGTGATCAACAGCAATTAAAAGGCAGCGCGCTTTGTGACAAATACAAGCTGAGAGAATACATTGTTAACTTGCTCTGTGCTACATCTCCACACACACACACACACACACAATCAATTTAATTTATTTGAATTTTTTATAATGGTAAATTACATTATGGGTTATGCTCTTCTTAAACAATTATCATTGTTATGTTTTTTATTATTATTTCAATAAGGTCTTAACCATTACAGTTATTTAAGCGTGTGCGTGTGTGTGTGTGTGTGTGTGTGTGTGTGTGTGTGCATGCTATGTGTTTATCGCTTGTGACCTGGTTGGGTCTGGGTGGAGTGTGAGCAGAGTGCATGTGACAGAAGAGGCGTTGGACTAGTGGCCATGACAGCATGATGAGAAGCAGGAGACATGACACTCTCCTGCTCTCTCTACCCACCGCAACCCCCCCCCCCCCCCACACACATACATTTTGACATGTCATTTCAGCAGACAGTGAGAAACTGTCTCTGCTTGTGTGTGTGTGTGTGTGTGTGTGTGTGTGTGTGTGTGTGTGTGTGTGTGTGTGTGTGTGTGTGTGTGTGTGTGTGTGTGTGTGTGTGTGGTGGGCGAGAGAGGAGTATATTTACTGCACTGCTCCACGAGTGCTTGTTGGATTTTAAGAAGTACCCATTTGCTGAGCATCAGCGATCATCTCCTCCTCAGTTTTCATGGCTACTTGAGCACTGACTGTCATTGTGTCACCGCCACCTGTAGGGCTCTGCTGCTGAACACCAAGCGGCTGAGGAGCGGACTGCACGGAGCGCAAGTGTGCACGTCTGTAGACTGGCAATCTCAGAACCCATCGGCTATTGGTCTGAGGATGATAAGTCTGAGGGTAGAGGGCTGTATTTCTGGGATTCCGGTGTGGTCAGTTGATATCTGTGACAAGCTCATTTTCAACCAATAAAAAGCTAAATCATCAACGATATCCACAGGATTCCCAGATTGCATTTTAGCTGATGAGTTCCGCTTCTTTTGCGCTCCACCCAGACTGTGCTTGAATGTGATTGGTCGATACTACTGAAAATTGAAACCAGAACACTTCTGATAATCATATTATTGTCCCCTTGGCTACATATACATCCATAATCTGTTCATAGAGATTAGTAGACTGAATGCTTTTACCTGAACACAAATTTTACAACCAATATTTTCTTATCATCACATTTGTTTTTGTTTTCTGAAGTAGAAACAATACTAACAGGATGGTCATGAAGATATAGAGGTTCCTATAACTTTAGAAAATGGCAGGCTAAAATAATATTTAATGAAGCCTGGAACCTGATCCTAACAAACCGGTGTTCTTTGTATTAAGATGAATGGAGCTGAATGTGTTCATACTTGCGCTTGTTCAGCCTCCTGTTTTAGAAGCATTTAAAAGTGAATCGGCATTTTTTGTATAATCCTCTGTCATGAATGTAGAGTTTTTATCAGTGAACTATTTGGGACAGTCACGTGATTACATGGATTCAGAGATGCATGACCAAGCGCCGCGACCCCGTGTCGGCCGTGATAACGTCACTTTTTGGTGCGCGCACCTCGTGTCGGCTTCACGAGTATGAACTGAGCTTGAGTGTTTGGTCCCAGTGGTGACTATTATTATATGATAATAAGTTTAAATTTCTCCAGACCCTTTGTTTAGTGCCTGGTGATTGTATGCATTAGAAATACATTAACGTATACAAGCCTGACTCCAGAAATGGGAGAGGAATTGTAACAAAGAGTCACAGTAAAAAGCCACCTCACCTCTCACATTGTGACAGGAAATAAAAGAGGGAGATTTCACACTAATTAAGTCCTGCAGGGCTCTCTCTCTCTATCTCTCTCTCTTTTTTCATCCAGCCAAGCGTTGTTTCTTGGCAGCTTCCTCATGTTTGCTTGACCTCATGACTTCACAGCTCCGGTGACGACAACAAATGAGCCATCAGTGACAGACAGACTTCTCCTTTAAATATGCAGGGGACCAACACATCAAGTTCTCAAGGTAGAATACCATGTGACATGTTTGCGTTAGGAATCTCCTGCAATCTATATTTTTAAATAACCCCAAACTGCAGCTTTGACTGGAAACGACTATGAATAATATGACAATAAAATATGGCTATCTGGTTACAGTTTCTCAAAGCAGAATCATTTCTGGTTGGTGTTTGGTTGGGTTTTAACTGTTGGTCAACTAAACCAGACATTTTAACTCTGGGAACCTGTGACTTCTGACATTTTATGAACCCACAGAAAATAATTGTCAAGTTAAGTGATTCATTAAGAAATAAATATGAGATAAAATGGTTACTGGCTACTTTGAACCAGTCCAAAAACAATTGAGAACATTTTAAATGGGCTTTTAACTTATCACTTTGTAAACATTATATTTAGTTATTGTGAGTTTTCTGTATTAATTCAAAACACACTTGTTTTAAATCATAAATCATATTTAAAATGTACACTTCACATCCGCTGTACCACAAGATGTTTGCACAGACATGCATGTGTGAACGATTGACTATCCTTGAAGAACATTTACATTTTGCATAAGATTCCATCCTTGGATGTCCCGTTCCCACTTTCACTCAGGCAATGAATGAGTGAATTTATCACATATATTCTTCCTGGTTGTTAAGATTGTGTTTCACTCACTTTAAAACCACAGAGTATAGCTGTAGAAGCTGTAATATAGCTAAATTTTAAATATGAATTGTCGTTTCACGTCAAAGCTAAGTAAAATATTCTTTATTTTATATGGGATGAAGAGCAGCTGATATTTCATCTGCTTATGTTAAAGCCACTTCTGAACAAACAGTGGATCTAAATGGAGTCGACATTTAGCTGGACAGAAGTCAAATCCTGACACTTTAGGAGGCGGCCGCGCAACCGAGTCCAACTCGGAGCACCAACACCTCCAGGCCAGCAGGCTATTAGGAGGCAGGGGTGGGGGTGGGGTGTGTGTGTGTGTGTGTGAGTGTGTGTGTGTTTGTTTAGGTGGGGGGTGGTCTGGGTGAGGTGTGTGCACTGGGGCACACGCAGCAGCGTTGGCAGCGGAGACATTCGGCCATCACACATGACAACCTGTCAACCTGTCATGCCTCGACCTCCAGGCGCGACGGCTGGACTGGCAGAGCAGGTCTCTGTGGGATGTGTGTGGATACGTAGATAAATAGGACTCATTATTTGGGGATTTCATGAAAGAAGACATTTTTATTTAGACCTAAATTCCCATGTATGTGTATTTATTTTCAACATTAATAATACACTCTGTGTGTAATAATGAACTCTGTCCTCTGGCATCAAGAAACAACTTTTTGATGGCTGAGTTCAAACCAAAGACCGACAGCCTCCCTGACCTTTGCCCTCAGCGCCGTAGTGGCCCTCGTCTATCTTTGTTACGAATCAGCCGCAGACAGCCGACTGTGATGTTGACAGATGTGATGTCCGAGCACATCACAGCAGATTAGACGAGAGGTAAATACTGCAACTTAGATAACAGGGTACATACTGGAACGAAGGCCAGATGACTCCTGTGCTGAAAGCTAACAAGGATACTGTAGAACCAGACACTTGAGTTTTAAAGAAACAGTCTGTAGCATTTGGGGGGAATATCGTATTCATGAATAGGTTTTCTTTTTTGTAATATCACTTGTGTTTGGTTAGGTTCACATTAAAATGTTTATGTTCAAATGGTAGTTTTAGTTTAGTTTAGCAGACAGAATGGAAACTCTGTATTTGTGCATATTATCAATGCCTCTGTCCACTAGTTTTGCAGAGCTACTTCCACGGGATCCTGTGTTTACTGTAGATGCATGCACAGGTCCTCTAACAGAGGATCCAGGTGCATTCATTTTGGCCTCGTTTCTATTTACTGGTTTAAATAACTGACCATTACGAGTCAGGAGTGATGGTTACAAGACGTTTCGGTTTTCTTCTTTAGTCAGACTGTGCCACACTGACTAGGAGGTTACTTACCTTCTAGTTCCTGAGAAAATTGGGGACCAGAAGTCCTTTTTCTTCATGAACTCAATGATTTTGAGTTCTCTCTTAGCGGTTTGGGCAGGAAGCTCAGGGGCAGAGAGGAACAGGGCTCGTTCGAGTTCGGCCTCAGATACCGGCCAGTTTAGCAACTCAGACACACGCTGACTAGATGTGGTTGTGTGGATGCAGGGATTTAGGAACAGTGAGGGGAAGGTCAGTTTGTGAAAGTGAACAAGGTAAAGAGGTTACACAGGAAAAATAGACAAGAGAGAAAGCAAAAGTGAGTGTGCTGTCAACATGCAAACAACATGCAAGAAACATGCAAAATGAAAACAAATCAAAGCATTTCACTCAAAAGAATAAAAACAGACCGGGGGAGGGTCACATATTGCATCCATATATGTGAACTTGCCGACACAATTTTTATGTCATCATTTTTTCTGCTCAAACATCAGTTTTGACAATTAAAAACAATCATATGTTTTGTTGTAATCATGTTAGCATTCGAGGCTAGCTATTGGCTGAGTGTAAAGTGAAAGACATGGGACTAGCCAGCACCTTGACGTGTACCTGTTTCCATGGACATGGGAGGCACAGAAAGCGAAGCTGTAGTGCAGCAGGGTGGGGTCGATCATGGCTCCGTTCTCCGCCCTCTCCAGCAGATCGCTCAGGTAACATAAATGCCGATGGCAGCCTCGAACGCCGTAGCGAGCGCAGTATTCATCTAAGACAAACACCTGACCGGGACTGAACCAACCCTGTGGATAACACACACACACACACACACACACACACACACACACACACACACTAATGAGTGAGGCAAAAATATGTTGGTACACACATACAGACGTCATGCAGGACTGCAAGCTAGGCAGCATGTGTGAAGTGTGTGAGAGAAAGATATATAGAGCAAGACATATAGGCAGCCTTATAACTGCATTTGAAAATTGTGTTCCCACTAAATTAGCAGGTACCAAACAAGATATTGTATGATAGGAAGTATGATAATTCTTAAGCAACCAACTGCTTTCTTTTTACACTGATTGGCGCATGCTCAGGGTAAGGGAATGGTCATGTGATATGCGTTTTCAGTTTCAATTTCTCTTGGTTACATTTTAAGGTCTTTCCTTACCAGGCAGGAGTAGGAGTCATTGAGTCTGTGGTCCAATGTGAGGCGCTGTACCAGCTCAAACAGGGAGCCGTGGTCAAAGTTACAGGGGTTGGCTGAAATAAACTCGTCCATGCCGTGCTTCTGGGCTCGGTCAGCATCTGTTCACACACATTTACCCATCCAATGAGGGCCAGACAAGGAGAGAGAGAAACAAATAGGATACTAATGTCAGTGCCTGGAAGAAAGAAACTGAATAAACAAACCCATGGCAATTAATTAATTCTGATATGGAACAAAAATGTTAACAAATAACCCCATGAAGTGCCAACAATACCGCAAAGCTGAACACACAACAAGGAATAACGTTAACTGCAAATTTAAGTTAAATTTAGAAATAATTTCAACTCTGAAAAGTTTTAAAAGGCTCCAAAGCCATTTATTATTAGGCATATCAAGTTTGAATGGAAAAGCATTATCTTTATTTAATTTAAGGGCCAATCAGTTATTAGGTCACGTGTCCAGCATTGACTCCATTAAGGGCCCTTCATGAGGGTTGCCAGTTTTGACTCAACAGGCAGGTAAACAAGTTTTCCAGGCAGCGTTCAGGAGGTGACTGCTGATCTGCAGGTTAATGGTTAGTTCTGGGGGTCATGTTCATGTTGTATTCATGCACAGTCAGACATTCATGTTTATTCAACATAAAGATGTGAAATACTTGCTTACAGATATTATATGTCTAATGCCTTCCCACTGGACGGAAGGAGAGTATCTGGTGTGTCATGGTTAAATAATAAAGTTCGCCGTCTTAGTTCAGACCACGGATCCTCCGTGTTGTTGTTTGTTAAATATGTCTAACTCAACCCATTCCACACATCATGATTGATTGTTGCCTTTAAATTCGGTTGCTTTTTTGCTACATAATATTATAAAATGTTTAAAAATATATTGGCGTGCACATTATTCTCACAAAAAGCAAATATATTTTTTTGTATTTAAACCTTTATTTACCCAGGAGAGTCCCATTGGGATTAAAAAACACAGTTACAGACAGAAAACACAGAACAACACAAGTTAAAAGAAACTAAAAGCTAAGAGACAGTGACGTAACAGAGTCAATTTAAGAAACATTCACATGTTTGGGAACCTGCCTCGATTTCTTTCATTCTAGATTTAAAAGCAGTCAGTGGTATCAGTTCTCTGAGCTTTAAAACATTCTGCAACATATTCCAAGATGAGGGGGCAGAGTACACAAAAGCCCATTTTCACATTTCCGTTCTGGTATTTGGGACAGTGATGCAGTATGCATGTAACAAAATATATTTTTGTACAGGGCTGTAAGTGCTACTGAAACACCCAAGTCAAAGTTTGTCAATAACTGTAGGGAGGCCAGCTGCTTGGGTCTATTTAGTCTTTCAGTTTCATAATGAACTGAAAATAGTTGTACACTTGTCTCTCCGCAGCGATGCGCAGCAACCAGCTCTAACTCATCTTGGAAAGTGGATCTCAGTTCTAGCTATGTCGGAGACAATGGTCTTAGTTATTGCTGCGCCCTCTCTCCCATACAAGTACCTCAAATTGTACTTGTAAAGTACTTGAGTAGCCTAAAAGCTACATTCCACCCTTGCTAAAAAAACAGAGAGCTTCATAGATCTAGCCTCATAATTTGTATGCATTTCATTTTAAAATTTGCAAAATTAGTAGTGTAGGACGTAATTACAAGCTACAATCACAAACAGCCGTGACACTATAGGCGTTATCTAATACAAAGTGGAGAGGAAAATCAGGGAGAGTTAAAACAGCAGAGAGGAGGAAAATGTATCTTATACGATATATAATATGTAATTTAATCGTTAGTTAGTAGAATATCAGTGTGTGTTCTTGCCAGATTCAGAATAGGAAAAAGACACTATAACAAGACTGCAACAAGACTGCACTGCCTAATTGGTTTACATTGGTGGAAAGGATGCAGGCAGCACGTCTCTGTAGTGAAAGCTAACTGAGTTATTTCCCCATGGACTCACTAAACGTCTTGTGCCTGTAATGTTTATAGCCAATAAAAGAAAAGCCTTCAGAATTTGGAGTTGCTATACAGCCTAATAAACGACCTTTACAAGACTAATGCTACCACTACTCTACGCTTTGGACAAGTCTTCTGCCTTATAAAACATAATGTTGCATGGATCGCTAATAAGCCAGTTACAAGTTAACCCACACACAAGCCGGCAGCTCAAGAGTAACCAAGGTCCAGAACTGCATTACCCATCATACAATCCAATGGTCACCTCAAAACACCCTCCCCACTTCTAATGCCACTTCACTGCAGTGTCGGTGGCCCCAGCCCCCTGGTGGGGCCCCTAATTAATCGCTGTCCTGAACATCTCAGAATGAGCAGAGGATGTTGTGTGGCCCCACACTAATCTCAATCTACCAAATAGGAGGATTAAATCAAATTTGACAAGAGGTTTTCACTTACTTTCCTGATGGTGGTGTGCTATACTTACACCAGGGTGCTATAGGAGGGATTGGGGGACATTCCCAGGACTGCTGGGGGCTGTGAATCCTTACAAACCTGCAGCCGGGCTCCACCAGGCTTTGCTGGTGGGATACAAAGGGGAGGGGGGCACCTGCTCTGTTTCCACTTTCTTGGATTTGGGATTTACATGTCAATACGTTTGGAAATCTTATTAATGATGTGTTAATAGGCCGAGCAGTGTTGAACCTTAATGCTTGACACCAACTAAGACGAGGACTTTGTGATTTTGGGCTATACGAAATAAATTGAATTAAATTGGTTTTGTTCTAGAAAGGAAACCTTACAACACCAATTACTCTGCTCGTTGCTCACTAGCGCTACATTACCTTAAATCTGACTGCTAGTATTAAGAAATAATAAAACTAATTGATTGGACACTTAAAAAGAAAAAAGAATCCAGGTACAATGCATTCATACAACTAAAAGCCCACTGCATTTAATGTGTAATCAAAGCACTGGTTTTTGTTGGGTCCCTGTTGTGTTCAGGTCCAGTGCACACAGCACATTATAGACACTCTGAGACCCCGACACCAACCACTACTCCTTGCTATCCGGCCCCAGCACAGATTGGTTTGGGCTCATTTGATTAAATCCATTTGTATTTATGATTTCAAACCATGTCAGCATTATGTAAGTTTAAAAAGATTACGTTTTGAGGAACACATTTTGACTCCGGAAGGGCGCAGTGGAGGAGCGGATAAGAAAGGGATTGCGGACACAGCAGAAGGAGTGTGTTTACCAAAGTATAAACAAACAATGTCTTTATGTTTGCATTGCTGCAAAGGTATATTATAAGCAGTATAAGCCATTCTGGCCCACACAGCGATAGAATAACACCGGCCACAAGGTGTTATTTCTCAATAACTGAACAGCTCATCATAGATTCAATTCAACTTTGATCTTGAGTAGACCATGGAGTGTAGACGGTCCCATCAGTCAGGACAAACCTGGGACACATGTGAATGAAGGTTATACGAAGCTCCACAGCGATCAAGAGATTTGTCAGCTAAAGTCCTCTTCACTGCCCAACGAAGGCTCCCCAGCTGTCAATCAACAAACAAAACAAAGAGCGGGATGCTGGGAGCTGATTGTGTCCCCTCAACAAGTCCCTCCACCCCACCCTCCCCCAAATATCTAAAAAGGTGACATTGTGGTGCCCCCTTGGTCTGTAGCTGGTGGCCTGTCAGGTCTGTTTGATGTGAGTGAGCGGGAGTGGAGGCGGGAGGGCTGGACAGTAACATGCAGTGACACTAGTCACCCTCGTCCGTCTGGGCTGGGGAAGGACGGCCCTGACAATGATTGATGGCTGCTATTCATTTATAGATCCAGAGGAGAGGACCGCTGCTGGTCCTGGGTTGGATGGTCAAAAGCATTTGGGGCTATTTAGCACGCGGCTTGCTTTTTTTGTGGACTGACCATGAAACACATCTAGATCTTTCTGTCATTACGCTTTGCCAAGATCCTCATTGATGCCCCAACACCTAAACTCTCCAGCCCACGCCAATGCACACCTGATCAAAGCTTCTCACTGATGAAGTTGTCAAACTCAACACAACGGTTTTCCATTTGACATCTGTCTCCCGGGTGAAAGTCCTGTGTTTCTTTGACCCAACCCGACCTCCTCCCTATACGGTTTACATCGCTCTTTATACTATGTCAACTCCCTCCTTTCATAATCACAACCGATAGAGGTAGGCGTTGTCTTCTTTTATTCGTATTAGTGGTCAACCAAGTGATTAAATGAAAGCAGCCTTCTGAACCTACTAGTAGGTGTAGCAGGCCTCTTCTAAATCAAATCTATGAGGCTGATAACCACTGACAACACCCATTTAATCATCTGATAACATTCCAAATGGTTGACTCAAAGAAGAAAGGATTTTAATTTAGTAAGAATTAAAAAACAGTTAAATATTGGTAAAACACAAATACGGTCTGGTTGCTGTTGGGTGAAAACCTTTAACTGCACAGTAGTCACTCATTTAATTGTGTATTAGACAGGGACCTCAAAGGGCAGTAGAGCATCAGTGTGGTACAGGCGGCCTGATTTAATGAATATAGCAATATCACTTCAGACTGGAAATTGGGGTTTACAGTTTTTACCATGACTTCAATCTTCCCCTAACTTTAACCAAGTGATGTTGCCTTAAGGCAGTGGTTCTCAAACTTTTTTTGTCACGCCAAACTTTGGAGGAAGAAAAATGTTCATGCCCCCCCGCCCTAACGATCTCCGTGGGATAGGCCTTTCTGCTGTTTTTGTTATGGCAAAATGCCAAGAATCAGTGAGTCACCAAGAATCTTGGCCGTCGTGAAAAGTGTAACCTACTTAACGACGTACGTAAACATTTCCACGAAAGTACAGGCATTTTGCCATCTATTTATTAATGACCACTGAACCAGTCGCCCAATAAAGTCACATTGAAATGAAGGTTTATCCAGTTTTGCGGATTTTCATAACTTGCATTGACTTGAAGAATCACATGTATCGGTTTTGACCATAATCTTTTCCCTGAAGTGCAACACACTTGGATCGATTGACCCTTGTTTAAGTCCTGCACCCCTCTGCTATTTCATAAAGTGTTAAGAGCTACAATGGAGCCACACTGTCACTAACTGCACTATATAGTTCTAAACATTTTCAAATGTTTGGGAAAACCCAAAAGTGATTTCAGAGAGAAGCAGACAGAAGGGTCGACAATGTGAGTTTGCGATATATCTTGGATGTCAATATGATTCAGCAGTGAAAACATATAAAGATAAGAGCTAAAGCTACAGATCTCAGTGCAGTGGGCGACTGGAGCTCAGTGGTAGTGCAGGACCGGCAGGTCAAGCTGTATGAATTGGTACGATAGATAGTCCTGATGGGCAGGTGGCACCTTGCATGGTAGCCACTGTCATCAGTGTGTGAATGTATGTGAATAGGTGAATGATTTACCAGCCAATTTACCATTTACATCACCTGATGATCAAGACCGAAGACATATAATAATGTATTAACTATATAGATATATATATAGATATATACACTGTAGATAACTACTTAGGCTTTAGGTCAAAGGCCTAGACAGAGTTGTGGTCTAAATAAGTTTCACACTGTAAATATGAATGATAGGAGAACGAGGATGTATTAGAATTATCATTCATATCAGATCATATGATTTCTTGTTTATAGAAAGAATGACTTCAGTAAAGGATTTTAAACCTTAACGGGACAAATCAAAAGCCTCTCAAACTTTATCATTTCACTGTAATTATAATCTTGTTTTACGGTACTAAACTATGTCAAAACAAGTTAAACCATCAGTTATCCTTACAAAAAAAAGCATAAACTGTGAAGATCAGTGTCACCGCTCAGCCGCTGGAAACAAAAAACCTCCTCTTTGTAGTTTCAATGTTTGCATGTAGTCTACTTTGAGTCAGGGGCTGGTTGGGTGGGGGTGACATGATGTTATATTATTCATTGCACCGATCCAGGTGTGAACTGACAAGTAGTTATTTGGTAACATTCACTGATTGCTGCCTGATTTAATTGTGCAGCAACCACACTGTATAATTCATTGCCTGGCACTTTTAACTTGGTAATTACCCGCTGCTGGGACTCAGTGGGACTCCAGCGGTTGTGTCAAAAACAGCTCACTCAGTAACTTCACCTACAAAAATGCATGCAGGAAGCCGTTTTTCATTTATTAAGTGTGTTGGTCTGCACCCATTTCTCTTTAAGTCAGTTATGCTGTATTGTACATTTTGTGTGAACAGAAGTTTAATTGAAAGTTAAAAAAAAGTGATAATTGATATACAAGTGTATGCCTTCCAGCCAACACATCCTCAATCCCAACTTGTCAAATACCAACGCTTGGCCAGTAGGGGTGGGGGAAAAAATCGATTCAGCATAGTATCGCGATAGTTTGTGTGGCGATATTGTATCGATACACGGAAGCCAAGTATCGATCTTTTTTTTATGTAATCAATTATGGGAGGCATCGGAGAAAGAAATGAGAAATAAGCCGTCCGCGTGTAAATCAAACGTCTGGACTTCCTGTCACTTGTAGTGGCGCTGCTGCACAGCTGTTGCACAACATACAGGACAACACACAGGACAACACACAGGACAACACACAGGACAACACACAGGACAACATCCGCGACACGGCGCTGGTCAAAGACGTTAACTCAAGCGTAAATCAAACTGGCGTGTTACGGAGTAACAGGCGACCGTGTTAACTGGTGACTTCCGGCTGAAAGTCGCCAGTTAACACGGCCGCCTGTTAATCCGTAACACCGTCATCCCGACGCAGTTCCTGGAGAAGTAATATTATGAACCCAGACACGACGGCGTGTGATGCTCCGACCTCTTTGGGATTTCCACAACAAGTATAACGCAGAAATAGTAGTTATTTTCATGGTGGATGGCAGAAATGGAAACTCTTTGCACGGAGATAAACCACAGAGATAAGCCCCGCCCCCTCTTGGCGTGTCCAGCTCGAATGACGCGACTATGCAGACTGTAACACAAGCAGTTCAGTTTGTCAGGTGCAACATTTATGAAAGTCTTGGTCAGATTGTCTGCTTGACAATCACATTTTGCTGCAATAAAAATGATTGAAGTGAGATGAACAAACTGAAAATAGTATCTTCTTAGATACAATATGTTGACAAAGTTTTCCTATGGGGACAATTTGCGGTGAAAAAAAAGGGAATAAAATCGCAATACTCAATATATCGCAGAATCGTGATAGTATCGAATCGGGACCCAAGTATCGTGATAAAATCGAATCGTGGGACCTCTGGTGATTCCCACCCCTATTGGCCAGTGGCCCTACGCTTCAAACTATGACGCTCCGCGTTCCCTTATAGCGTCAGTTTTGGACATGGCAGGGACGGCAACGTTCAACGTGTCCTCATACAATGGTTCGCAGGACATCTTAAGAAAAGTTATTTCCTACCCATTCTCCTACAAAAGCCCGTCAGTTTCCGCTACAGGGATACAGTCTTCAACATAAACTTCCGTCTTCACAGGAACCAACTTTAGTTTAGTGTTTGTTGGACACACAACGTTCCACAACAGTCTGATCCCGACTAACGTACAATTAAATACAACAATGTTAGTGCTATAGCAGCTGCCAAATGGTCACCGCGTTGAACAATCTAAACATTATTGCATTCCCCACCAAACAGCATGCCCAACTCTGGACAATCCTGTTTCACATGCAACACTGTGCACCTTCTTTAGAAGCTAAACAAGTTCTTCTGTTACTGCTACTGCAAACATTTTCCAAGATATTATTTTCCTGAGGTAGAAACAAAATGTCCATCCATTTATTAATTATAGATTTAAATTATTCTCAGTTAGGGTTAGTTTTCGCAGAGATTGAGAAAAAACTATTGAAATTGTCAAAAGAAAATATATAAAATGTATTTGCAGAGCTAGCCATTCTTTTACATAATAAAAAACATTCCCATGAATAAAAATATACCACACAGAGCATCAGGGGTGTTTTACTTTTTTGCTGCCGGTATGGACAGTTTTGCTGTGTATTTTGCATTTTTTTTATGTTGTTTATTTGTCGTCGTCCCCATGATACTCATGGTGGTGACATGGCAACCATCCCACATATTGTAAAAAGTGAACATGCTGTATGATGCAGCGATTACAAACATGAAGTTCTCATGAAAAATAAAGATATATCAAATTTAACCCTGACCTACAATGCAGCACTTTTGTAGGCTGATCCGTGACACATGAATGCTGTCAAGATGGCAGACAGAAGCACAGCCAAAGCAGTATGTGTTAATATGTCGTGTCGTTCTGTCCTCCCACAGAAACAACAAACAGAAAGTCATCAAAGGAGGAAGAGCGATGGACAACAAGTGGAATGAAGAGAAAGAAAGGGCAGGAAAGCACTTACCCTTTAATCCAGCTAGAAGATAGCAGGGTCATGGTTAAGAAGAAGATGAAGAAGGAACAAACAGAGAAACATAAAGACACACAGCAAAGCCACCGACACTTTAACACTACAGCAGTTGTAAAACAAAGAGCGAAGCGGTGTACGGAGAAAGAATAGTTGAAAACAGGTACAGGACATAACCAGGAAGAGGACAAACTAAGAACATCGTTGGCTGATGTGTAAAAAATGATGCAAAGACAACAACAGTAGCAGCACAAGATGCTGTGAGGGATGAAAAGAGCCTCAACTAGCTAAATATATGTATTTAAAAGTCAGCAAACTGATGTTCAGACAGACTTATAACATTCATACTTTACAATATGAATGAAGAGTATAATAGAAGAAGGCTTCAGAGGATACAAGAGGACTGATCGCTGTGTGAAAACAGAAAATGGGCCTGAAGAAAAGTATCTCATTTCCGACAATGAGTTTAATCCATCAATGTCACTTAAGGGATTCTTGTGCAACCGTTTTCTGACAAGACAGACTGACTGTAGGAAATATAACAATTATATAAATGAAGGCTCAACTAAATAAGAGTTGAAGACTCACAGAACTGAGATATGGGTGCGTCGAGCTGCGGGGCTGTGCCTCCCTTCGAGTTGAGTTTCTGGACCTGGGTGGGAGGAATGGGCTTGTGGGACTGGCCCGTGGCTCGGTACATGGCCTGCACCCAAAGGATCCGGTCCTGCTCGTCGTCACTGGCGAAGATCACGGTGTCGCCCTCTTTCACAGCGTTGAAGAACGTCCGGCCGCCATCTAGACCTGAGGGACAGAGAGGGGAAGATGATTTATGCGTTTCTAACCCTTTATAAATGTCCGGTGGGTCCGTCATGTTACCGAGGCATGAACATTATTCCGTGTGTCTCTATTATGAGGCCACAGGACTGTTATCGTCACAAGCAGTATCCAACTGGATGTTAGGAAACGGTTTCACGTGTCTTTTTAATCTTTTGTGATTGAAGGTTTCGATACGCTCTGTTTTGTTTGATAGTCTTTGTACTTTACTGAATGTTGAAAGACTTGGTAAAAAAAGTCTTTTGACATTGAACGAGTATATAGTATAGGTGCAGTAAAAAACACACGTGTGGGTGGACTGCAGCTGTGCAGGGACTTTGACATATTTGCACTATAAATTGTGAAATTGTAAATTGTGTATTCGCTGGCAGTGCTTGTTGTAAAGCACGGCACAGCTGAGAGACTGCGGTTACCTGGCTGGGGGTCAGTGTAGTCCACTGTGTAGCCATCCAGTTGGAGGAGCTCCACCGGCTCGGCCTTCTTCTCTCTGTAGCTGCACATTGCAAAGGTGTACTGACTCACCTGCACCAATCACAGAGAGGAAGAAGAGAGAATCCAGTCAATACTGCGTACATTCATATGAGAATATATCCCCAGAAATGCATCAGTGATTACATTTTTTTTAACCACTAGATATTTTTTTTTAAGAACTGTTGAGACAATCCTATTTACCAACATTCAGCATAACAGTTAATATCACATAGAAAATACACTGAGAAGACATGACGGAACCAAAAACAACGACAACGTCTGTCTCACAACAGAAACACTGTCAGTCATTACACATCCACCTGAAACAACAGGAAGCATAACAATATGTATCATCGTATTTGAAGTGTTTGCTTTCATTCAGCATCAACCACGATTACAACAAAAGACTTTTATATTGCATGGATTGTGCTTCTTTACATAAATGCTACTATATTCATACATTTAAATAGGCTTTACAGTATTGCTGACCATTTCGCACAGAGTTATTCTAAGTACACAAAATTAAACTTTTATAGTTGTTTTGTATTTTCAGTAAAGGATTTAAAAAAGGCCCCCAGGCCTTCATGTCTCAATTGGGAGTTTAGCGTTTCATTTGCTTTTTCCTCTTATAAGAATATGTCACATTGCAGAGTTGCAGTATAATAAACAGTAGTTTTGTGTTGTGTTTTTACAGTAGTATGTAAACATGTGGGAATTGCAGAGTAAATATAAATAGGTTTTGGCGGTGGTTGAGTTTGAGTGAGAAAACGATTCATGACATGTGGTCATTTAATGCATTTTGTGTCTATAAGAGATGATGCTCAGTACACCTTGACTGAGAACAATTTAGAAAAACTCCCTATTGATAAATGTGTCTTACCAATAAAATGAAATAATATGAAAACCACAAATCTAAAATAACTATAAAGTGCAGTATCAATTTCTCTTTTGAGGTCCATTTGAGTTAAAATATTGCATCTTTAAATAACAAGCAGTCTGCACAAATTTAATTTTCATCACACTTGTCTTACACTTTTAGAGGGTGCTCATTATATCCTGTAATCCCCGTAGTTGCTGCTAAACCCTGCCTGCTAAAAAATTGTTTCACATTCCTGCTTTTAGTTTGGTCATTTGCAAATCCGGGTGAAGCTGGAAATGCATTCAACATCAGTGTAAATATGCATAATAAACATAAAATAGGTTGGTTTATTTGTGCACATTTCTTTATTCAAGGTGAAACCTAACTGTGAAAAATGGGAAAATGTGTGTAGTTAGACTGTAGTGTGATTGTAGTTAGTAGTCTGAAGTTGAGTGGATGTGATAACTAAAATCTTTAGAGTAATTAGGCAACATCTTAAATACTCTATATAAAAGCGGTTTCTGCATTAATATAGCACCAAACAGCTATTTTATATGTAAAGATATAGTGTAGTAATGTCAACCTAAGAGGAGAATGAAGTCACTCTCCCTCTGTGTGTGTTGTAATCCTCGCTTTGTTGCCGGACCGGCCGCTCATGCCTTTAGTGCACGTTAGTACATGTGAGCGGCTACAGCTGATAAAACTGTGTTGCGCTCTGTTTCCCCCTCAGCTAAGCACTGTTAGCTCTGTCAGCACTGCTGTGCTGTTTGCACAATATATTAAGTTTAACTGTGGAATAAAACACTAAGCACTTTAGCGAAACACTCAAATGCAATAGTCACTACAGTATTCACCAAAATTAAAATAATAACATCCCTTACATAGACGTTTATTATGTTCTGTCCCAGTCTTTATTACCTAACCCAATGAAAAATAAACAATGCACTACCCGTCCGAATTCAACAACGCATGGTCTGGTATTTCTGTCGATCAATCAATGTGTCGTGTGCTGTCAATTATACGATAAGCGTCTTATATAAGGTAAGGGAGTTTATTGTCATTGTAAAAACATACAACAAAATGATGTTGGCGACTCACCAGTCAGTATAGAAGAAACAGGTAAAAACATATATACAAAACATAAAAAACAGTAAGACAGGACATTCTAATTTAAAACAAGACATTTAGAAAAATAAAACATAAATAAAACATAAAACACAGGCATCAATGGCTTAAAGTGAAAAAAGTGTTGTGTTATTGTCTATTTTTGTTCCCCCGCAGCACTGTCCGGTATATGTGCTGATGCACAAGCCCTGAAATCCTTGTCACCCATCCTGATGCAAACGCCTGGTGCGTGCATGAGCACATCCATGTGCGGTTGCATTTACGTGCGTAACACTTTAGGGTTCCAGTTCAGGGGTTTTAAAATATAGTCACATTGACTTGTGTATTTCTTTTACTCATGTAGCAATGTCGGTTTTATCGTTTCACCTTTACCGCAATGAAGCTTGCTTGATTTTCTGGGGACATCATTGTCGTTTTTTGTTGACATTATTCAGCCATGCATTGAGACCCTGGCTTTGTTCTTCACTCCTGTTGGATTCAAGTGACTTTCCCATACCTGATTTTACTCCAAGTCAAATGGAAGTATTTCAAGACTAAGAGTCTAAAGCCTTGCTGGCAGCTCTGTCAGGCTGTACAGTGGCGGTTTTAGCTAAATGCTAACATCAGCATGCTAACATGCTCACAATCACAGTGGCAGAGCATCCAATAAATGTTGAGATATGTCAATATTTAAAACTGCACATGATTACAGGGATCTTTAGGGTTTGTAAATGACTGTGTTACATTCATAAAACAGAGCGATGGAAAGGATGGTTGATGAGAGAGAGAGAGAGAACAGGTTTGTGACAGCTGTGTTATTTAAGTGGACCTCTTATCGTGTGTGTGTGTGTGTGTGTGTGTTATATTAATCACATTATAACAAAGTTAAGTGGCTGAATTAGTAGGTTAACTTGAAGATGTTCATGACCAGCAATAATGAGCAGAGGGGCGCTCTGTGTGTGTGTGTGTGTGTGTGTGTGTGTGTGTCCATATTTTTTTATAGAGATGTAAATGAGTACTCTTAACAAAACGAAAGGGCCCTGTGACAGCCTGGTGAGAATGACCTGAAGAAGCTTATCCCGTGTTCATGCCATATGGGAAAGATGGTTCATATGAGAGAGATTCGGTTTTCTGATTCAACATTTTTGGACAGCTGGCAGAATATCCTCAAAACTACAACTTGGTGTCTTGCTTCATTTGAAACTATTTGAATGAGGTCAATTTACGGATAAATTGCTTCTGAATGTTTTTTGTATTTTGATCAAGATCCAGGATTAAGGCTGGTTGAATGTTGTCTCCGGGTATTCAGCAGAGAAGATGAATGCCTTTCCTCTAGTCACCATCACCCAAAACTCTTCACAGACAAAAAGGCTTTCAACTGACTCCAATGTAAACCCATCCACGCCCTTACTGACCTGTACCCAAAGCTAGCAGGGATTCACACGTTAATAAAAGGCCTTAACCCTGGTTAGGCTTTGGCCTGCCAGTGCTTCCTGTGTAGTGCGACTCTTGCTAGTTGTAGCTGGACTGCTGCTACTGTAGCTGCCAGTCATACCGGCCTGTCGTCACAAATCACCAGGCCTGGCCAATCTGCCGCTGTCGCCACCTCTGCCGCTGCAAGTGGCAGCTCTCACTCTAGCTGCAGCTGTGTGTGTGTGTGTGTGTGTGTGTGTGTGTGTGTGTGTGTGTGTGTGTGTGTCTGTGTCTGTGTCTGTGTGTGTGTGTGTGTGTGTGTGTGTGACAAATAAGATTCCCTACAACAGCACTGATGAGACCTGAGGCCAAGTAAAGGATGGAGGGAACCGGACCCACTCTCCAGCAGCTCCCTGGCCTCCAGGACATCGCAAAGGCGAATCAGAGTCTAAACTACCGATCCCCCCCTTCCACCCCTCCACCCATACCCCAAAACACCATCTCTCTGCCGCTCCCTCTCTCTCTCCCTCAGCTGTCAGTCATCAGAGAATAGAGGGACAGGGAGAGATGGTGATGTAGAATGAGAAAGGAAGAGTGAGGAGAGTGAAGGGGATGGCTGCAGTCATTTAGCTTCACATCATTACAGGAAACACATGGACATGAATACTAGAGATGATTTGTTGGATATGGCATGTGTGTTCACAAACAAACTTCAGAGCCAAAAGCAAAAGTTTTCTATATATACATATACACTACACACACACACACACACACACACACACACACACACACACACACACACACACACACACACACATACATATATATATATATATATATATATATATATATATATATATATACATACATACAGGATTGTGGATCATTGACAATATTGCAGTAAATGAACCGATATTAAACTCAAGCCACAACCACTGTGCTGATTATGAACTCATGGAGGAGGAGGAGGAGGAGGAGGTGATTTAAGGACAGAGAGGAAGTGTGGAGGATAAGGAAGGAAGAGATGACAGGCAAGTGTTAAACAACAGGGAGGATGGGAAAATGTGGGGAAGCAGAAGATGTTGAGGAGGTAAAGTAAGATAAACGGAAGAAGAGAGGGAGGAGTGAAGTGAGGCAGAGAGAGTATGTGAACAGTGAGGAAAAAGAAGTAGAGTGAGATTCATACAGGACCATCACTTCTAACACCATGTGCAGTGTATTACTTAGTATTCTTAAATTAGTTTAAATCTTATTTGTCAGGTATACCCTTTAATTTAGCATATCGTCAAATCGGAAAATATATGACATGACTGAATATTGAAATAAAATATGTAAAAATATATTTGTAGATTTTATTAGCATGAAACTTGAAAATGAAAACACTTTCCTTGTCCATTTTAAGGGACAAGGAAATGGACCTAAAGTTATTTGTGTGGTAGATTTGGAACGATATAGAAATCACATGATTTATTTAATTTCTTTATTAGCTCCCTTCAACCAAAAATTCATGTACAAATTCAAGAACTTATGTTTTCTTGAAGGGTGTTTCGAGTCAGCTGTCAATGATGAATGTAGAAGACTTTATAAAGTAACTGCTCTCAGTCTCATCATCCTATTTGTGCTGACAACTAAGTGGTCACTGTTGATTTGTTTTCATTTACGTCCATAAATTAAATTATGGAACAATACATAACATATATTTACTTAAAAGGCAAAGCATGATTTTCTTTCATTAAACCTTTGGGGGGGGTGTTTAAAGTGTGTATTTTTTTAGGAGACAGGGTTGACACACCACAACTGACCCTGACACAGTAATACTTTGTAGAGATATTGGAACTATTCCTTACTTCCTAGAAATATACAAAAACAGTCATCCAGATATCTCCTCCAACGTTACAGACGAAACAATCCTTTCTCTAACATGCAAGACATGGTGCACTTCTCACGACAATCATTTCTAATTGTTGAAAAAAAACAAAAAAACTTTATGAGTAAAATAATCATAGGGTTTATAATTATAGAGTATGATCTCAACAAAAGCTGTGACACATGACTTTAGAAGGTGTTTCATTTTCACGTTTAAACAGGAAATACATCAGTGGCTCTTGTACGATAGGTATGATCAGTGATAACTTCAAGTGGAACCTGAACGTTACCTTTCACATTCATTGGCATAATCCAATAATATTTTTGCATTTTTCGCTGCTTTAATTGTTTTCTGTTTTTAATAAAGTTACCAGAATCTGAATCAGAAATTGATCCCCAGGGGAGAAAAACGCTACGTTGCAGTTGCTGCTACAGATAAGCACAAAGAAATAATAGAAACAAAGGACCACGTAAAATGCAAACAAAAGGAGCATGTAATATGTAAACTATGCACATAAAACTACAAAATATGTAGATAAAGAAATGATAGGTCTAAGAAAAATGGGCAAATATGCATCAAACACATACATCCATAATACAAAAAAGGGAAGAAAAATGCTGAGTCTTAAATGTCTGTTGTTCTCTTGAGTGGTACTGCAGTACTGTGTATGAGCTTGTAGTTTATCTCTCTTCATTATCTGCAATATAATCAACAGTGTGGAGGACTGCATGTCATTATTTTCTTTGAAAAAAAATCTTTAAGTGTACTGATTAGAACAATTCAACTCCCATCAACATCTTAAATCTGACAGGAAGACACAAATGAAAACCATATTGAAGTGTGTCGTGGTACATAAAGGCAGACATGGGTTACAAAAACAGTCCGGAGTTACTGACGAGACAAAAACAGTGAGCAAAGAAAAAGGAAATTCTCTGCATGGTAATCTGTATGATGCCATGTGTCTAAAACAGCAACAGAAATGTGCACTCAGACACACAGAGTGTCTTTGGTCCTCAAGACAAACAGCCATGCACATACACAGACAGACATAAATACAAACACACACGAGTGCGCAGTCTATTGACCAGCATTTGTCACTTGCTATATATTTAGCTGGGAGCAAGTGGGAGGCTTCAAGTTGGCGACGCTCAGGCTTTTCTAGCTGCGAGTGTTAGGCCAGCTAGTGTTCACTCGACTTTGTCAATCCCCTGTCAACTTGTAGCTTTGAGACATATCCTCTGCAACGCACAAGAGACAGGCCGCCCTACCCCACCGCCCCCCACCCCGCCTGCTGCCCACCTCCCAATACAGAGCCACCAGGAAATGGCCGCTACCGGCCCCCACGCCCCCGCCACCCTGTCTCCTGACAAAAGCCTGCTTGGCCTCTCCATCACTCCTCTGACAGCCGAGGGAAGACAGCTTGGCTGCATCTCTCTTTCCCGCTGCACACACAACATGTGGCCAGTGAAAATATTAGAGCCACAGAGCAACGCTGAGGCGGCTCAGGGTTCCTCTCCTGGGTGGGATCCAACTCTGTAGCTCATATTTCATCTTGTGGTTTTCAAAGTATGATGGAAACGTGTCTTTGTTCTGAAGAATTCCTCCTAAATGTTTTATTATTGGTGCTCCGAATATGAATTCATCACATTCATCAGACCATTACTGATGTTCCGGTTTTTTATCAATCAAGATTTAAAAGCTAAAGTGGATGGATTTATTCTCTAGTTCTCTAAACAAAAGCAACGGGCAGTTCAACACATTTCAGGAACCCGGTTGGTAAACTATCCAACGCTGAGACCGTTAACCGTGACTGTGTTTACTTGGTCACGCTGGTTAAGCTGCTAAACCACATAACAGCTTCTACGACAACATAACAGAACATTACAAACAATGTAAATCTGATCATCTCAATCAAAAGAAGGCCAGTCCTGTTAGACGTCCCAATTCCTTAACAGGGTTCTGTAGATTTTAGAAAAATGAAGGCCCACTCTTTAATAACCAAACATGTACAAAATAAGAGTTTGTTTACATTTACAACGTTTATGGGAGGAGGTTTTAGTAGTGATTAATCTACCGATCATGCTCTTGTGTTAAAGACAAACATTTTGCTTTCTATGAAATAGTGGCTTATACAATGAATACTACAACTACAAAGTGATGTATCAAAAAATTGTTGTGTCAAGCCAGCAGGCCATAATACAAACATATTCTATTCCATATCCCAGTTGTTTTTTTAAATGCATTGTTTCATTTCAAAATAGCTGCATATGAATTTGCTGTTGATCACATGACTGATTGATTCAGTGAATGAGAAATATCTGTATCTGAGCTGACAAAGGCAGAGGATGAGAATTATGGCAGCTTGGATTTGGGTCTCAAGAATGATATCGTACGCTCAAAATGGAATGCATAGACACTATGCCACATTTCAATCTCTCTTTTTTTAAATGACACCAAACAAATGTCATAATATCAATATTATACATCTGATGCCGTACAAATACATGACTGAGTAGGAACCTAAAGAGATGTTGCTGAGCCCACTGCATGTCGTGTGCCATTCACTGTAGTTGGTTGTGTTTTACAGGACAAAAAGAAAATCCTGTGAGATCTGGACTGTATTATCTGTGCTTACCTGAACCAGCACAAAGAACCTTTTCTTCCATCTTTTCCACACGTTTTTGCCAATGGCCCAAAGGTACCTGTGGGGTTTAAAAAAACAACAACACTGATTTAGAAAACTATAACTTTTACAGAGATTTCTCATTGTGGCCTTTATGCATCTGTTTTAAACGAACTGCCAGGTCATACCTATAGAGGACGCACAGAGCGATGCTGTAGAGCATCACTGACCTCTCCTGGTTAAATGGCATTACTGCAACCAGACACATCACTGATACGTCTCATTGTTCTGGTCTTCCATTGTTTTGTGTCTTAGCTGACAACTAAAGACACTAACAATGCCACCTTTGTGTTTAGTTGTGCCTGTAAACCATCCAGTAGTTAGAGTCCTGGAACTAGGACATCTAAACTGTTATTAGTTCATTGCATCAGACGCCTGTGTCGGACAGGTCAAATGAAGAGCAGACATTAAGAGAGGACTTTGGGCTGTTAGGATACCGACACTAATGAATCAGTCACAACATTTCAGCAACATGAACAGGAGGGTAGGCTCGTCACAATCAAACGACAGCTCCGTCTCCTAGAATGTACGTTCTCACACATTGAAAGTGCACTGTGAATTAAGTTTCGAGGGAAATGTATTTTGTCATGGATTACAGTCGCTTTTTACAAAAAAAGATTCAAATGAATCAGCAGAAGTCATGAAGGGACATCTGGGTGGGAGAATGCTGTTTGTGTCTTGTGTAAGTAATTATGTTGCACAAATACTTTGATAATAACAACCATCATAATTCATTTAAGGACAAGCGTAAAGACTTTCAGAGACTATTTAAGACATTGTTGAGAAGTCTTGAAGATTACTGATGTGGACCTAAGGACTAAACAGGTAGAGTAAATGGTGAATAGACTTTTAATTATATAGTCTTCTAACTGCTCAATGCGCTTTAACACTATTCATTCAGCTACAAAGTGAAGCAGTATCTTTTAGCATCAACAACCTGGGAGAGACTGTGACTCAGTGGTAGAGCAATCAGAGCTAGTCCACATCGATGTGTCCTTGGGCAAGACACTTAACTCCAAGTTGCTCCCGCAGGCTGTCCCTGCAGTGTGTGTGAATGATTAGTTAGTCCTGATGGCAGGTGGCGCCTTGCATGGTAGCCCCTCCCATCAGTGTATGAATGGGTGTGAAATGCTCTGAGAGGTCAGAAGACTAGAAAAGTGCAATATAAGTACAGTCCATTTACCATTTAGCATTTTACAACCACACAATATATCATAATCACATATCTGGAGTGACAGCTACATAAAGTATTTACAACTAATTAAGATTATATTCTAGCTCCAGACGATTGTGATATGTGAGAAGGATCAGTTGGAAGTGTAGTGAATGCAGATGTTTAGTCCAGGGACCACTTTGAAATGCATTCTATGTTGTCTATTTGGTGTGCTCATGACCCTACATGGCAGGCATTGGAAGGTGTTGTCCACGCCCAATAAACAGGGAGATAAGATGTAACACAGCTTACACTAATTAGGTTCAAACGGTTGGTCATGATCCCAGACTCAAATCACTTTGAATTTGAACAAATGTTATCTGAAAATCGTTCCAATAAGGAGCATGAAGTTGAAATGCTGCAATCTCCTTTTAAAAGTATTTTTAAAACTGTCAATCCAGTATTATTCTACATCTGCAAGCGTCTTTGAGCATTTTGAAAAGCGCTATATAAATTAAATGTATTATTATTATTATTATTATTATTAGTTACTTGTGTCCAAAACACTGTTTTTTGGTGCATCATTGTGCATCAAATGTAAAGTCATTATTTTTTCTAGTAACCTTGAGATCTACACGCATTAAGAAAAGTAGGTAAAGTAAAAGACTAATATTTGAAACAACAGTAGAAGATCCAGTGAAATCAGTAGTTCTGCCAACTACAGAGAACTACATCGGTCATGATATTTTCTTAAATCTGACATGGCGAGCTCAGAGACTGTCTCTCATTATTTCATTCAGAAATACAGCATAATGTGGCAGTCAGCATGCTCTATATATTCTTTCCCTTCTCCAAATGTAAGTGTGTATTCTGTAAGAAAGAGATCTGACATGACAACGTGATGCAGACGGAGAAGGACGGGGAGAGGGCTTTTGTTGTAAAAGAACATCTGAGGGTGAGGACCCCAGTTTGATCTGCCTCTGCTGCTCCCGGTCCAGCTGTGGGTGTCCCTGGTGAGCCCGCCTCAGTGTGTCTCAGTGTGCCTTTCCCCTCGGTCCACCCCAGAGCTGCCTCTGCCTGTCGTCCTAAATAAAACAGCATCCAGGAGGTGACACATGAGGCCCTGCCTGCTTGCTGTGCAGAGAGTGAGGCCTGTAACACGTTACAGGGAGGCAGTGTGGGCATCTTACAGGGCAGCCCAGAAGCCTCCTCCAAGGCTCCCAAAAGAAAGCATATGCAGGGGAAGGAGGGAGGGAGGGAGGGAAGGAAAGAAGGAGGGAGGGAAGGCGGACAAGCAGCTTTTAGCTACAGACAAAGGAGCAATGCTTTAAAGCAGGAAGTGTGTGTCTGTGCACCAGTGTGTGAAGCTCTGCCTCATGACTCAGGTTGGCACTTCTTTTCAAGAGCAGAACGCCACTGCAGGCTTACAGTTACTCTACTCACTCATCGGATTCAGGTTTCTTCTCTGGCATGCACAGCAAATACTGTATACAGTAATATGTTCATGGAATCTTTAGTTAAAGTCATTATGTCTGATACTGGTATGAGAGTATTGAGAATAAGGCCATTGCATGTGTGTTGATAGTCTAAATTTAGAGCATGCTGCAAATTAAAAAAGCCAAAGACTGAAGGTAATAGTGTTATACTCAGCACATCAATATGCAGTTGGCATAAATAAAAAGCTATATATTTGTAGAAAGTTGTGATGCAAAAAGAAAATGTTTAGAATATGCTGTAGAGTTTTGTGTGTAGAGTTTCAACAAAGAGGATCCTAGTTTCAGGAACTGCATTTTAGCTGTTGCTAAATAATGAAATCATAATGTCTATTTCCAGCTCAATGTGAATGTCAATTAGCTCATAAACTAATGTTAATTTATAGGGTCAGTCACAAAGAGGTCATCAAGGAATCAATATAGATGCCCTATAGATGTCCTGATCAGGAGTAATCTTGTTTATTTTGGGATGTTGATGTAGAAAGTAACCACTGCAGAATTACAAACAAATTACAGTCTAATTCACAGGAGTTATTTGGGTTTTTTAATATAAATTGAACAGTTTTTACAATAGTATGTCAACATGTAAATGGTGTGTAAATACACAGAGTTTTGATGGAGTGTTGATGCATGTTGAAAGATGTGGTCATAAATGTATTTTGTATGAAAGCAATAGAGTGAAACACCGTTTAGTCAACACGACGCACACATACAAACACACGTCATTGTACTGAAGACCAAGCTCATTCCCGAACCATGACTTTAAAAATAGCCCATAAGCGATGGCAAAAACTGTCAGCAACCACAGACAGAGGTCCATGAATGAGTGCTAACCCACTTTCACTCAGCACATCTTAAGTATCATCTTAAATAATTGATGTGAGAGTGGAGTCTTTACAGGTGTAAAACATTATTTCATAATACCGCAATTAATTAGTCTTCTGATGCGCTCCCTGTATAAATTGTTTTGAGTTCATTTAATTTCCGTGCACCAGCTAGATAATGTTTCCTCACTCTCTCATTGTGGGGTGAGGCAGTTGCAAAGTGCATAATTAAATACATAATTTATTGAAGTTATCAAATGTACCTGGGATTTGCTATGCCATGTTAAATGTCTTCCATGAAAAGGGTCTATTGCCTTTAAAATCTCATCAATTGAGCATGTATGAGAATGAGTATTATATGTCACTTTCAACACTATTTCCTTACAATGTAAATTGTTGGCAGTTAACTGAAAATCGGATCACTTGGTGTCCATGGCATAGTACTGGTCTGCTGTTGATAAACCACTCTAACATGTTGCAGATGCCTTTTCCTCAAAAAAGTGTCTCAAATTTTACTGATGTGGAAAATGAAGTGTGTGCAGTAGCAACTGCAAACCACAAGAGGGAAGCAACACATTTTCTTTTGGGCAAAGCACCTCCAGTAAAACTATTGTGGTCCATGTGTGGTTTTTACTGTAGGACTGAGGGATTGAACACCCTCTTTGGTTCACAACCAAAGAAACGAAGTTGGGTACGCATTGCTTTATTCTATCTCTATCTAGTTAGTTAGGCATGTAATAACACCACATCTCGCTCTGTGAATTTAGGATTGATTTGGCCAAACCAGAGTTGTTGACTGCTGTAACTGTAGAAAAACTAACCAAGATGAGGTAGCTATGTTTTATTTAGTTTCTGTCCAGTTAGAATGGCGTGTGTTCTTTACGATGAGCAAATTTCTTACGATGAGCAGTTGTTTGTTTATTAGACTAAAAGAGAGCTTGTGTAACATTACCAAACTCACAGCTGAAGCAATGCATCCTGGTACATGCAGGCACAGCCAGCACGGCTTTCTTGGTAAATGTAACATCAATGGGGAATTGAATTCTTGAGTGGACTACATTTACCATCAGCACTGATTGGGGATCCACATAAAAGGAGGCACATTTTCCCTGGAAGGACCTTTGATACAACACCAGACTCTATCACCCTAAGGTGTTTGGCTCAGTCCTCACATTCCTCTTCCCTCTATCTCTTCTGATCAACACACATCGGCTTCATCCAGACAAGATCATTATTATATTTTAATACCATGACATAATAATCTTTATCTAGTTTTAAATCCCTGAATGGTGTAGTCTCTACAGTAACATAGAGGACCTTCAATGTTTGATAAAGAGCAGCTTTACCAGTTGACCAGATGTCTCTGAGACCATTTAATCTGATCAAACAGTCAAAAAACCTGCTTCAAATAGTTCATATATCTCAGAGCTGCTACAAGCATGCAGAATCTCACCGTCACTTACCCACAATGCTTCATGTTCTGTGGTTTGTCCATGCGAATGGCCAGTTTGATCCTGAGGTCATTGTCTGGGCAGCCTTTGGACATCGTCATCTTGTGGAGTTCAGACTGCTTGGGACTGTTGGGAGTCGGGTGGAGCACAACCTGGGAACATTCACATCATAAAAATGTGTGTGTGTGCGCAATATTCAGAATACCAGTGTAGCACGACGTTCATCTCCTACCTTCCCCAGCTCCTTATCTTCCAAAGCCAACACTCCTGTGCTCTCAGTGAACAGCTTCACCTTCACAGCGGGCAGCGGCTGGGTGGTGGTGAAGTCACCCTGGGTGCCCCAACTACACACAAACAAAAACAGTAATACATTTATACCTATTCATACATAGTGTTGTTGGGTTTGGGGCGGTAGATAATTGAGATGACATGGGAGTTTGAATGGCAGGTGTTCAAATGAGGATAGAGTTTGGATGCTAGTCAGGCTGGTTTTTATGTGTTGGCAGTAAAGAGCGATTCCTCCACCCCAACCATTAGGGCATGGTTTGTCCAGGTTAAGATATCCAGTAGGGGGGGTTTGGTTGAGTGCATAGTAGTCCAGGTTGTTTTGCCAAGTTACAGTGAGACAGCGGATATAAAAGGTTGGGTTGTTGTCAATAGTTAAGTCATTGATGATTATACTTTTGTTGCTTTGTGACTAGGTGTTGAACAGAGCAAGTTTCATGGAGTGTTTTGTGATTGGTTCTGAGAATTTGGGTAGGGTCCTGAGGTTTACTGGATTCTCACGTACTGTTGGTTATGATGACGTAATAAGGGAGTGGGCGTGTTTCGGTGCTGAGTCCACAGAGACGGGATGGAGTTGACAGAAGTGCGGTTGTAGATGATGAACTTGCGCTTGGAGTGCGGCTGTGGCTCATGGGGAGAGTGGTCGTTCTGAAACATCAAGGTAGCTGATTTTATGGAATCATGCACAGGGTCGCTGGTTGTGTCGGCTTGTGCTGGACGGGAGATGGTGGTGTCCATGAGCTTCTCTGCGTCCTGGATCTTGTAGAGTTTGGATATTCTTCCTTCCAGCTATTGGATTTTATCGGCCAGGTGGTGAGGGGGAGCCATAGTAGATGTGGCGGACACATGAGCTCCAACTCGGAGCCCACAACGTTGTTCAGGTTTTAGCAAAGGTGACAGCTGATTCACAAATGCTCCGGTTTTACGTTTACCGATAGACAGACGGTATTTGTGGTCATCGTAGAGTTAGATAGCTCCAAAGATCTCGGGAACGTTAAACTTAAAAATGTCTAGTACATGTTCTGATGTCATACGCCTGGTTTAATATATATATATATATATATATATATATATATATATATATATATATATATATATATATATATGGATTAAAACAGCAAAGATCTAAAACGTCTACCGTAAAAAATGTGTCTGAAACTGGATTAAAACGAAAATTTGTAAAAAAAAAAAAAAAAAGGGGAGCAGAGACTTCAGTTCTAAACATCAAACTGCAGCTAAGTTAAAGACAAAGCAACAAACCCTGTGGATGACCACTCATATGTTTGTAAATGTGTTCTTGTGGACCCTTGTGTGACCCAATACACGTTGTGCATATCTGTAACATTTAATCAAAATAATGTCACTTTTATATTTCTTCAATAGTTCTTATCCGTTTTAAGAGACTGAAATGGAACAGTATCTGCTTGACCCTCGCTTGGCTAGACCTATCACCACAGCGCTGTGTCAGATCTGTCTCCACATATTATCATTCTGCTATAGAGGGAAAAACTCTATAATCTCAACATAACAAGCCTTGGTATCTCATAACTGACATAACCCAAACTAGTACTGAATTTGAGATAACATCACATGCCGTCTTTCCCTGAACACTAGAAGACTCTAATGTGGTAATCATTTGTAATTAGCTGAGATTATTATTATCATGGTACCACTCAGATGTGAATTGAGCAGATACTGTAGCCTCCTAAAACTGTCTTACTGTGACTGAACAAAATGCCCCTGTAATGTTCCTGCAGGGACTGATAAGAACAGATTAACATTTAAAGTAGCAACAAGTGAATTAGACAATACCCTGCAATACTCCTTTAACATTCCTATCGGGACTCATAATGTGCCTATTATGTGTCAACAGTTAGAGACAAACAGTACACAGCACTATGTCTGCTAAATATATATAAATACCCATAAGGACAATGTGCATGTAATGACAAGAGAAGACCAATAACAAAGGATAACAAAAAACGTATTTCCTTTAGTTACAAAGTCTATATATCCGTGCTGACTCAAAACAGCACATCATAACAAGAAGACTGTCTAAGATGATGTAGTCATTGTAAAGTCACCCAATGGTTTGTGGACTCTGGCTTTGAAGCCTTGTGTTTGCCATCTTGTTTCTTTTGCGTGACAGAGGGGGATCACAACCAGAAGAAAACATTCATCGACAACCAAAATGTTACAATTAAGTAAAAGTCACCTATTAAAATACTACTTGAGTAAAAGTCTTAAAGTATCTGATATTTTCTGTACTTAAGTATCAAAAGTATTTTTCTGATATAAAATGTACTTAAGTATTGAAAGTAAAGTACAAGTACATGATTTTAATAAAAAAGCAAAGGGTCTGAATTTTGAGAATTATGAAGTTTTTTCTTTTAAGTGCTATAGCCACCAGGACCAAGGACCAGGGGTTGTGTTGAAAATAACTGGGTTGGCTGTGATCCATCCACATATATTATGTTCAATATAATATATTGTACATAAGTATACTTTTGCATCTACTATGAACTTATCATCATAATTCTCCAAAAAGCAATATGACACTATGAAGGAGTTGTAACAGTGTGGTTATAAGTATTCTCATTCCGCCCGGTACCGGTCCGTGGGGCCCTTGGTACCGGGCCGTGGGGCCCTTGGTACCGGGCCGTGGGGCCCTTGGTAGCGGGCCGCACAGAAAGAATGAAATTAAAATTCAATTTTTAAATTTAATTTTTAAAAATCAAGGCCGGAAAGATGTTTTATTGTGAAAAAGGACCGGATACATCCGTCTGTGGTAACCTCAGACGGAACCTATTGACACATGTCAAGATGTTATGTTACTCTAAAAATGAAATTTAAGTCTGTTTCAACTCGGTGTCGGTGTTCTGGATTAAAACCAAGGTAGAGTATCCTGAGATCGCCAAAAAAGCACGAAAGCATACGTCCATTTCAACATCCCGTCTGCGGGTTACAAGTTAAGCAGTAGACTGGACATAACGGTTTAGTTCGGAGTAGAGTCAGTCGACTGGACATAACGAACACACGGCGGGTGTTATTGTCTCTCGTCTCTCCGAGGTCGGACCCGGTTCGTGAATATATTGTCTTCACGTAACCGGTCCGTGACGCATAAAGGTTTGTGACCACTGGACTAGAGGATGTAGAGGGAAAATGCAGAATATTGTGATTCGCAAAACCTGCTTGGTGGAGTCTGTGTTCCTCCACAGTCTAAAGATAGATTTGATTTTGTAGCGAGTAATGAAGGTTTCAGGGGAAATGTATCGGAGTAAAAGTATCAGTTTTCTTTGCAAAATGTAGTGAAGTAAAAGTAAACAGAAATATAAATAGTAAAGTAGAGTACAGATATCCCAAAAAACTACTTAAGTACAGTAACAAAGTATTTTTACTTCGTTACTATACACCACTGTCCCAGACCAGATTGAAACCATACATTTATGTTTAACTGAGGTAATAAATCGAGAGAAGTAGAATATTGTTCTATTAGACTTCTATACAACCAGAGAAGTTGACCCCTGCTGGACATTAGAGAGAATGCAGGTGTATGGCACTTCCACATTGGCTCTACTTTTCAAACACGGCGGTTGCTGCCTGATTGTTCCCAATGTTTATCTAGCTCAATTTCATCACATTTTAGTGTTAAAGTCACGCGTTTCTCCAAATTAAAGAACCTTATTCCAAAAAACTGCAATGTGTTTTGGGAATGTCCATTTTAGTTAAGTACCCAGACTCATGTCTGCCAGAACACAAAGCTGGATTTTTGTGGAGCTTCTGCAACGAGTTGACAGAAGCCAGAATCTTGTCTCACGTGTTGGTCATTTCCCCGCTCTTACTCCCCTCTTGCTACTGTACCAATAATACAGCTTGAACTTTTAAACAGTAACAAACAAGACTGAATCCAGAGAAACCGGAAGTGTAAGTGATGAGACAATGAATGAATGGCTACCATGGTGACGAGATGTGACCCGTGACATTACACCTGACACCAAAGCATCGTCACTTTTATTGGTGCTTAATTATGGAAATAAGCAATGAAAGTCATGAGAAGACAAACTCCACCACGGTGAATTGTGAAATGAAATGCTCGTCCAAACACTGTTGAGGGAACATACTTTTGACATTTTCATCCATGTAGTTGCACAAGCATAGTATTTCTACCGTGTTACCCAAACATTTCCTGGCACTAAACCTAAATGCTGCAGGATGTTCATTGAGCACCAACCTGATTATATGGACTGTTAAGTTGAAAGAGGTTATGGACAAATGCTGTATATGATTAGATGGTGCATGGAACACCATCAAATGTATTTCACACCTGTCCTACCTGTACAGCACACTACATAGAGCAGGGGTGTCAAACTCATTTTAGTGAAGGGGCCACATGCTGCCCATTTTGATCTCAAGTGGGCCGGACCAGTGAAATCATAGCATAATAACGCATACATAATGACAATATTTCTCTATGTTTAAATCATTGGCAAAGGTTTTTGGATGATAAACCCTATTTTAAGGTCTTTCTACAATAAATTAGAAACACAAAGACCAAAGATTTAGACATCAGCCCACTGTTTATTAATGTAGTTATTTTAGTAATGTCAGAGCTGCAATCAATTGTGACTGTGGCTCAATGGTTACCATGCCCGTCTTACAATCAGAGAATCAGTGGTTTGAGTCCCAACTATTATCCAACAATTATCACGCGGGCCGGACTGGACCCCCTGGTGGGCCTGATCCGGTCGGCGGGCCGTATGTTTGACACCCCTGACATAGAGCATTCACATGACATCATGTACACTGTGTGTACAGCACCAGGTGCGATACGGTTATCTGACCAGCAGATGGCAGTGTGTGGCATTATAAAAGATCAGATTACTGAAGCCACTGTCCACACAATGTGCTGACCTGTAAATATCTAGAGAGACTGTGATCAGGGTGTGTGTGTGTGCGTGTGCGCGTACGTGGGTTTTGAGGCCTCAGCCTGGTCCGTCTGCAGCTTGTGTCCTCCCTCCACCTCCATGGTGCAGTAAACAATCCTGTTTGGAGCCAACGACCTCAGACCCTGAACCTCCATGATGACCACCTGCAAAGAAACAAACACACACATATTTTGAAAAAATAAAAAGAGTTTGGACAGAAACTTGGAAAAAAAAGATAAAATAAAGCCACCATTGTCTTTCATTTTTCAGTGACGCTGATCAAACAACTGTCTGTATCTTTATGCAGTCAGACGACTGCATGCTGATTACATTTGAGGGTCTGTTAGCTGTGGTTAGCATTTATGAGCCACAATCAAATCATTGTATTAGTGCAGTTGTCTACCGTAACTGTATGAACATGATAAGACACATCAATTCCAACTCCGGTTTTATTTTGGAATAGAGTTGTTGGAGCTTCTTCCAGCAGCATGCAGTGAATCTGGTTCCTCCAGCTCAGAGACAGCAAACTTCCAAAGGAAAGATAATGGGAACTGGTGCACACTGATTGATTTGCCTGTGCAAACAGAGTAACATCTCCATCAGAGTAAAAATGTAGACCTGTGTGATGTGGTTGGCTGTACTGACTGGCTCTTTCTTTTTGTTTTGAAAATTCATGATTCATTAAATTCAGAATTCGTTTTCAATTTGAACAACAAGCTTCTTGAAATGCAAACACCAGTGTGGACAAAGCAACGCAGTGTTTTGCCACTGCCACAAAAATAAATCTCTTACATCCCACATCCCTCTTTCCAATTAATAAATATCCATTTAGTAAACACGTGTGTCTCTACCTTATCAAAGCTTGAATCTGGTTTTAAACCAGAAAAAAAACAATGTAGCCTTTGTGGAAAACACATGGTCCAGCATTATGCAATAAAAACAAATGTGGAGCGAGAAAGTGTTGAGTGTCATCAATGTTGTGAGCCTCCAGAGGAACTATTTCCTTCTATTTCAGTCAGCAGAACCGTTGTATTTATTTACTATCTTCAAAGCTGCTCAGCCTCCCTAGTGGAAGTACTGAGAACAGAGAAAACTGTCTGGGTGTCTGACTCCACAACAGTACAAATACATTTTAAACTGCCCGCACATCATCACTCATCTGCAAGAAAGCAACTTGTTCATTAACATTTGTGAATCTCAACCCTATGCTCACTTTTAAATCATTCAGATTGATTAAAGCTCTGCTCTTTCAAAAATGTTGTCACCAGTAAGCGTCAATGTATTTGTATATGTCGCTATACTGAATGAGAATAAAATACTGAAACTGAAGCCTGTCTTGAGTAAATGTCTACTGAGCCTCGTCAGATGCTTAATGACAGAAGCAGAAACAGTGAGCAGGTGGGGTCAGCCTAAAGAGAACAGTAATTGAACAAAAGATAGAAGTTCTCCTGCCTCACCCATATTGTATGTTTATACTCTGGAAGAGATGGAAAATGGCTGGAAACCGTCAACGAGGAGGCAGTAAAATAATCATGGTGCTGGACTGTTGTGCTCTGAATCCTTGTGGAGGATGAACAGGTATTTTGTGCTAAGGAGATACTGGCCCCGTCTCCTTTACAACATAGAAATGACCTGTCGACCAATTAAGGTGAGGTTCAAACAGCCTGTCAGTCAGTAGGAATCCTGAGGGACATTTCCTCTCATTAGCAACTCTAGACGCTAATCCTGAGAACCCATCCGGGGTTCATGGGGAAAAAAAACACTGTGAGGTGGATTACTATGACAGAAAAGTCGGAAAAAGAGCTTCACTCCAGGCAGGAACATGCCTTTGTATGTCTAAACCTGCCAGCTTCCCTCGACCAGCCTGATAGTCAATGCCTTGCTTAAGGGCTTTTATGTTACTTAAGTGTGTGTAGAAGTGTGGAACACATTTCTATGTAAAGTAGAAATAGTAGAAATTTGTTATGATTGCTACAAGAGTTTTTGAAGATCATTTAAATTTGTGTACTTGACATTACAGCTATGATGGTAGCACTAGCTCTCCTTTACCAATATTAAATAGGATGCAATGCTATCACGAGTCACGACTAGCCAGAGCCAGAAGGCTGATTACGGGATTTATTGATGACTTCTAACATTAGTTGGTACTAGACCACTGTCTTGCAAAGCAAACTGCCTATGTTTCTCAAATGCAGTTAAGTGTGTTTAGGCTATAACTGCTAGCATTTAATTTTCATGGGTGGGACTTTTTGAGATATGATCTATGACAATAAAAGACTACGTTTGACTTACTATCTGGTGGGGTCATGCCTCATCAGCTTGAATGGACAGGACACTCAAGATCAACATTTCTTTTTCAAGACAGAACTGCATAATGCAGATAAGAAACTAACAGAAAAGACAAAACGACAAAAACATTTAAAAAAGCAGTAATAATCCTTGTAAAATCCTTGTTTGATTTATTCCATGTATAAGGTGCAAAGTAGTGGAAGGAAATAAGTCATATCAAGTTCAGTGTTTTGAGTATTAGTATGAGTATTTCCATATCAATTGGAATGGAAGACCTGCATTAAATTACTGGCATGTATGCTATTGGTGGCATTGTGGGAAATTAAGGATCCATCATATTTGGAGCTCAACTCAGCTCAAGTCAGAATATGTTCTGCAGTTTTGATTTCCATCATTACTTCATAAATTGTGTGCTTCATGGAAAAGCAATCCTAAATTACTGGAGTAGCCACATTTACTAATTTCTACTGGTACATGGTCAGGGTCATTTATGTTTGAGAGTTGTTGTATAATTGATATACCTGTTTGGTGTTCATATACTAAGTATACACAGAATCACTATTTTATTTCCCTTTTAGGCTGTCAAGAATTAACATTGTAGAGGAAATGTCATGGAATAAAGTGCCACTTCTTATGTGAGTGTTTACTATTGTCATGTGGTCTAATGTTTCATTTCAGGGCACTGTGAGTCCCACAATAAATATTCAAATACATGTTTTGCTCCCTAAAGGATGGACCCTCATCCAAACTATGAGTTTACATCTCATGTATCTCATCTTGGCCTACTTCTAACCAGAAAGACCACAGACTGACAACTGTCCTCTATATGCTAGTGAACCAACATTGTTAATAAGTTGATCGGAGTCCACCGACCTCCAGGGTGAAGGACAGCACCACGTCAGACTTGGACAGCGTGTTCTCGTCCTCCTGGCCCATGTCCATGATGGAGGCGTTGTGACCTCGCTTCAGCTTCTGCAGCTTGAACTCTCCTCCCTTGGACACCGGCATGCTCTCCAGGTTGGCCATCAGCAGGTTGACCGAGGACCGCATCTCCTCGATGAACATGGCCTCCATCTCTCTGGACGCAAACCTGGGAAACCTTCCACCGTGCTGACAGGTGGAAAGCAGGAAGGCAGACAATGAGCATGATCCACTGAATGGACAAAATATGCTAATAAAATAGCAACAGTTATAAAATCTGGATTGACGTATCTGAACTCTATACTTAGACATTATTCAGTTTATCATAAAACTAAATACTGCAGCAGTAAAACTTCAAGCACACTCTAAGACCCTAGGGATCGCCACCCATCCGGGCCGACAATACTCTCTTTAAGGGTGAACATTTAAATGATTTATGAATTATATAATATATATTGCAATCATCTGACAGTAGAAGACCCAAGGCATGCACTGGTCCCAACCATGTCAGTCTAAATAATGCTATACATGTTGGTGAGGGAATAACTGGCTTGGCCATTTTCAAAGGGATCCCTTGAACTTTAACCTCAAATTAATTGAGATGGGTTCTGTTGGACTTAATAACAAATAACACACAAATAATTAGGCTTAGTTTAACTTTCCAGTCAAACTAAACCTAATTATTTGCGTTAACTATAGCTGAGTTATATTCTATACTCAAAGTAGCCATTTCATTGTAGGGAGACCATGTTTCAAAGCTTGACATCACTGTATAAAAGTATCTATTTTTACCTTTATGATGACCGCAGCCTCATGAAACTGTGCAAACACAAACTACAGACGCAGGCCATTCAGACAGTGTACTGATTTAACTACTATGTACATATATTGACAATAAGGTGGTTTCTGAGACAATCCCATAATAGAAGTCCAACTGCAGAAAAAATATGAATAAAAAAAAAATGTCAAAAATCACAGCATGGATTTTTTTCTCAATGTCTTCGAGTTTCACTGTACTTCTGGAAAGTGATTTAGATCAATTCTCGAGTGGTCAAAACTACATTTAGCACTAAATCTGTAGACTGTGTCTGTCCGCAACATTGTTGCGCCGCGGACCGGTTTTTCAGACCGGCCTTCAAAGTGTGACTTCAAGGTGCGACACATATGACGAAATAAAATGATACGACCGGCATAAAAACTAATATAAAGTACGTAAAATATACAACTCATCATTACGCTGAATTAGCGACACATATTATACGGAGCGGGCGCGTGAGAACCACCTGCAGGAAAACCCGTATTTTAAGTAAGACTTCTGATATTTTCTAAATGCGTCTTTCTTTTTCTTGAAAGTCGTATGCTCTTCTTCTTCTTCTGTCTCCTCGTTGGGCCTTTCCCCTTTCCAAAGAAGCTCTCCGACGACGGTTGTGTTTTACTCATTTTTGCTAGCTTGTGGGCTTAATTTTTAGGGGTAACGTATCACGTGACCGAGACGAGCGTCTTGACATGTGTCAAGAGGCACAGGCGGGTGTATCCGGTCATTTTTCAAAATAAAACATATTTCAGACCTAGATGATCAATAAAATATTGTCAAAGTTAGTTAAGTCCATCCATCTGTCCTCGTCCCTTACCCGAGCTATCTGGTCTGCCATTTGCAGTCGTCCGTCCAGCTCTCTTCTGATCTGTGCTGCCTGCTCATCAGGGTTGTCCAGCTGGAGAAACACAGACAGACAGTGTTCACAAGCTGAACCACAACAATATATGTCCTTAAATAACAGTAATTAGTAGAATAACAAAGAAATGCAGTTCATAATCAAATCAGATGGAGGTTAAGTCACTAGTGTACTATTTACAAAGGGCGACAGTTGGAGTACTGACTGAAAACTTTACCCAAACCCAAAAGGTTTTGAATTTTGAATTTGTTGGATTCAGAATAACAGGAAAAGAAGACACATGATCATCATCATCATCAACAACAACAACATTATCCTCACCATCATCATCATCATCATCATCATCATCATCATCATTCAGCTGCTGCTGATTTCACATGGAGTCCACTGTGGTCATACCAGTATGCCGTGCAGTTACAGAACACCAAATATTGCCAAACTTTTAGAGCTTCCATGAGCAAAGGTTGCTGGACAAAAAGCCAACATCTCATTTAAGTCCATCCGGCTAAAATATATTATTCTTAATTGCACGGACAGGGGCCTTCCTCTTTAGACTACTTCAGAAAACACAGACGCCGTAAAAGGTCCACTGAAAGCATTTCCAACATATGCCAAACAGTTTATGGGCTGAGAGAATGAATGATGTCTCTTTATTTACATTGCCCATTTTAAAGCAGAGCCATCTCTAAGGCGCATTAACAAAACCCGAGAACAGAACATGTTGTCAAAGTGAAAGCAAGTGACTCGGATGTTTTGCTATTGTTAAGTTATTTTTGATATTTTTTTATTTTATTTAAAACCAATACAATAGCGAAATAAAACATTCCCCATTAAAATAACCGTATTTATTCTTACTGATGTCTTGATAAATCTTATGGTGAAGATGTCAATACATATTTAAAAAATAATAAATAAGATCCAATGATAACTACGTAATTATAAAAATTCAGGAATAGGCGTGATTTTAAATGTGAATAGCTATAGAAACAGTGTGAGCAAACCCATTACAATATGCAACAATTAAAATCAGTGTGCATGGCGGAATAATGGCATTAAAACAAGGCTGATAAATTTGGGCCGGTACAGATAACATATTTCTGGAGGAGGCGCATGCCTCCAGACCAGACCCCACTAGGCTGCTTCATATTCTTGTGGAAAGCCCCGTATCAGAAAGTTAGTGGATTTCCTTCCATAACACGAGTCCCTGATGAGAGAACCTAATGACACACCCCTGTGTTGATGGGCTCAACCTAAACAGTCCTGTTAGGTTACCAGATGTTACAGAGAATTTACATAAAAATGCATGAGGCCATAAGGCTTGTGGCACCTGTAACAGCTCGCATTCAACCCTGGTCTTTTATTTTATTTTGTTGGGCATTAAGATGTTTTTTTGTTTTTTTCAAAATCATTTAATATGTTTTAGACAGATGTGTGACTCTTGTGCTGGGAAGGTTTTTTCTTCTCAAAAGGCTGCCCTGCAAGCCCTCTGGTACCCATAAGCAGAGTCAAATGTGGAATTTATCAGGTGCTCTCCCACCAGGCTGCAGGATCAGTGCTCCCTCTGCTGCCCCGCCTGCTGATTAGAAGGGAGCTGGAGCAGGATACAGTCTGGTTGATGCTGCTGTCGTGTCCCCGGTGGCGGCAATCAAAAATGACATCATCGTGTATTCTACGTAAAGTTGTCACAGCGTTTACTCGTGCCACTTCAGCTGAAACGCCTCCTGTGTAGTTGACAACGTGTCCCACTCCTGCTGCTTTGCATAAACAGAAAGCCACAGGCTTTTATTATGCTGAGGTTAAAGGAAATACAATGCATTAGTCACAGAGTCAGGGAAGCTTTGTCCGCAGCACTATTTAAAATAGTCCAGGGAACAAGATATGGACATGTTGGATGCTTGTTGGTCAGTGGATCTGTTTTTAACATCAACTTCTGTTACCTCACCATGGAATATCAATTGCAAAGAGGGAGCACAGCTTGAATGGTCACACTTGATCATTGCTGAGCTCAATGCAAGAATCCAGAGCCATATTGAATCATGGCACTAGTGGCCTACCATGCTAAGGCATATCTCAGATGTTTAGAATAATTGCCTCGAGTCAGCTGCATTGATAATCAGAGCATTAATATAGCAGCAATATATATGCTCTCAATTCTGGGTCAATCATCTTGAAGGAATCTACTTTCTCAGCAGCTGTAGCAGTGACAGACAGGTAAGTAGAAACAAGAACAGACAGGTTGATGGGGTTTCTCTCTTTCTCTCTCACCCTCTCACCCGTCTGTTCTTGACATTGATTGTCTCCCACTGTCTGCATTAACATCTTGCCAGAACACCCACCCCTGCTGTTACCACTGACTGAGGAGCATGACACAGTCACACACACACACACACACACACACACACACACACACACACACACACACACACACACACACACACACACACACACACCGTGATATGCACCACAGAATATACACATCAAAAAGTGTGGAGAGCATTTCTATGTAAGAACTCCCATGTTGTTATTTTCTATCAGGAGAACTGACCAATCAGCATCCTGTGAGGAGCTACAGGCAGCTATGGGGGTAAATTAGGTGCGTGCGTGTGTGTGTGTGTGTGTGTGTGTGAGTGTGTGTGTGTGTGTGTGTGTGTGTGTGTGACACAGAGAGACAACTGTTTGTTGTAAACAACAATGGCGGCTCCTGAAGAAGTTAGCGTGGATGCTGCAGCATCATCGGTTCTAACAGAACCTGAGAGGATTTATTCATTGAAAGAAGAGAATAAAAAACAACACTGAAGGCTTTTCCACATGCAAAACATGTATTTGTTCTTCTCCCGACTGGCTTTGTTAAAAGTTTGATTGACAGGCGCTTGATCCAATAACCGGACACGTATTTGTTTCCGATGACGGCTTCTCAGATGGTTCTGTGTAACAGACCATCTGGCGGGTCAGGTCAGGTCCCTGGAGCAGCAGCTCCAGCTTGGTCGGGCATTCGAACAAACACTTGTTCACATTCGGGTCGGCCGCTATATTTGATTCCTACTGGCTGTTTAGGGGAAGAAGTTAAGCTTTGTTCATAGCTAAATACGGATGTGGATTGCACAGGGACCATGCTTCACTACATACTACAACGTTTCACACATTCACATTATAAATAAGCAACATAGGTTTGAAGACTAACACAACAACCAGTTATATCAGTCAGCAGGAGGGAAAATGAGTCATCCTCAACATTTGTTGTGTTCCGGTTTTAGAATGATGAAGACAGCTGGAGGACAATGAGACACAAAATGGGACGTCGCAGAGTTCTATTGTCTACTATTGTGTTTTTCCCAAATGATGTCCAGATTTTGAGGCATTCTAGGCTGTTGTATTTCTGCTCTTCTGTCTCAGGTTGAGGTGCTGAACAGAGAGCTCTGATAAAGTAACTACACATCTTTCTCATCTGTGTTTCTCTTCCTCTATGTCCAACTCCCTCGCTTATTGTCTCCACCTGTCTCTCACACATGATGTGTGTCCATTACAAGTGCAAAACAATGACTTGACCATCCTCTATGCTCATTGAACTGTTCTTGTGCTTCTCTAATCACGTCCCAAATGTGGCCAACCCTTTAAAACATGATACCTGGTAGTTTTAGTCAAGAACATAAAGGCACAAAGTGTTGTTCAGTTTCTGTGACAGTTCCTGAGAAGGGGAAGCTCAGTGAAGTGCATTAAACCCCCTCCACCAAATATTTCGCTCTCTGTCGAGTCTCGATCAGCGGGGAACAAAAAGGGAGTGTGTTTAAAACCTCCAAAATAGCAGAGCCACTTACTCTGCTGTCCCTCAGGTATCTGCAAATGTATTCTCTCAAGCAGAGCCTTTTTTATTCTACTGACTGAGCTCAGCTCCTCTGATACTCGCAGTCTTTTCGGAAAGAGGACCTTGACTTTATTTTTGTCCAACTGTTGAAGCATCAACATCTATTATTGAAGGGTGCTCTGTAAGAAGGGAGCAATGCCAACAGCGGTTTACACCTCAGTGACGTGAGATGTCAACAGAAAACAATTTTGACAAAGATGGTAGTGGAAGCCATTCATTAAACTGTACTGGACACACGTTTTCCTTCTCAGTGAACCCTTTACATTGCAGCTGATGCGTTGCGCCTCATTTACGTGCATTCAACCAAAGCCTGCTCAAACGTGATTGGTCGACACTGGTCAGACTAAAAATGGAAACCCCCAGCATTGCCTACCGATTCTACATGTGAATGCGTAATCTGATAGAAATTAGGCTGAACGTTTAACTCTGGAATTGTGAGTTTCTGCAGGCTATATATAATATTTTTGATTCAAAGAGGTAGATGTTTTTATGGGTGAGTGGATTACAACAAAGCATCAGGCTTTAACATGGCAGCTGTTTCCCATTTCCAACCAACAGCCAAGGTTGGTTTCCTTTAATTATGACCACGATCCTTCTCTAACCTTTACCACCAGTTTATCATTGTAACCATGACGACAGAGGTCCCTAACCTTACAAACCGCTGACGAAGTTGTAATTGTAACCCAAACCATAATCTTTATTATATTACAGCAATAGTGTTATCAGATCATCAGCCCTATATGTAATATTCTGAAAGAGTTCAGCTGTGTATAGGCAGGGTTTAAACTCCAGCTCTCTCTTTTTATTCTACACACAACTACTTCTCTCACGTTTCATGTGAACAGCTGAAGCAAGAGATGATGATCTATTAAAAAAGCTAAACCTAACATCCCCACTAAAAACATGGAATCTTCCCTTTCATCGATGTCTGCACTCTGTCAATGTCATGTTGGACGAGCATGAGAGGACGGCGTGCCTGGAGGGACCGACGGGGACCGGAGTGTTTGTTAGTGGTCAGTGAGCTGAGCTCGGCCCTCGACCGAGGAACTCTGGCTCACAGAGTTTCTGCTTCAATAAACAACAGACAGCTGAAAAACATTGTCATGACTGCTGGTCCCCTAGCTGGTTTGTTGACATACACACACACACACACACACACACACACACACACACACACACACACACACATAAACACACGTAGAGCATCAAGGATGGACTGTTTTGATAATTCCTTTGCAATATTTAGTTGTACATCCTCCTAATCTCGTAATGTATAGCCTCAAACTACGGGACAACATTGTCTATCAATACTAAACTAAACATAATCTGTATTCATCAATTGTTTGCATAAAGATGCATAATATTTCTCTATTTGGCACCATAGAGTCATCTTTTAGTTCACAGTCTTGAGAGCTTATGCTACCCCCTTCAGTAAAGCCTTTGCACCTGGCCTCCTCACCTGATGAATAACAACTCCTCCAAGCTGCTCCTCATCCTCTCCTACTCTCTGATGTGCCGCCTGTCCGCCCTGCTACCTTGATCCCTTCTCTTTTATTATAACTCATCCCTAACCTTTTTCCAGCCACTTGCTCAGAAGAGACTACTGGGTGTCTCATGAATTTTTTATTCTGGGCTTTTGTGAGATTTTGCTTTGAATGAAAAAAAGAAAGGTATAAAGTAATGTATTAAGCTGACTAGCCAACCTTTTCTCACATTCGGACGCTTGGTCAGGTAATGTTGGAGTCACTTAAGGTTCAGGCAACAAATCTACTTGGTTAAGTTTAGGAAAAGATTGTGGTTTGGGTTCAAATAAGTACATTTGTTACGTATTGAGTGAAGTTACATACGCAAGGTGAGATTGTTACGTAAATTGTCAAAGTAGACTTTTACTCTCCCGCTGGACACAAACAGCTGGTCTCCTGGTGTAAAGTCTTGTTTGTTTGACCCATCCCATCCACTCCAGCCTCCTCCCTACGGGGATGAAGTGAATGGACTGCTGGAGCAGTTAGTGTGAGCGTCTAATACTACTCCTGGATTGAAGGAGTTCTCTCTGATACAAATACTGTGCAGATTATAGTGTATGGCATTGCTGCTAACTGACCAATTCTAATAAAAGATCCGCTCTGAATGTTTCGATCCAGCAAAAATGTGTGCAAACAGTTGCCTATTTACACATTCAGCAGACACAAAACCACTTGGTTGTGTTTCTCGGTCATGCAAGACCAATGTTCCCTCTGTTTTTATCTCTCCACCAGCTCCTGCATCAAGCCCTTTAGCTGCTCACTGTGTTCACCAGCTTGTCTCTGACTGCCTGCTGTTTGGTGCTGAGCCGCTAGTGTACAGCGGGTTTATGGAAAGCTGCCTGCTGCTGAGATGAGGAAATGATGAAAGTGGAGTGTAAAGGCTGAAAAAGAACCTAAAACCTGTAGAGCTGAGGTCGACAGAATCTTTAGACGATGATTCTTGTAATGAGCAATGTACACATGAATCTGAAACTGCCTGCCACAAGAGCTTGATTTGTTACAGTGAGAAATATGAGAGGAATGGTGAATGGACCACTTAACGTGCTTTAACACAACATGTCATCATTCACACATGCATGCACTGAAGACAGGGGCTACCATGCAAGGTGCCGCCTGCCCATCAGGACTAACTAACCATTTATACACATTCATACACTGCAGGCACAAGGAGCAATTTGGGGTGAAGTGTTTTGCCCAAGGAAACATCGACAGGGACTAGCGAGCCGGGGATCCTTCCTCTGATTGAAGGACCCGCTTTACCACGGATTCACAGTCGCCCCCTACCACCCTATAGAGGACTACTCTGTGGTTTTGAATCGTCTATCATGCTTTCAGGTTTGTAATTGTTTGTTTATGGAGAACAAAACGCTGGTCAATGGTTCAACCAGAAAGCTGAAAGAGACAAAGCTCCTTCTGAGTAAGAGTTGAATAAGAATAGAAGAAATCATTGGTAAAATAAACTGGACGCTTAGCATCAAAATGTGAACAGGTTTCTATAGGAACAGCTTCTTGTTTCAGTGTCAAGTCCACAATAACACAGTCAACAAAATGGATTATCAACAGGTGTGATGCATAAGAATCTCCCAGTACTTAATTCATGAGTACTTAGGCTTAGGTTATACGACAGTTTTACCTCAGACAGAAAGACAGACGTTGTTCTTGGTCAAAAGGATCCTGTGAGAATCTATTCAAACATTTTATTGAAAAAGTGTAGTAACTGTTGCATATTCAATTCCCTGCCGCTTTGAACAATTTGGATGCAAAAGATATTTTACATCCAAACTATATATTATGTTTGTTTCTTCATCACACCCACAGTATGTAAAGGCTTGAAGGCATGCCAAAGAGTCAACACGCTCAATACGAAGGCTCAGACTATGGCAATGGAAACCTCAATGGGCTTCAGCCATCACTGATGTTCTTCGTTATCTGTACTATCCTACTATGACTTGTCAAAATTCATACTGTGAAAGAGGACTCTTGCTGCTTCAAATTTACCAGCATTTGTCTCCTAGCCAACTTGATTACTATTCCTTCAGGATACAACCATTCATTATTTGTCAGTAATATTACTGTTCAGCAACTGCTTGTTATGTTGTCTCAAAGACGTTGAGCTTTACCTGATGACTTGTCACAGCACGAAAAGCATGGGTTTAATCAATAATATCTATAAGTTATAGCCTGTCAGTGAGCTGTGCCAGTGAGACAGCATGAGCAATACCAGAGCCCTGGAACTGCAACACACAAATGTAAATGCAAACAGATAATTACTCCTCTGCTTGACTCAGTTTCTGCATCGAGATGTCTATTCGAGATGACAATAAACATTGACAACAGGCGTTGGATAAAGCAGCAGCTATGAACATCATCCAACAAAGATTTCTGAAAGGTAGCAGAGGTTAATCAAAATGTACAATATGATCAAATCTATATATGTTTTCATCAATTCCAACCCGAAGGGAGCTCTGAGTAGAGCAACTGCTTATTCACATAGAACGGGGTTAAGGTGGTTGGGGGATCTGATCAAGATCCTCCTGGATGTCTCCCTGAGAGGTTTTCCGGGCACGTCCAACTGGTAAGAGGCCTCAGGTTCGACCAAGAACTAGAGGGATTATACATCTTGTCTGGCCTGGGAACGCCTCCGGGTCCACCAGGAAGAGCTGGTAAAGGTTGCTGGCGAGAGAGACGTTTGGAATATCCTGCTAAGCCTGCTGCCTCCCACGGCACGGGATTATGAAAAGATAGTAGATGGATGGATGAATCAGTTCAGAATTGTGTAACCCTTCCCTCTCCTGAAATCAACACCCAGCAACTGACTTTGTAAAAAGGCTTCAGAAGAAAATACACTGCTTCTAATCAAAAGAACGGCTATTTCAGATAATTAGTGTTTCTATAAGGTTGGGCTTTGACAAGAGACAGATTGTATAGGAATGATGACATTAGTATGATGATATTAATGTCACGTGCAGCATCAGTAACAACTCCAACTCGCTGTATGCTATCGAGTCTTTATTTCCCAAAATTTTATTTCTTTTTTAATAATATTCATATACATGGTATTTGCTAGTGTGTGTTTCTATCGTTTATCTTATGGCTGTTTGTGAGAGAGAGTTATGTGAGGAGACCTCCTTGAGTTTGGCATATCATTTTTTTGCAACGAGTGAGCGGTAGTTAACATATTTTGAGGAGTGAAGTAGTAGAGTTCTGTCAATCACTGTCGCCCCGCCCTAAAGCATAACCTGCTTTATGGTCTATTTGACTCTAAATGAGCATCATGCTTATTGAAGAAGACTTGAAACTAGAGAGTGAAGCCATAAACTGATATTTAGAATGTTTACGGAGGGAATAAATCAAGAGATGGACCCTGATGGACATGAGACAGAATGCAGTATAAGGTGTTATCGCATTTTGTTCACTTTTCAGAACTGGAGGTTGCCACCTGCACCATGTAAGGCCCAACAAAGAATACTGAGAGATCTCCAATATTAGATTAACAACCCCAGTACTTCCTCATCCTCCTTCCTTCCTTCCTTCCTTCCACAGGCCCTCCCCCCTTTCCTGATCCTCTGCTCTCTGCAAGTTGTTATCATCTGGATGGATTAACAGGCCCAAACCCTGATAGGGATCACAAGAAAAGCAATCACTCGCCCTTTATTCAGATAAGGGCACAAGAGTTGGCATGGCAAATTGAAGGGGGGAGGGGTATGAGCAGTAGCCTCTGTGTATAGTTGCCATGGCGACCACATACAAGAGGATAAAGGGCACTGGGGAGTGTTTGCGTGAGTTTGTGTGCAGCGCTCACGAGTGTGCAACCATTTGAATGTTTGAGGGACATGTTATCATCAGTACACAATTCATATCTCTCTCACACACACATACACACACACACACACACACACACACACACACACACACACACACACACACACACACACAGCAGTGAGATGTACATCAAAGTGGACCAGGACAGCAGCAGTTCTTTGATGAAACACAGTTGTGGGATATTTGGTCTTTCTTCTGTTGTTTGTGTTATCAGAGCATATATGCACAGACAGTTCAAAGGTTTCACAGTAATACTGTACAACTCCTCAACTACAGAACATTTCCTGATCTTCTTTACCTTTCATGAACAGCAAGCCAGCAGATCATTTGCACAGACAGACAGAATGTGAGAAAAGAAACTCGAGTTTACAAAGTGGAAAGAAAACGCAGTGGAAAATTGCCGGTAATGGCAGGTTCACATCTTCTGTCACTCAGATACATAGGAAATTGTAGACAAAAGGGCACAGCCTTTGCAACTGTCTCTTGACTCTAAATTTAAAGTAGCATAAGTTCACAGAGTCCTTTTAACTCCCCAGACCTGCTGCACAGCGTCTGTAAATGTGGCTGCCACTATATTAGAAAAAAGCAATTTCCGGTGTCTAAAGTACAACTGCCTCTAGACTTACAAATCAACCTGGGGCGTAATGAAGCTGTTCCTGTCATTTTAAAATACTTTGTTGTTACATAAGTGCTGAGAAAAGGAGGAAAGATAACGCTATTGTGGAAGGAAAATGTTTTATATCTAAAGGTCTAAAGGTATCTTATGCTTAAGTAAAAACTGTGAAGTCATACACAGCACGTAGTCAGCCCGAGAAGATAAGTTTAATGAGAGAGTTCACTGAATAAAAGGGAACATCGGGCGTAGATACAAGGTCACAGTGAACTTGTTCTGTCCCAAATTAACCGGTAGGAAGAGAGCTGAAGATGCCACAAGTCCAGGGAGGCTTAGACAAAACAACAATTAGAGACCGGGGTGTGAGACTTCAGAGAGAGCAGCCGCATTCCTTAAAGTGAGGCTTGAACTGGTGTACATGAGAAGAGTGGGGGACGAGGAATAGGAAATTAAGGGTTGGACGGGGGCTGTACCTGAGCTGAATGTTACGTTATAAATAATATGTCTATTTGATTGTTAGGGTGTTGGGAAAGACAGATATGGAAGGAGGATGTTGTATATATTTGTTTTATTATACTCGTTTTATTTGTAAACTGTGTGTTACAAATAAATCTACGTGAAGTGAACTCTGATCCAAACTCTCTGTGTTCTGTGGGTGTTCCATTACTGAGGTCCCGTTGGGTAGTTCCTGTGCCGCCTCACCATCAGTCAGATAAGAGATAGATACAAGTTTATACAGCGTCAGGTGTTTCAAAGATTAGTCTTCATCGATCCAGAAGAAAGAAATCAGCCACAACACTATAAAACATTTGAAAAGCTGGAACCAGACAATTTTGAAAATGAATATTGAATTGATAATCAAATATGTGTAACATTTAATTAATTATTCAATAAATAGATCTCATGAGTAACTTAAAATACAACAGGCAAACCGACCCAAAACAGGATCAGGTCCTTCAGACATGTGCACAAGTGATACCAACAGGAACATAGCAGATGGACCAGCAGACAGAAGATAGAACTATATAAACAAGACACGGGTGGGCCGACACGAGGGCAGCCTGACAGCTGATTGGTGGAAGAAACACAAGGGAACAGAGCAAGGCTGATGAGACTAATACAACATAGGTGATCACAGGAAAAAGACAGGACAGGAAGTCAATCAACCACACAAGAGGCACAGGAGATTAAAAAATAAAACAGGAATCAAACTAAATCAAAACCAAGATCGTGACAATCCATGTTACTCAGAGAGAGTGTTTCTGAGAAGTGATGTTCCGGTTGAAGTCATTTCAGTGAATTCCCTATTTGATTGATCATTGAAATCATCATTGATTATGTTTCTATCAATTCATGGATGGAGTGTCTCAGCACTCAGCATGCTTTCCGGTGGGTTGTCTCCAGTCTATTGTGACCAGTTAGAGGCTTTCAGTGGCTGCCGACTCCACCGCGGCCCTAATGGCTGAAACCCATCTGATAAAAGGAGAGAACACCCACTCTGTTCTCCCCTCACTACATATCCGCTGCGTTGGCCTGCAATTAAATTTGTCTCCTGGCTCCAGCCGTCATTACTACCAAAGGCACATTCATCAAAAGAGATATGCCCCGCGCTTTGACTCCGCTGCTCTTTATATGATGTGTGCCGTTTGTTAGACAACAATCATCTCATCTGCTGCTCCGGGCCGCTCACTGTCCTGTTTGAAGTAAGGCTTCAATCAACAAGACATACAGACACACTGTTCAACAGCATGGATTTCCAGGTTGCTATCGGCAACCATTTTATCAAAAACGTGGCGATCAATTCTCTGCCTTCCGTTACCATCAGTGACAACCTCTTTTTAACATATAACAACAGGGACAAAAAGACGTGCGTCCCAAATTAAGTATGTTTCTTATATGTGTTGCATTAGTGATATTCAAATATCACAATCAGAACCTAAATCAGACAACGCTGCATCTGTTTTAGAGACAATGGCAAAGCAAGTGAAGGTGTGAGACCGAAGGCAGAGGTTTGCAAATGGACGGTACCAATAATTGGGCCAACTTGGTCGCATTACATGATTGCATTTGGAGTGAACAGACACGCACACACACAGAGGAGCAGAATGGTTTGTTGACCGCTGCGTGCTCTTGATGTGAACAGCTGCATATCGCGGAGCTTCAATCCTGTCTGAACATGGTCCCTCTCCTCTAGCGCCAGCACATAACATCTGAAGATGCTTCCTTATCAGCCGAGAGCAGAGCAACAGTGTGATGCACAGCAGAGAGGTCATTTTTTTCTGAAAATATGATGACTTTATTCTCATTAAATTACGACTTTGGTATCGTACTACTTCAGAGAACACAGATATGTGGGACATGTTTTGAATATGCATGAGCAGAAATCTTGGTAACACACATATGAGCATAAATAAAGAGGTTATATTAATTAAATTGAATTTAAATTAATCAATGTGTTATTGACTTGAATAGGTGCCACACACACTTTTAAAGAGGTTACTTACCCAAAGACAGAAAAATGCATAAAGGAGTAAAACTCGCTTATGTGTTGACTTAGCAGAGATAACATTAAATGAGAAAATGTAATCTCCAGGAAATCAAATTTGAAGGCAACTCAAAATGTGTGAGAGCCACACTGCATTGTATTCCAATATATTACTGTTTATATTTAGAATTGTCACCTGGAACCCGGATTTTGTGTTTTCCTTTACATAAATGAAGAAATAAATTGGGAGCCTAAGAATTCCCCAGAATGCAGGAAATAAAGTGTTTGACACTTGAAAAGTCAAATAATTACCTCCTAACGTCTAACCCTAAGCACGTTTCCTTAACCTCTGTGGAAAACATCATGGGGTGAAGGAAAGATGGGAAGGAGAATTCATGAGGAGTTAGGAGAAGACAACCGCAGTGTTTAGCAAATCCGACTCCACTTTCACTAAGCGACGTAGTTATGACGCAACGGCAAGCGCATGTTAGTGACGTCAGTCGCAGCCAGCGGTGAAACTACAATGTTCCGAAGATGGACTACAAAAAGCGCAGTTTAGATACTTCGTCCGTCTTCTTACAGTGTTGCGTCATAACGACATAAACAATCCGGTTCAAAATATTACTTTATTAACGAGGTTGGAATAGAAATGAACGAAGGAATATGAAAGTGAAACCAACGCATTTTTCACAGAGTACAAAGCTACTAAACTGTCTTTTTGTTCAGTTTCAAACATGCTGAATTAAATGCGCTATCCCACAAACGATGTGTGTCATATACTGTATGTGTGTCTCATATCCCTTTATGGTGTTATGGTTTATTTACATGCAGATTATAATCTGATCATTAAAATATGCAGACAACAGTTTATGAAACACCACACAACTCGTGTTGACTTGCTATGTTTTATTTTAATGTGACAAAATAGTTGATTAAAAAGATGATAATCATAAACATGACTGAAGAGCTCGTCCAGTTAAACTCTTTCATCAAAGCTTCTGTAACTGAAGTCAAATACAATAAAAGAATGAGGGCTGAGGCTGCAGTACAACACCAGAGAGAGAATATCAAATACATCAGTTTGATCACTTTACAGCGGTTTTCAGCAACGATACGTTTGTAGTTTGCCAGCAGGTTTAACAGATTATTGAAAGTATTTCCAAGTTATAGCAAGGGTTGTATACATGATCTGCGTTTGTCGGTCATGATCATTTGTTCTCGTGAACGGCCAAATGATACGTCACTTTAAATGTTGCCGCCACAAGGAATTGTGGGTCGGCATGATCTCCTTTCCTTTCGTAAAGGCAGGTCCAGTGGTTCCTATGCTCAAGGGGCTACGCTAGGAAGCATTGAAGCTCCTTTCCTTTGCGTTTGGACAACTCGACCGGCACTTATCATGGCGGCCACTTAGGTACTTCCGGGTCATTTCACTCAGTTAGGAAGGTTCCTCACCAAAATGGACTATTCGACCGCAGCCTAAAACTTTCCTGGGGAAAGTATGTATGTGACCCGACCAAAGCATGAAGTGTCGGGAGGCGAAGTATCTCTGCATCTTTGAGCTGGACGGAAGAGTATTCTGCATAGCATGTCGAGCACCTCAATAAGTGACACATGAAGTTCACTAGTTCAAGGTAGCACATCCTACAGAACCACAAGGCTAGACAAGCACTGGAGCTTTACTGGCTGGCATCACTACTTAGTGTCTTCATAATAAGTTGACAAAAAATGGCGACCATATTTTAGTTTTTGCAACTACCAAAAGCTGGTTGCCAGTCCTACAAAAATGTAAAGGTTTGTGTTGAAGCATGAGACTTATGTTGAAATTGTTACATTACTATTTGTTCTTACTTTCTCTATTGGCTTGGTCTTTGCCATTATACAGTATATACACATACGACATCCTCTGTCTCGGTACAGGAAAAACTCTCCCGAAAACCTTTTAACAGGGAGAAAAGGGAAGTTTAAACAGCTCATGCCTGAACATAATTTGTTGTTAGTGTTGAGGACTGTTGATATACTTGCAGGCAGTAATAGATGAAAACATGCATGCATTTGCATTTTAACAGTTTCAACGTCATGCCAAACATGTCAATGTATTGTGCTGCAGAGATGTCCAACCAGCGAAGTCCAGCTCGTCTTGTCTTTCTACTTTTACTTGTTCCTCAAGAGGCGATAGTGAGTCTGTAGCATCCAGTCTGTCCTCAGTCCAGATATCGAAGTAGTAGAGGTGAACCGAGGGCTTGTGGGTAACACATCCATGGTCCATGTGTGTTTTAAAGTTTGTTTATCGGATAAAATACAAAATGGCCGAAATGAGAAAACAGCATTCATAGACATTTATTGTATGTAATCCACGTAACCATGAACGGTGAAGTCTGAATTCCACTAAAGCACAGACAGAGCGGTGCGGCTGGTGGATGGATCTAACAAACAGTGATATATTAGCCAGGAGATCGCTGTTTGTTCCCGTGTGAAACGAAAAGTCAACGTTCATTTATTTGTCATCTAGCTTGCATAATGTAGATCCGGCACTTTAATAGCTATTTTAACCCAAACTACAATCTATTCCTAAACCTAACTATGTGGTTCTGTTGCCGAAACCCAACTGAGTTTCCTGTGAAAACAAAAGTTTATTTTAAAAAGGCCGTACCCATATAAATAATGGAAATAGACACGTGTTGCTGTCTTTTGCAGGAAAACTCATGGTAAAAAATAGGAACCATTGTTTGAGGATGCATTGAAATAATACATATTTTTCTCCTTTGGGTGGAACACAGCTTCAGCTATGCAGTACTGAATGACTCATAATGTAGACTTTCTGCAGCTTCTGCCTGTAGGAAGGTAAACGTACTCTATGATAGGTCATAGTTGCACGCCTCTTGGGGTGAGCTTCTGTGCAGAGATGTTCAGCATCTGGATCATTGTGCATGAAACAGACAGCAGTTGCTCTGCTAATACAGGCAGCAACATGTTGTTCTGAAACCAGTTGGGATGGCCAGTGCTGTCTGGCTCTTCTTAGGAAACATCCGAGCAGAGCCACGGGCGGCAAAGGATAACAGCAGGGGGACAAATCCCATTCTAGCTGCCAAAACTTGCATCTGTGCTTAACTGGTCCAAACCGTGGTCACGTCCAGGTTACACACATGCTGGGTCAGCCTGCTGGTTAGAGCCAAAGTCAAGACATAAGCTTGTGTGGCAATAGATGTTTGAACATTCAGCTAAGTGGAGGGATTTCCAAGCTCACAATGGGGCTTAAAGGATTACCTCATATGCTGTCACTTTGGATTTAGAGCCTGTTCAAACGATGTGCATGTGTTCGACGCACGTAAAAGAATATTTGTGCAGAAGTTACAATTGATGTCATATCATCTTTTAATTCAGCAGACCATCTGTCAGCGCTTTCAGAAGTCTTACACACCAAGCAATGATTTATATCTATGTTACAAATCTGCGCCATCTTCATCCCAGTAAATGCTCTGTTATACAGTAACCATCGTGTGGCATTAGCTATTTAACTGTGGCTTGGTACTGTTGGATTTTAATTGGCAGTTATTAGCCATAGAGTGCAGCTCCTGCACCATAAAGCCAATATTTACTCCCAGCACTGATAACTGGAAACAGCTCATTTAGTGGAAATGTCTTTGTTTGCTGTAATAGCCTGAGCCTCCCTTCCTGTCTGCCTCCTTCTAATCACCACCCATGTTTAGACAGTTCAACTCTCTCATCCTGCTCTCGTTCCATTTTACACTACCTCCAACACCCCAATCCTCTTTTTCCTCACTCTTCTCTGTCCTCTCTCCTTCTCATTCTTTTTTTCTGCAAGAGTTCATTTACTCCACTGTTTAATGTCTGGCCACATGCTCCAAAGAAATAGGGGGCATAATTTCACCTCTACTAAAGGTCCATCTACAATTTCAGCTATTAAAAAAAAAAGCCACCTATTAAATGAAGCTCAAGCGTAAGTTCAGTAAGGAAGACAGTAGTTACTTGCTGGTTCATTCTCCTCCACCCCGGGCACCGCCAGTCAGCAGTCGGTCCTGCGTTATTCATCAACGGATTACAGCAATCTTCATCATCATCTTCATCATCATCGTCATCATCATCATCATCATCATCATCATCATCATCATCATCATCTTCTTCTTCTTCTTCTTCTTCTTCTTCTTCTTCACCACCACCACCACCACCACCACCACAAGTGTCTGGACTCCAGGGGGAATTCTGCTGGTGCAGATGTCAGCATCACTACCCCTTGCTTATCCTAGTTCAGGATGGAGTCCAATCGCCAAAGACTTTGCACAATTCGTGTGTGTGTGTGTGTGTGTGTGTGTGTGTGTGTGTGTGTGTGTGTGTGTGTGTGTGTGTGTGTGTGTGTGTGTGTGTGTGTGGCAAATATAAGCAATCACAAAGATGTCTGCTTGATTTGGTGCACTTTTGATATACTTTCTATAAACTATGTATTCAAAGCAAATAGCAGCAACAATGGAAAGTGCAGGCAGATCAGACTTCTGCCTGAGAAGTGATTTTTTTTTAAACAACTTGATGATAAAAGAGGATACATTAGAAAGAAAAGCCTGTCTCTAATAATAGACTGACTCATTTCATCTATTCATAGATCTGGCAGATATGGCTAATAAGACTATTGCACAGCTGTTGGATGGATGGAGCAAGAAAGCCTTTCACACAGGAATGAAATCAGCATACATTAAAATGATAACTCATTCAGGATTGCAGAGCAGCATCACAAATGCAGAGTAAAAGCCTCGCCATCGCCAACAAGACCTCCTATTATCCCTTCCCCCGTGTCTCCATTCCGAGCTGTATTGCAAAAGACAGCAACAGATTTCTCAGTTTACAGCTCATTAATTCAGAGCGGTTACTCCAGAAATGGCAATTGTCCATGACGAGAGAAAAAAAAAAAAAGCTTCCATTTTGTACCTCAGTCTGACATGGAAAGAGCATTTAGGATTCATTAGGAAACATGCAGAGTGACCAGAAAAAAACACATGTTGGATATACTATAAGATTCCAGTGAAACATGCTACCACCTTACTTGAAATACAAATTTACAATGTTGCTCATGCGTTGCCACAGCTCTATGATCTGCAATGAAGCTGGAGATGGTGTTGTGTTTGATGATATTAAAGTAATTTTGTTCACCTCAGTTGCAAAAATGAAGAGCAACAACCTTTCATATCATTTCAACCCATTACAACACCATAAACTACAATGACAATCACTACAATGCAGTTGAATCAACACCCAAAAGTTAGTTTAATAAAGGCAGGATTAAATAAAGATATGACAATTAGATTCAATTTGATTGCATGATTCTTTTTTTCTGGTAAGTCTGTGAATTGAAGGTTCTGTTCATTAGAGTTTGATCACCATACTCACTGACAGTCATTGACACAACAAGTCCTCGAGGCTAGACTGCAGTCAGTGAAGAAGAAGAATTACTTCAATTTGTAACTCAGTGAATGCCTTTACACAGCTTGACAATGACCAATGAATCATAAGAAAATGCTAAATAAATAAAACTATGTGATTGACCAAAAAATTCTAAATGTCTTAGCTTTGTTCATACATTTCCACCATATCACACGGTCTTAAACAGCAGGGAAGGATCGCTCAGTTAGCATGGAAATGGATCTGTTGACTTGCAAGCTAAGTAGCTACTACGATACACACTTCTCTTTTCTGGCCTAAAAGTTAAGGATCAACGCTCAACCTTTGTTAGTTTGTCAACTCAAGGTCCACTCAAGGTCCACTTCCTAGCTATTTCCAGAGCTTTCATCCAAGAAGTCTAAAGGTGCTAAGAATGGAACCATAATGACTACTGAGTTTGCATGTCAACAGATCCATCTTGATGGTCGCTAATGATGGACTTTGGGTTGGGATGGTTTTACCAACTGCCCTTTTCAATGTCAAAAATGAACGTTGACTTGTTAAAGAAAAGGCTGTTGGTATGAGACAGGATGACTCCAGTGTCAAAATCACTTGATACCCCAAGCATCAAGGTTGTCCTCTCAGAGATGACTGGGGTTGCTTGTCAGAAAAGGGGACTCATGGGTTGATTTTAGTGTTTGATCAAACAATCAAATATGTCTTTTTCTCTACTGATAATAAAACCGCACTTGCCAACTTTGCAACTTGATAGCCAAAAGTGAAGGTGAAAAATAACATGAAGGTTTACCTGGAAAGTGTTAAAGAACCTCACAACCCATGTATGTAAGATATCATTAACCTGCACAATATAAATTATAATCTTTAGTAGCTGGTGATGTATTTCAAGGCATTTTATGATTACATTTCCATGATACAGAGAAACCACTAGTTTACTACATTTTAAAAACTATAAATGCCTTGTGACCAAATCCAAATGAGGTGTATAGATAGAACAGCCGTAACAACATCAACAAGGAAGCTGCCTAGGATTAAGAGTGTAATTAACAATTTGTAGTCCTGAAAGGAAAGCATTTATTTGCGCCTTGGGCTTTCCTGCCAGATTGCTAGTGTTTTTTTTTCCTCCCACAAGCTTTTCAGTTCATGCCTACGAACATTTCACACTTTGTTGTGTGTAATATTAGTTTTTCTATATAGTTGCTTATGTGGCTCAAATATGGTCAGATAAATATGGTATTTTAAGCACACAATGTGTTGTTTTTTCAGAGATTATCTTCTAACGTTTATCTCCTAATCATTTGAATTGTTTGTTTTTATGCCCAAATAAAACACCGTAGATGACTTGAGAAAAGTAAAAGGTCAACTTTGAGACATTTTAAAGGTTCACACTGACTTTGGGGCAGTTTAACTTATTTCCTGGAAGGTAGTGGAAAACATTGTCAGGAGTATTGTATACTAGCTGCTAAAACAAAACGAAACAACCACAGAAATGATCTGTATCGGCTGATATGGTGCATACACAATCAGCGATCAAAAAAGAGTGATCATAAAGAATGATGAAGTTATATTTGTTCTCTTTTTTTTTGCTGTGTAACATGAAACCATGATACGATTTGAGTTTTATGATCAGTTGCAACACTAAGCATCAGTAAAATGAATACATCTTTGGATTGTTTGTAAAAATGACACAAAAACATCACTTTAGACAGGTGGTGGGCATTTACGGTAATTAAAGAATGATCGTTATAAAAAATCTATCAATACTTAAATACATTTTGAATGAAATAATTTTAATTAAAAACTTTTAGATTTCAAATGTTTCAAACTAATTGATATATAGCAGTCTTCTGCTGTCATCTGTGTATTACTTTAGCTGATTTTCTGTGTCATCTGAAGCACTTTTAGAAGTACCCACTCTTAAGACGGTTTTCAAAAAGCTCTGTTTTTTGCCGTGGAAAAACCAGCATAGTCTGTCCACAGGGTAAAAAACCAAGAGTGTGTTTTAGTGTGTGTAATTTAGGACATTTGTATGCTTTAAGGCAGCCCCCTCAGCGAGCGTGGGAATGAAACCAGAAAGGGAAAAGACAAGAGAAAAGGATGAGGCGCCCCAACAGTGAGCAGGATTCTCCCCCACTGTCTCTCCACTGATGGACTGAGCTCTGACAAAAGACTGTCCAAGTGCAGGCCAGCCTCCAGCTGCCGAAAAGAAACGGACATATTATTACCACATCAATCTGCTTTTACAGCCCGGCTCTCTGCCCTGTTATTATCATTACACTCTGCATATATTAATAACTCATTTTCCATTCATGAAATACCTGGCACTTCAATAGTGGATCATCTATGTATAGCAGCCTGTCTCATTGTTCCTCCCCCGTGCTCAGGCTGCTTCACTGCAATCAGTTTGCCACAAAACTGGATAAAGCCTCCACACAATGAATACTGCACACAGAAATAATAATCGGTGACAATAAAGATAGGTCTTTCTTTAAAGCAAAGATGGAAGATGGAAGAACATGACGCAAAACATAGGGAAGAAGTTTAGACAGTTTTCTGTATAGAGACTCTGACACCGAAGACCGCTGTTTGCATCCTGTCAATGGTAGTTTTCAACCAAGTAGTTGTTTTGCATGAAGTTTACCAAACTTTGATTACAGAGGAGACAGAGCAGGAGTCATACTTTGTTGTTTTGGACTTAATTGGTGGACTTTAGTCAGTAATCCTTTGGTAAAGTATGATACAACTCCAATATTTCATCGTGAATTAAATGTCCAATAATGGTCGTATACGACAAATCATAGGTTTATTGTGGTCCTCAAGCACACAATATAAACTAAAGTGCAGAGGTCAGTCTACAGCAGCATACTGCTAAACCACAATAATCTGGTAGATAGTTATTGTGAAGTTACAGTAACATATAGTAATTACACAGCAACATACTGTTAAATCACAGTAATATCCTCCATAGCTACTGAAGTCACAGTATACTGCTGTGTTTTCACAATTATTTACTGTAAAAATGTTACTGTACCTTACTTTGAAACCAATACATTGTAGCAAATGCTAATTCTGGTCAATATTTATGTTTTCTTAAATAGTAAATGTGGTTCAGTGGTGAACAACGTCCTTCAATCAGAGGATTGGTTCGATCCCGCTAGTCCATGTCGATGATATGTGGCATACATTTCTCCTGTAGCTGTACCTACGGTGTATGAATGTGTGTGTGAATGTTAGATACTCCTGATGGGCAGTGGCACCTTAGCCACTGCCATCAATGTGTGAATGGGTAAATGATGACAAGTAGTGTGACAGCGCTTTGAGTGGTCGGAAGACTAGAAAAGCGCTGTACAAGTAAAGGTCTATTTACCATTTACCATGACCAAACCAATGCCATAACAACTAGATGGATAAACCAGCTACTTCCAATTGGTTCGGACAAACTAACAACCTCAAATAATGCCATTGTGTCACATAAATAAACAACCGAAGGGAAAGATAGACAGACGCATATGAAACGTTAAACACCATACAATTGAGGACTGACCTGGCAGGCGTTATAGAGGAGCTGGTGCTCAAACTTCTTGATGCCCAGGATCTGCTGGAACATCTCGTACAGCTGGTCCTTGCTTAAGATGAGCTCCGAGGCGGCGCTGGCCGTCATTCTCTGCTGGTGCTTCCTGGGGTCCTCCTCGCCTCGGTAGATGGTGTCGAACTTGGCGATCCAGGAGCTCAGCACTGTCTCTTTGCTCAGGCCGTCGATCTCAGGCAGACTGCGCACCCGCTTTTCTATGTGCTTCTTAAAAACCTCCCGCGAGTCGCTGGCCGAGCAGCCACCGCTCTGCACCATCCGGGACACACGGTCACTCTTCAGGAAGACCTGCAATCAATTCATGAATTGGCAGGTTGGTTGTTTTATTTTATCCAAAAGATTTCTGATTTACATGATTTTCATCAGGGAGGCTGGCTTGAAGTGCGGTTGAATGAGGTACTTCTTCATAGTCAATATAGATAATAATTATGTTACATAACTCCACAGTGGAAGAAGTTTGTAGAAACAGGCAGGAGTACCAACACAGGAGCAAAGCAATGTACTGCTGTGGATGGGCACAGCAGCTAAATATATGTTAGTAAATATCAGTTCAAGTGTATGTTATAATTAGAAATATTTTCACCCCTTTATCCAACACATTCTCATCCCAACTGGTCACATACTGACTCGTGGTTATGACCCTTGGCGTCACATTCTAACGCAATGGGCTGCTCAGCGTGTGAAGCTATGGCGCTCCACTCCGGGGGCAGTAATCAGGTGGTAATGTTGTGAATTCAAAGATTAAAACTAAGTTTATGTCTATGCAACAAAACCACTTAGTTAGGTTTGGGATACATGATTGTCGTTTGGGTCAAAAACCCTTTGTTGGTTTTACACAGGACATGAGCAGCAGTCTTATGGTCGAAAGTCCTCTGTTTATCCTATGAGTCATCTCACTCCTGTCTCAAAATAACGTGGATGGTTTACATTGTCGTTACTTGAAAGCAAGTCTCACAAAGGCTCGTGCAAGCTCTTGTGCATCAGTATCAGGGGAGCGACAAAGCGTTGGTATTGGACATCCTGGGAATTTTAATGGACGGCCAAAACAGTATAGATTAGTCGTGAAAATAATAGAAATATAGTGTACACTTCAACTGATATTGATTATTTTAGCCTATTTTAGTACCTCATCAACATAACACTTTAAAACATCCCAACTTTCCCTGAACATACTAGATGTGATTTTTCCACATTCATACTTTACTAATACTTTACTGATGCACCTTGCAGGAGTGTTCCATTGCTTGTGATACATTGATCAGTATCCTGCACTACCACTTATATATATATATATATTAATATATATATATCATCGTCATCTGTACCCCCCATCTTTTTCCACATATATTGTATTTGACTATATACATACATCAGTGTATATGAAATATGTATATGTACTGAGCATCTTTGTTTTTTTTTTTATTAAGAAATGTATCAAAATGCTACCTCACTATAAAACAGAGGGCATGTTTTCATGAAGGGAATATATAACACACTTTGAGGATGTGGACACCACTTTGTAATTGTCATTGTCATGTTCAGTGTTGTGAAAAACCCAGATTGAATTCCATTGGCCTCCATGTATTGAGAAATTCCAGAGATTTAAAACTTAGAAAAATCTAAACAAAAGTGTGTGAATAGTGAGCACCCTCATCGTAGCCATCCGAAACACTGAATGTTCTTAACTTCTTAACGTTGCTTTTCTACAAATTAAGAGATTAAAGAAAGGTCTATATAATCACAACCATACTTGGATGGCCGTAGATTGTGATTGATGGGTGGTAAATTCCTGTCACCTGCTGTCAGGCTTCTCGTAACCCTTTGTCCCTTTTCTCCTCTACCTTTCTATTTCTGTCTCTTCTTCCTTCCGCTCGCTATCTGCCTGCGTCACTTCTAGCCTGAAGCTACAGCCGGGCTGAGAGCTGTGGGTTTTAATTGAATTGGATAACCTGTGCCACCAGCTTCATCTGTTAAATATCACGCCGTTCCTATTTGGCTTGCTTGTGCTGCCACATTAACTGATAAGGAAGTGCCAGTCAGTGTGTCATGGCTATCAGCCCAACAGATGCACTGCCTTTTTTTGCTCTATCAACCCAAAAGCCCTCAAATCTCCGAACTAGTGTAACACTTACATTCTACTTAGTATGGGGATATAAGCAAACATGGTCATGCTTTATATTAAGGTACACATAATAATGCTTATTAGCATGCATATAGGCTCTTTATTAGTCAATATAGGGCACTACTTAATGACTTATTCAGCATGAGTATTCTATAGACTTTGAAGAGTTTACACTGTATTACCTCCTAATTACTGCTTAATTATATTAAATACATAAGTTGTACATAAATTATGATCGTAAAATGATTTAAGTATGAGCCAAAGGTATCAGTACCACGATAATTAAAACTTACAGTAAGACATATGGTCTACTCTGAAGTAACATATGTTCCCCATTTTAAAGGGAGGTCTTTTCATAACGAATTCACTCAGAATTAGATTTTTTTATTTATTTACCCACACAGGTTCTCTGGAGTTGCCTCCTCTTCACACTAAATGCATTACAGCACACCACAATTACAAGAGGAGGCCTATTGAGACGCACAGGTTCAATTCCCATTCAGTGGGAGAAGAACACAGTCAGCACCAGTAAAAGCCTTGAAGAAACGTAACTAAATATTTTTATGGACATCAGAAAATCTCTGAAGGGGTCTATTAATAAAGGAGATATCTGTGCTTTGTTTTTATAGCAACGATGCTTTTTTTTCTTTGTGTATTTTAAGCAGACATTTTGACAACAACAAAAAAAGTCATGTTTTTAAATGACAATTTAATTATAGTCCTTTTTGCCATATTATTATTATGTTACGTAATGTGCCAACATAACATACTTTGTGTCCGTCACGTTTGTAACGTACTCCGCTTACGTCATGTACGTAGCTTCTTAAAAAATGTTTTATGTTAACCATGTGGCGAAGTCTATCAGACTACCCTGCATGTTGAGAACTGGTTCTAAAGGGCAGTGCAATAAGAAGGGATGCCAAGAGATCCTGACCAAGTGGCCTTATGTGATGAATAATAACGTGTTACAATGTCAAAGATCTGAAGCTCATTGTACACGCGGTGAGTAGCTTTGGTTATATGTCAAATGTTGAGTTGTAAATGAATAGTACAACCCAGACTGTAAATAAATGTGAGGTGCAGAGAAAATGCTGAGCTCATCTGTCATCCCATTTCATTTCCCTTTTCTATTCTTGGTGGATCCAGCTTGTTGAATCCTGGTGGTTCGGGAGCACATTACTAAGACTGCCTTGAGGAGCTCAGTGCACGCTCTGCATCATTTATCAGAGCTAAGACAAGTTATCTCCGCTGAGATACTTTACTCCACATTATTAGAGTCCCTCTTTGGACAGATTCATTTTAAACAGCTTGCAAGGGGAATTAAACTGCTTGCAAAATGTAGTTTAGACATCTGAAATGATATCACGGTTGTAGAAATTTCATTTTGTGCAATATACCGTATTGAGTGTAGCATACCTGGAAAATAGATGGTTCTGATTCTGATTTTTATGAATATTATCTTATTTAATTAACGTCTAGTATTTAACTGACTTTTTTCCCCTCAGATCCCAGGAGGTCACACACAGCACACAATGACGGGTTAATGTCTTATCAAACACAGAAGCCGTATATAATACATACAGTCAGGGCCATAAGTATTTGGACTGTGACACAATTTGTCTATAGTTTCCTCAATATGTGGTTGAAGTGTAGACTTTCATCTTTAATTCACTTTCATAATAAACTATTTAGGAATTACAGCCATTTGTTCACAGTCCCCAACATTTTCGGAGTTTCAAAAGTAATTGGACAATTGTCTTTGATGGCCAGGTGTGGCTTGTTCCCTTATTATTTCATGACACATTAATTCAAAATGTGGAATTTGCATTTAGTAGCTAGTCCAGGGCATGAGGACCAAAGAGGTGTCAATGCAAGTGAAGGAGGCCATTAATAGCAACAAACTACACAAACCTATCAAGCAGATAGCAGAAACATTAGGACTGACCAAATCAACAGTTTGATACATTCCCAAAAATAAGGAATATGCTGGCAAGCAAACGGAAGACATGTAAAGTAGCTAGCAGAATTCATTCCTAGGTGAAGAAAAAAAACTTCATATCATGAATGCTGAGGTCAAGAATACTCTGAAGGAGGTAGGCATGTCATTGTCAAAGTCAGTCAAGAGATGCCTGGTGTTCATTGAGGATGACACAGCTGGTAGAAGTAGCAGGATGAGTTTTAAGGTGTTTAGGGCTATGCTAGCTACTCAGATTCAGCCAAATGCTGCAAAACTGATTGGACGACGCTTCTCAGTACAGATGGATAATGACCCCAAAACATACTGTGAAAACAGCCAAAGAGCTTCTCAAGGCAAAGACATGTAATATTCTTCAATGGCCAAGTCAGTCACCTGATTTCAACCCAAGTGAGCATGCTTTTCAGTTTCTTAAGATGAAACTGAAGGCAGAAAGACCCACAAACAAGCAGCACCTGAAGGCGGCTGCAGTAAAGTCCTAGCCAAGCATCTCAAGGGAGGAAACTCAGCATTTGGTGATGACTATCGGTGTAATACTTCAGGCAATCATTGACTGCAAAGGGTTTTCCTCTAAGTTTTAAAAATGATCATTATATTCACTCTAATGATCTATATCATGTCCAATTACTTCTGAACCTCTGAAAATGTGGAGGGCTGTTTAAAGATGGCTGTAATTCCTAAACAGTTAATGCCATATTTGTGTTATATCCATTGAAATAAAGCTGAAAGTCTACACTTCAACCACATATTGACTGCTTCATTTAAAATCCATTGTGTCGTGTAAATAGGCAAAATTAGAAAAACTGTGTCACAGTCCAAATACTTACGGCCCTGACTGTATGCATTCAATCAAAAGGATTTATAGCAAGGTTAGTAAAAGACTAAATTAAATATCTGTTTTGTGAGTATACTGGTGACAGAATTGCAACACATAATATAGACTCACCTCATAGTAGCTCTGGACAGCGTTGATGAAGGCCTCATCAGCAACGATCTGGGTTTCTCCGTTGAGGAATGCCTGGAAGCGCTCTTTGACTGTCTGCAGATGCTGCTTACTGATCTATCAGAGACATAACAGGAGCAAAAGAGGATATAAATTATGAAACTTGAAAACTCTGTGAAGTAATCACCTGTGCTTACAAAGCACCTACTTGATCATCCAACAGGACATAAAACAGTTTGCTAAGGCTCACAGCGGAAGAACCTTTAACCAAAAGTACTATTCACATTTAACTACACCCAACTGTACTGTGCTGTGAGCTTTTATTTTGAAGTGTCTGTTTTGGAACTCCAGTGTCCAAGGAGGTTGGTTGTGTGTCTATATTCCACTTCTTTTCGACAGGTGATGGTAGCCACTGTGTGATGGTTGCCCAGTTACCACCTACAATCTCCCCATTGACACAGTGTGCAGCAGGATGTGTTATAATTAAAGTTACCCAATGAACATTATCATATGTAGAACTGAATCCTCCTTCAAGAAAGACAATAGCATGACAATGAAATGACCAATAAAAGCCTCCCTCCCAGCTAGCAGACTCCACACCCATTGGCCAGTCGCCGTCCGCAGCCCTGGTAACCGTTACCATGGCCACTGCAGCAGGGGAAGCAGTATGAGATTACAGCTTCCATAATGGGGGTCAAAGTTCACAGTTCAGATTAACTACGGTGGAGACAGCTGTGTGGCAATGTATATCCATAATATATTGGTCGTTGGTCAGTGTGTTGTCTCACTTGGTAGAAGAACTAAAAGAAGTAATATATATTCAAAACTAAAGCAGCTTAATACATTTGCAGATATTCTGTGTCATGACTTTAGTTGATATAACATATAGGGTACCAGGCCCCTCAAGAATTATCACCTTTAATTTAAACCTTATTATTGAAAAAGGATACCAGCAAATGATCTGCCGAAAATCACTTCTACAGGGAAATACCTCCAAATACCTCCTCCCACTTTGTTTTTGAGAGACCAGCCTCCTTATTCACAAGACTGTAAAAAGTGGACTATCAGGAAAATGTCAATATAGGTCATTTTAAATGTTCCTGGAGAGGACAGTCTCCAAAACATTTGAATTGTTAGAAGTTATGTGGTTTTTGGGTGCAGCTTTATGTTTAAAATGAAAGGTTTCACCCACCTGACCTCCCATTCTGAGGTCCACTATACAAGCCTGAGAGTCTGTGTCCCTCTCTGTCAGCCAAGACCATGGGACACTGTTTCTGCCCCATGCTCCAGTCATGTCTTCACTAAATCCCTACATCAAAGTAAATGACTGTGTTAAATAGACATGTAAAATTGTCTCATATCCATGGTAGACCCTTGAATTGAATAGTATTGAAAATCGTATTATGGTAGACTTTGTGATGCCAGCAAATACCGTATTGTTGTCCAAATAATCAATATAATATGGTATTGTGAATTACGCTCCCACTGCTTTGTGCTGCTTTGTATCTCCACAGACATGCATAACTGTTCATCCCATTGGTTGTCAGGTCCAGGCTCTCAGCCAGGAGGTCTTGAGAGTTGTCCAAGGGTGCTCATCATAATTAAGAATAACAAGCATCACCTCATTGTACGTCCATTTTAATTTACTAAATAAATAATCTCTGTTGAATACTCTGCAACTGTGGGTTTCACTGTAAATAATCATCCTGTTATAATACAATGAACATATGTATATGTCTACAATCGATTGAGAGCATTATAAAAGTTCTCTTTGCTCACACTAACTTGACCTTGTGACAACTCCGTAACTGCTGGGACTAAATCCAAACCAAGGGTCCAGAGATAGAAGACGTCGGACGCTAAACAGAACTGTAAATTCCTTGCATAAAGAACTTGTGATTCTGTGCTCGATAGATAGATCTGCCTTGACTCATAAAGGCAGTGAGTATCTGAGATTTATGTTCAGAAAAGGCAACAAGATTTTCTCTCGCAAGATTAATTGAAAGCTGTGCACATGCTTGGCTCACAGGCGTCATTCACACTCATGCTGTGGTTAACATTAGATGCTGTTCCGCTTGCTCTCTCATCACATGCGGTTTCTGAGAACATGCTAATGAAGTAATTTGTGCTTTATTTTTAGTACAGAAACGAGAGAACTGTTGGAAAAACTGTTGGAAGTTGTAAGCCAGTATTCGAATATTAAGCCGGGCAAGTGTACAAAAACTGTGATTAAGGATGTAAAATGGCACTTATAATTTACTCAGTATTTATTTGGACAATGCATAACGTTATAGTAAAGAGTACTCAATTGTGACTGCTGTTTTACTTTTAAAAGAGTGTACTAGTATACATTTTAACTTCAGATTACATGTCAGATAAATGAGTGGTTTCTAACATCTCTCCTGAAAGGGAAGTTTGGCCTGCTGATTCGACCGCTCAAACAGTCAGCACCACTGGCCATGACACACAGCTCATGGCAGGGATAGCTGTCTGTTCGTCTATGGGCACTCTCACACTCACTTTTTTGTGACTATATCAATAATGCTCAGAATGTATAATACAGACTCATATGCAGATATTTGTGTCGTAGACCTTGTAAAAAGTTATGCTTTTGAGTTTTGTCTGGAGAAGTCAGAGCATGTCAGACTTTGAAAACCCCTGGAACATAACTACTCAGCTCTGACACGGTCAGATTATGATGGTATTCGATTTATAAACCTCATAATGACACACACAGTGGTACTATATGGAGTGTTTCTTTTTCCATGAACCATCTTCCCCTCAGGGTTTCCACTCTTGGCTCTCTTTTCTGAAGATATCGTTCCACTCCAGTCGCGCATGTTAGGAGGCATCTGTTCTAATGTAATGCTTGGTTGGCACTGCCACTCCAGGGAGACGATGACAGCGACAGAAGAAGAAAAAGAAAAGAGGTAGAGCAATGACAGGAGCATTCCAGAGAGGGAAAAGAGAGGGACGTCAAAAGGAGAGTAGTGAAGAAATGAAAGAAGGGTAATAGAGAATTAAACAGAGGGAAAAAAGAAATATGCATAGAAACGATGAGACAACCTGTCACAGCTAGACAGAGGCCAGTCCAGTGGTGAGCTATGAGAATGTGGAGTGAGGGCCAAACAGTGTAGCAAGGATTACAGCCAAAAGGTAAGCAGTGATGCCAAATTAGCACATTTTCTATATTTGACCACTTTCAAAACTGCACTAATTAATATTTTTTTATATGAACAAAGGATCAAATAGCTTTGTCTAATGTGAAAGGTGTCACGCATTGTGACAAACCAAGAGAATCAGAAACTGACTCTGCAGTTCCCTTCAGCTCCATGGAGCTTTTAACTTCTTTCAGTGTATTTTCTTGTTCTCAGTTTAGTCTCACTACTCTTGTCAACTTTGTTTTCAGATGCGGAATCTGTATTTCTGTCCCATTGGGCAACTTTAATTGGAATGACGCAGTATTCAGTTGTCTCAATACATCCATGATTGAGCTACTGGAGCTAGTTGATGATAGTGGTGAGCCTGGGGGTGATGCACAAAATAAGGAGTTTCTCATTGCACCCCTCCAACCTTCTTTCCATGACTCCCTCTACCCTTCTCGTTCCTTCTCCCCTACACCCTTCCATCTCTTACCCGTCATACCTGGACCTCCATCCCGACAACCCCCACGATCCCACCGCTTCCTCCCTCAAAACCTTTCCACTTCCTAAATCTAACCCTCTCTTTCCATCTTGCAAAAAAAACAATTGAAACCCATATCGCTATTAGCGTGGTCTTTGTTAGTGAACTTAAATTTGCAACACGGACAGACAGACAACAGCGCAGCGTGTCAGCAGAGTCTCTGATGTGAGTGTAGGATAGCCAGTTACTACAGCTGCCATCTGGGAGATATCCCTGCTGTGGATTTGCTTAAGGCCACAGCATGGTGTGTGTGTGAGATTGTTCCAGCCTGCGTGGCTGCTGGAGTGGAGCTGGATGTGGCTCACACGCAGGTGAGATCACACTGACTCATGTCTGAAAGCAGTGGGTATTCAAGGAGCTTATTCACTTTCTCCAATAGAGCAGTATGATAGTTATCTGTTATTTAAATAAGGTTTGTCCTTCGCAGGTGGAGGGGACGCACTCACAAACAGGTGTTCTTACAAATAGAGCTACAGAAGACCAGCTAAGAATGACACTACCAACAGGATGTGCAGTAAGTTCCAGAGATCACGCCTATAATTTAACTCATATATATTAGGTAGATGGCCATTCCAATAATGCTATACTGTAAGTGTGGGTATTGGAGCTGTGTTGGTGAGTTGGTTACCGACAGCAAACTCATATTATAAAGCATTTACATCAAAGATCGAGTTCTCCAACATGCCATTTTCAGCATTTGGCCCACTATTGTCATAAAAAATAAGGAAAATGTCAAAGATTTATATAAAGGCAGCAGGTCACAATAGGTTACACAACTGAAAAGCATCTCCTGTGCTGTAAAACTGAAAATACTAAATAAATAGAGAAAAGAAATGAAACTATAGCTGACCTGAATTGCTCCCAAACAACACATTAAAAGAGCACCGAGCTCACAGGTTATGTCCATGGTCTAGGGAAGTTCAATCAATATTTGGCAACATGAGCTACTCTCTAAAAGCCAGAATCCAGAAAAGTAAGTCTCAAATGTGTGATGTCATCAAGTATAAAGTCTGATGCTGACCCAGAAACAATAAGGGAAGATTTTACTTATATGTATTTCATTCTAGTGTTCAGTTGTGCAACAGAAAACATACCCATATTCTCAGAACATTCCTGTGAGTGCTCTCACTGTATAAGCACCTTCATATTATTTAAACACTGGGTGGATTTGGAGACAGTGTTTACAGCTGGTATTTCAGCACAGTTGCAGCTAAAGATCAGGCTACACCAATATTAGTAATATTGTATATTTGCCAAATTAGATGCAGGCACTACTGGTATACAACGTGATCACTTGTTTTTGCCTCCCTACCTATGAAACAAGCTCTCAGAGACCAGAATATTTCATATTGGTCCAGAGTCCTTGAGACTTTTAGGTCAGGAGAGTAAAATAAGATTATCTGGAAGGCAAAACTCTACAAAAACCAAATTGAGAATTTGAAGAGCTCTACTGAGCTGTACTTTGTACGCATGAAACCAGACAAATGTCCATCTGTGGTCACTGAGAGAAACAATAACGGAGAGAAGGTCAGCTGACGGTGAATGAAGGGTTTTGAGGAGTCATAAAAAATATGAACAAACACTTGATTTTAGTGAGGTGTTACTGTAACAGCTTTGAACCAAAAGTGCACACGACTCTGTTTCCCGGGGCCTCTTCTCAGACTCCACAGATTCTTTCATCAAATGATTGTCAGGCCTGGTCTAAAAGGAGGACCCAGATGCAGGGGATATTCGTACCGGCGCACTTTATTGTTTCCTTTGATCCAAATCAACTCTCTCAATAATCCTTCAAACATAAAGCACTCCCGAAGGAGGGAAGAAAAACAGTGGAAAAAAACAACAACTTACGCACAAAAACTTTCGAGAAAAACCTAACTACGACTGTGGACGCGGGCTTTGGTGCATGGACCACGCAGACTATAAGCACATGAGGGTAATGGGGAACAGGTGGAACCACTCAGGGATCGGGGGAGACAATCAGACCAGTGACACATGAGGAAGGGCAAGTGACCTGAAACGAGAGGAGAGTCAGGCTTCAAAATAAAACAGGAAGTTACGAGACAAAAACCCAAGACAAGACAGCCCTCACCACGGTGTGACAATGATTAAGTCCTGTCTTTTATTCTGGCGGCAGAAGCTTCCTGCCCACTGAGGATCCCTGTAAGGGATTACAATTTTAAAAATAGTAATCATGTAGCATTGGTGCTGGTAGAAGATTTAATGAATAGTAATAAATGAATATCAAGATATGTAACAATTATAACCAATTAAAATATTACTCATTCGCCCATAAATTAATACAAATGAATGATGACACTCAGTTTACGCCATAAACCACCATGGGTATAATTACCAGAATTTAACACAAGATAACATTTTGGAAAATTATGGAGAACTTATTCTTAAGGTGTACAGGGACCTATTATTTCATATACACACAAAACAAATTATCACGTTCTTTATAAATTAAATATGTATTAGACTAACTACATAATTAACTACTAAACAGAAAATAAATGAATACATTATCGAATAAACAAAATGAATGAATGAATAAATAAATAAGATGATGAAGAATACAATGAACAACCACAAACCACAACGGAAAGGATTGCATGTGACCGGGTAGAATCAGTGACTTATGTCTTTAATTAAAGTATACCAATTATATATGTCTGTCGACGTTTATACCGTAAATTTGGCTCCAGACATTTATGCACCGTTCAGTGGCTGAGAGTTTGAGAAGCATTTTATTGTGTAACTTCAATTTATTTGGCCTCGGAAGATTAAACTAATTTACATATGAGAATGATATTGTGTCACCTGAAGGCTCTGACGGGCAGATGGGAGGTTGAGCTGCATGCAGTGGCTGCTGTTCCTCTGTAGGCCTCTATGCTTCTGGTTGGATGATTTCAGTTTATTGAATCACACTCTTCCATTTCTCGCTGAGTACATTTGAGTTTCTCAACTTCTTCATTGAGGTTCGCCTGGAACCGTTCTTCCTCATCTTCATCTCTCGCGGCAGAATGTTGAATCATCCTATCACCCCCCTTTTGTAGCAGCGTCGATCATTACGGCAACTTTGACAGTTTAAAAAGTCTTTCATCTGAGAGTCTTTTCTTTTAGAGTCTCTTGCTCTCAACAGTTTCTGGAATAAATTTTCAGCATGTTGGTGCATAGCACATTAGGCCAGGAATCAGGAGCACAATACCAGAAAAGAGGGGGGTCCACATCTGCTGAGCCAAAACTCAACTATATCAACATCTGATGCAACTTTATTTTAATGGTTAAATTGATAGTTACTGACCCCTTTCAGCCTCAGATGTTAAATCATTTTGAAATGTCTTACAGATGTCATGTTCACAGAACAGCAGACAACAGATGGAAACATTTCACTTTTGGACGATAGGTCACCAGGCAAAATGTCCACCACCCCATCACAGAGGCTCAAGCTTAGCATACATGACCCACACATTAAGAATCCAATGAAGCACACACTCGTGCTCTCGCAGACATTCGTATTGACATTAACCCTTTCTCCCTCTTTCAGCTGGGAACATGTGGGAGCTCCGTGGTGATGACATAACATCAAATGGACGGGTAATCCCAGATTACACACTACACAGCAGACCTACAAAGGATTGAGAAAGTGCTCATCAGGGCGAAAGCTGCTCTTCACACACAGGGTTTGCAAATGAATACAGGGCAGTGGTAAATGCTTTGCAGGATGCACACACACACACACACACACACACACACACACACACACACACACACCATGTTGTGGTTTTAAGCAAATCCTAAAATAAAGGAGGAAAAAGCATGCTTTTAAAACTTTTGCGTAAAAACTGAATACCCACGCTATACAAAGACAGCTTTAAAACAGGCCACCCACTCATTACTGGCACAGGATCAGCTGCTGGCAAGAGTTGAACTGCGACCAACTTCCTCACTGGGCAACAAGGTGTTTACTGCCAAAAGATACTGTTCTTCCCCCATTCAGTGGCATTAAATTAACATTCTGTGATTGGTTTCTTTAGCCACTAATGTCATACTGTAGACAAAGTGTGGAGCTTTCCGTTTAGATATATTTCACTAATCTAGCATTGGCAGATCAGGGATTAATCCAAGGAAATGAAGGCACAGACAGCTTGTAAATCTGCCTCTGTGTCCAATAGTCTTCTGCTCTCTACACTCCTGACCATGCTGCTTCATGCTCTTTAGTTTAGTTAATCCGAAGCAGTTTCAACAGATGTATTTCTACAGAAACAATGCACATTGGCTAAAAGTGTATTGGAGTATGTGACTCAGATGTCTGAGCTTCCTGGGCGGCTTGTTGTGTTGATGCAATGTGATTTCACACACAAGTGTTGGTAGATTTTGGATTAAGAGCTTCTGATAGAATTGGAACTCTGTTGCCTCAGGAGAGAGCCTCACTGTATATCTGCTGTACCAAGTAGAAACAAAGCAATGTTTGTTTTATCAATAAAAAGCAAACTATGTGGAGGCTGATTTTGTTCTCAACTCCAAAAGGCTAGAATTTTTCACAAACATGGCTGGCCTCTGTATTTAGATAGAAACGGTTCATCCTAAGGTAATGAAAACACACCAATTCTTATTTTCAGGTGATTATACACTAAATAAAACATACATAGTAATATCATATCATATCATATTATATCATATTAGTGGTAGCAACCAACTTTTTGGTTGCTACCACTTTCCTCCCTGTACTTGATTACAGTGATCTCTTATTTATGAATGCCCCAGCAAACTGTCTGCGTTCTCTAGACACTGTATATCATGGTGCCTTAAGGTTTGTCACTGATTGTAAAGCCCTCACTCCCCACTGCATCTTATATGCTCGAGTTGAGTGGCCATCTCTGGCAGCACGCCGCCTTATACACTGGCATATTTTTATTTATAAAGCTATCTTGGGTCTGCTCCCCCACTATTTATGCAACTACATCTCTAAATCCCAGAGCAATTACTGCTTACGTTCCAATGAGTTTTATTTATTAATTATACCCAAAGTTCATTCTGAATTTGGTAAGCACTGTTCTATTTCATCCTTACTGACCGCCAGAGGCAGTGTTTTCACACTGGATATCTTCCATCTTGCGCTTGCGCAGTTCGAGTACGTATACCAAAAAATGTCACGTGTGGCCTCGGATGGCCTCGGTCCCCAGCCGGGTATAACTTCCAGCCTCATCCTGAGATCATGTCCTTTTTCATCTTCTCGCTACGCAGGCTAACGAACGTGTTAGCATCAGCTAAAGCTGAACTTGTGAAAACAGAGCTCGTCGCTGGTAGCCTTGTGACCTCCGGTCGGAGTCGCGGGTCTCTCGCCCTCCAAAGGCTGCGACAAGCTGTACCCTCGTAGGAGGGAACGGTGCACTCGGCATCCGGACCCATCCCCGGTCATCACCTCTACACCGTGAAGTATCGGTTGAGATCGACGAACATTATTTGCCGACAGCAGCAGATCCCACGATTGGCAGGGCGCTCTGAGGAGCGCTCCGGCTAATTAGCGGAGTGCTAACGGGCGCGTCGCTCGGCGCGGCTAGGTTGCTACACCGTCGCGGCCGGCTTAAGCAAGCAGAGCGTCTCGTGCGGACTGACTTGGTGGCGCTGCGGGGTGAGTCTTTGACGATACTGAGCGCGTGCATCAATGTCGGCAGATATTGCGGCTGTTAGAGTGGCGAAGTGTCCCCAAGCTAGGAAGAAGCAGGCTAACCGAGACCACGCTAATTCTGACAGCTACTAGACTAGTAGCTGTCAGAAGACAGTCTGTGCCGGCCTGTCTCCACAGTAGCACAGTGCTCTGAAGAAAGCGCTAAAGCTTACTGGCTGATCACCAATAATCACAGCTGCTGGACTAGTGAAGAGAGCGCTGCGCTCCCCTCTCCTAGACAGACTGTGCCTGACCTATTGCCACTCGACCGGTTCCCCACTAGCTCAGTGCTCTCGCTGAAGCTTACTGGAGGAAACCGAGAAACACAGCTGCTGGACTAGTGAAGAGAGCGCTGCACTCCCCTCTCCTAGACAGACTGTGCCTGACTTGCTGCCACAGGACGGTGCTTCCTTCTTTCTTTTCCCTACCACTAGCTCAGTGCTCTAGAAGAGGTGCTGGAGCTACTGTTAGAACATTGAGTCACGGTCATGTTTAACCTTGCTGGCTGTGGGACCTGTTTGGCTCCCCTCCAGCCTGAAGACGGCCATGACCTTTGCCCCTCGAGCACCTAAGGGAGGGTCTCTCGGCGGACCCATGCATGAACTGCGGCATTATGCCTTACGCAGTGAGGGTCCCTAGATTGGCTGAGGTGGAACGCCTGATGGGTGGGGGTGACCTTCCCCCGTCAGGACAGCCGGATCCAGCCCAACAGACTCGGGTCAAACGCCGGCTCTCGGGGGCCGCAGGGCCCCCCCACCCCAAGGAGAGCTAAATCCGGAAGGTTGACTTCTAAGGTGGAGCTGCTGACTGCCGAGCTAGCTCAGATGAAGTCTCTTCTCCTGACCCTCCACCCTAGTGCGGGGGGGACTGGGGCATCAGATCCACCGCTGGCCGAGCCGGTCCTAGAGGAACTGGTCCCAGAGGAACCGGTCCTAGAGGAGGACATTGTCTCGTTGACAGCGTCCGGCAATTTCTTCACTGAATACAGTGACGGGCAGGCCTCCCATTCTTCCGGGCTTGGTTCCCATTCCTCAGCCCATACTCCTACGGAGGGGCCAGTCGACGACTCCATAGGGGCCGTCATTCGCATGGCACTGGCACACCTGCAACTGGACTTAAAGCAACCGGAATCCGCACCGGCTAGTGCTTTCTTCAGGCGCGTTCCCGCCTCTGCCACCTTTTCTGTTCCTCCCTCAGAGGAATATCTGAGGGAGTTGCACGCATGTTGGAGGAACCCCAATGCTCACTCCCATCTCTCGGCAGATGCCCGAATCCTGGCGTCCATGCAGGAGGCGGCAAGATGTGGCCTAGAGCACATGCCACCCGTCGAGCCTACTATTGCGTCTCTCATAGTTTCCCCTGAGGAGACTCTGAGGCCGGACGCCAGGTATCCTCGACTCCAATGTCGGATCACGGATGACCTGCTTTGCCAAGCTTATAACATGGCAGCACGCATGGGCCGTATTGGCAATTCCCTCTCTCACCTTGTGCTTGCCCTCTCAGTTTCTCTGCAGCAGGCTACATTCGACACTACTGCCACCAGCCTCAGTGACGCTTCACTGCAGGCGTTTGCACTCATGTCAAGGGAACTCGGGCGCATGATGTCGACCCTGGTTCAGACCCGCCGCCAGGTTTGGCTGGCGCAGTCACCCCTGTCAGAGGCATGTAGGCGGACCCTCCGTACTGTCCCAGTCGAACCCGGGGAGCTTTTCGGCTCAGCTGCTCTGCAGGCGCTTCAGCGAACTGTGCAGTCTGTTCAGACCAGGCAGCAGTTCTCCGGCCTTCGCTGAGACATGCCCGCACCCCGCGGACCTAGAGGGTCCACGGCGGCCCCCCGGGGCCATTTACGGCCCCTAGCTTACCTCAGTATCCTCCAGCGGCCTCAGTGCCTTCTGAGAGGCCGGTCCGCGCCCAACGCGGCTCTACCCGTGTGCCCCCCAGGCAATTCCCGAGCCGGGGGACTAGCAGTCACCCCCCCAGAGCCTCTCAGGGTGGGGTGCAGTGTGGCAGAGCAGGACTGCTCGGGGGCAGTGGCCCGCTCAAGAACGCAGGGAACATATCAATGTCCTGGAGCTACAGGCTGTGCACCTAGCGCTCAGACATTTCCTTCCACATTTGAGAGGGAAACATGTACTTGTTTGGTCGGACAATACTTCGACTGTGTTCCACATAAACCATCAAGGGGGCACAAGGTCTGCAGGATTGCTATGGGTTTCCTGTGCCCTTCTGACCTGGGCAGCCCCTCACCTGACCAGCCTTCAGGCAATGTATTTACCAGGAGAGCGGAACCAGATTGCAGATTCCCTCTCCCGTCACAAGCCTCCACCGGGGGAGTGGCGGCTTCACCCAGAGGTTGTGCACAGCATCTGGGGCCTCTTCGGCAGAGCAGAGATGGATCTCTTTGCCTCAGAGAGTTCGACCCACTGCCCCCGCTGGTTCTCCCTGGTAGAGAGGACCAGTCCTCTGGGTCAAGATGCCCTGGCTCATACGTGGCCGGAGGTCTTTCTTTATGCTTTCCCCCCAATTACCCTGATCTTGCCAACGCTCCTCAGAGTTCTTCAGCAGGGCCACAGGCTGGTGCTGGTGGCCCCCTTAAGGCCCGCCAGGACTTGGTTCCCTCTGCTGCACAGACTCTGTCGCGGGACGCCATGGCGCCTCCCCGACAGGAAGGATCTCCTATCGCAGCTAGGAGGTCGGATCTGGCATCCCGACCCCAGGCGCCTTCACCTATGGGCCTGGCTGTTGTAGGGCCCGACCAGCTGCTGAGCAGCTGCACAGAACCAGTCAGGACGACGATTCTAAATGCCTTAGCGCCATCTACCCGTCTACAGTACGAGTGTAGATGGAGGCTGTTTTCCGACTGGTGCGGGGTTCACAACAAAGACCCAGTACAGTGCCCTGTGCCTACTGTACTCGAGTTTCTGCAGTCCCTCCTAGATAGGGGCCGGTCTCCCTCTACCCTGAGGGTTTACGTAGCTGCTATCTCATGGCAGCATGCTAGGATCAACAACGGCACTGTGGGGAGCCACAAGCTGGTGTCCCTCTTCTTGAGGGGGGCTCAGCGACTGCGACCTCCGAGCACCTCGAGGGCCCCTCCATGGGACTTGTCCATGGTACTGGACGCCTTATGCTCACCTCCCTTTGAACCCACAACAGAGGCAGAGCTGCGATGGCTGTCAGCAAAGACCGTCTTTCTCCTTGCCATCACATCGGCAAAGCAAGTTACACGCCCTGTCGGTGAGTGAATCCTATTTGAGGTGGAACTCAGATGGCTGTGTTACACTATGGCCTAATGCAGCATTTCTTCCGAAGGTGCTGACACGCTCGCACCTCAACCAACCTATCCAGCTCGCACAGTTTAACCCTCCATTGGGAGAGGAGAGGTCAGGGCTACTGTGCCCAGTGCGGGTCCTCAGAGCCTATGTCGAGGCCACCGCAGGTATACGGCGGTCGGAGCAGCTTTTTGTCCATGGAGGATATATGTGCGGCGGCCTCATGGGCATCACCAAGCACATTTACCAGATACTACAGAGTGAACGTTGCCACCCCTCACCCATTGGGTGCGGTTCTTCGTCCACATTCCTCTGCCTGAGTCAGACGAGGTAGGTTCCCATACATTCCTCGTTACTTTGTTGGTATAAGTCATCCAGTGTGAAAACACTGCCTCTGGCGGTCAGTAATGATGAAATAGAACGAAAGTTACGAAGGTAACTACGGTTCTATGAATCCTGGATGACCGCCAGAGTTCTTGGTCACTCGGAATCTCTTGGTTTCGCGAGAAGATTCCGCAGGACATGATTTCAGGATGAGGCCGGAAGTTATACCCGGCTGGGGACTCATCCGAGGTCACACGTGACATTTTTTGCTATACGTACTCGAACTGCGCAAGCGCAAGACGGAAGATATCCAGTGTGAAAACACTGCCTCTGGCGGTCATCCAGGATTCATAGAACCGTAGTTACCTTCGTAACTTTCGTTTTAAGTTCGCTGCACCTGCTGCTTGGAACGCATTGCAAAAAACTTTAAAGTTGAAGGAGCTTATCAACCTCGAAACTTTTAAGACTCGTGTGAGGGAAATTGGAGCGGCTTCATACCGCACTTGTTCTTGTTTTGGTATAAATCCGGAGTTTTAGTCCTATTGCTTTATCTTTTAATGTCTTTTATCTGTTTTATGTGATTTCTGTGTGTCTTGTGTATGTTGAAACTTTGTCTATGCTGCTATCTTGCCAGGCTTCCCTTGGAAAAGAGATCATTGTATCTCAACGGGACCGGTAAAATAAAGGCTAATAAAAAATAATAAAAATATCCCATCCCTGCCAATTGATTGACTAAATCCTGCACACTGTACCTTTAAGAGTATTTCGGCCTGAGAACAGTTGCATTTAGTGACAAATGGCATGCCAATGAGTGACATACATATTATAGAATATGTAGAAGTGATGCTGAATGTGACATTCTGGTATGGTAACCCCTCCAGTCCTGCTCTTTGTGCAACGCCACTAGTAATGGAAAGCTTGTGGGGAACGTAGTGGTAGGCTGGCTAAAAGTCTGTGGACTCGTCATGCTAATTGGCCTGTGGCCCTGCACACGGCGGTGATGAGTATCATATTAGAGTCTCAATAGATTGGATCTGTATGATGACTCACCCACAGCCCAATTACACCTTCTAAAAGTGGATGTGTCAAAGGACCTCCTTACACTGAAGCATGTGCACTTTCGTGTGTGCCATGTGTGTGTTCCATGTGTGTGTGCCGTGTGTGTGTGTGCATGTGCGTGTGCGTGCGTGTGCGTGCGTGTGTGTCTGTGTTTAGCCATGTGGGCGTGTGTTTGTATGTGAACACAACTGACAAGGCTTTTATCATAATTAGCAGTCTACATGCTGTCCTCTTGAATTATGTAGACCCCTATTGATCTGTTTCTACAACACACACACACACACACACACACACACACACACACACACACACACACACACACACACACATCTGGTTGTAGATTCAGGTGCGTTAAGCCACACACACCGATTTTCAAACTTGCAGTCTTCCGCCTCCAAACTCTAAATTAAAATCTGTAAAGTACCCCTTTGTACTAATTTGGGAAAAAATGTAGAAAGGCAGAATGAGATGTAGCAGAAGAAGAGGAGTCGAGCAGCAGAAGAGGAGAGAAAAGAGTCCCTGATGCGCTGCAGAAAACAAGCAGACAGATGGCCTGATTGTGTTTCGGCTTTAAGTGTCTCACCTGCCCATACTAATCCCCCTGCCAGCATGAATAAAAAACAAAGGAGAAGGAGAAAGAGAAAACATTTCGCTACAGATGTTTACTTGTCTAATGAAGAACTAGCATTACCGACTGAGAAAGTTGTTTGTAATTTGTTTTGTTTCGGTGTTTCGGTGAGTGGGTTTCTTATCAGAGGTGTGATGGTGAAGTTTAAAATGAGCTGTCAGACTGAGAAACCTGGGTTGAACTCAGCTGGGGGCTTCAAATGACTTATGATATGATCCTATGATTTACCAACACTTCAGGGTGTCGTGCAACAGGACAAACAGGTTTGGGTTTCACTCAGATTCTCATACCAAACCCAAAGGATTATGTTTGAGTACAGTATGATTGAAGCGTTACATAACGCAGGCTAGCAGCATCAGAACGTTTGTATTAAATGTGTTGCATTATTTTGCAGTGGATGTTTTACTTTTTTAGTTGGAAAAAGACAGATTGGCACAAGATTAAGCATATGATCTCTAATTATGGCAAATTACACGAGAAGCCCAGATCATTCCAGGCTGACCCACTAATCCTGCTTCTGTTTAATAATGGAGTCTCTCCTTGTGGCTCTTTGCCCATAGACCTCTGACTTTAACACCATCTTACATTACGATCTTATGGTGGTCTTTATTAGTTTATCTGTCTTTGTTTTTATGTTTTCAGTTATCTCGGGTTTTCTGCTTGCTGTGCTTTTTCCTTGTTTCATGTTATTCATTTATGTTTAGTCAGTTTCCTCTTTTCTTTTGTAGATTTGCTCGTCGTGTGACATGTTTTGTTTTACTTCATGCTCTTTTTGTGTTTCCCACCTCCTTGATTATCCACACTTTCCGTCAATTTCTCACCTGCCATTAGTCTATGCTGTTTATATACTCCCTTGTTTTCCATGTTCCCAAAAATGAGGGGAGGATCTGGTCTGTGCTGCTTTTTTCAAGGTTGAAAGGAGTAATAAGGCTTGTTGTCTTGATTCCGACTAAGGAGCCTCCCTGTTGTTCTCCACTATAGTCTACGTTTTGAATATGTATGTGTGATTGGTTGATGCCTTAATTCATAATGCCAAAGCTCAGAAAAATCAACCTTCCTCAGGAGAGCAAGAACCCAAAAGCTCATCAGAGCAGTGTCAGCGTAAAGGTACTCAATACTAATAAGTATGATGTATATCACAATATAGCATGTTGTTTGGAAAATTAAATAAATAGTCTACATTAAATAACCACATGTTTCTTCCTTTGTGAATTGAATACTTGGCAAATGGGAAAAATGTATTCGATAAAAAATAAAAAGGCCTCGTCTACTGTACCTAACCTAAAGAATAACTTTTGTTGTGATTTTGTTTCAATTGTGTTACTTTAAACCAAACTAACTAGTTGTAATTGCTTAAACCTAACCAAGTAGTTTTGTTTCACGCTTACCACATATTTCACACTGTATAAAACTGTGACTGTAATGTGTTTCCCTTGAGAATGTAGTGATCGTAATGTTTTTGAAGGCGACTTGATTGAGGGTGTATACAGCCATCATAACTTTATCCATCCATTTTCATCCGCTTAGTTCGCGGAGGCTTCCCTCTCACCCGCAACATGTTCCAGCTCATTCTGGGGGATCCCGAGGCGTTCCCAGACCAGCTGGGAGATATAATCCCGTGTTAACAGCGTGTTCTGGGTCTTCCCCGGGGTCTCCTACCAGTTGGACGTGCCTGGGAAACCTCCATTGGGAGGCGTCCAGGAAGCATCCTAATTAGATGCCGGAACCACCTCAGCTGACTCCTTTCGACACGAAGGAGTAGCGGCTCAACTCCAAGTTCCCTTCTGATGTGCGAGCTCCTTACCCGATCTCTAAGGCTGAGCCCGGCTACGCTACGGAGGAAACTCATTTCAACGGCTTGTATCCACGACCTCGTTCTTTCGGTGAGGGTCGGAACGTAGACCGACCAGTAAATTGAGATCTTCACTAAGACGGTCCGGTGCAGCGCCTGTTTTTCTGCTGCAGCCGCACCGATCCGCCTGTCGATCTCCTGCTCCATTTAACTCTCGCTCGTGAACAAGACCCCAAGATACTTGAACTCCTTCGCTTGGGGGAGGCAATCCACCAATTTCCGGCAGAGCACCATGGCCTCAGATTTGGAGGTGCTAACTCTCATCCCCACCGCTTCACACTCGGCTAAAAAACGCCCCATTGAATGCTGGAGGCTACGGTCTGGGGAGGCCAACAGGACCACATCATCTGCAAACAGCAGAGAGGCAATCCCGAGACGCTGACACTGTCCACCCCCCGGCTGCGCCTAGATATCCTGTCCATGAAAATCACAAACAGGACAGGTGATAAAGGGCAGCCCTGCCGGAGGCCAACACCCACCTCGAATGTATCTGACTTATTGCCAAGAATACGAACACAGCTCTTAGGCGTACAGAGACCTGGTGGCCCGTTGCAATGTGTCCGGCACCCCATACTCCCGCAGCACCCCTCACAAAACCCCTGAGGGACCCGGTCCAAGTCCATTTCCACTCTTGGAATACCAAACCTGAAGTAGAGTTCTTCCTTGCCTTCAACAAAACCACTGTCACATCCCGGGATGAAGGAGGAACAACAGATTTAGACATTTTTACGCAAAATCACAAACTCAGATAGATAGAGATAATGTTTTAAATCTGTGAATTTTCCACAGAATATATTTTGATGCTTATATTTTCACTGCTGGACTTTTATTTGCAACAGAGTAAGCTCAACCTGCGATATTTCTACTTTTAGCAATGGCAACTTGGCAACTTTATGAGTTGTGTTTATTCCTGTTTGACTCAACACAGACATGAACTCTGACTTCAAAGCAACTCTACCTGCAACAAATTTAAAGTCCTAAAACATCAATGTTTTATATGACAGGTCTGAACATTAAAGAAACCTTTCAAACAGGGAACAGCCACAGCTTTATCTCTTCTCAGCCCACAGCATCTCAAGCCCAGTGCAGTGCCACCCACTTCCCAGCTGACTGGCAAATGTGTTTCGAGAAGGCGTATGAGCTCCAAAGTCTGATCTAAACAGAGAATGTCAAATGAGACGCTCATTCTCTGTCTACCTCTACGTCTCCTCCCGTAACACAGGAACTGATTGTGGCATTGTGTCTGAGCCGTGATGCTGATGGGTTTTTGAATGGCTTGCATTCCACAGCTCTGCACTGGAGCAGTTGTTTGACCTGGTGACAAAAATGGTTTTGTCCTAACGTCCTCTCTTCTCTTCTGAAATTCAGATCACTCAGTTTCCTCTTTTGCTAGTGATGAATGAACAAAGGATGAATGAAAGCTTCTAGTGTGTGTATCATCCATTCTACCTGAGTTTTTGCACCTATGAGTCAGCTTTAACGTCTCATCAGAGCGGGAGCAAAATTATTAATTATAATAATAAAAACCCTAGTGGAATGGAACGTGTTAGATCACACGATAAGAGGTTTATGATTGGGAACTCAAAAATCATTAGAGAAATTGGTGTCGTAATTTGTTGAGTGTGGAGGCTACAGCTTTGAAAGCCCTACATCTCCTCTAATGAGTGTAGTCTATACGGGCACATACACACCACTACCGTGTACATCGCACATATTAGTGAGGGCACATATGTTTTATATTTCTGTTAATGCATTAATGTAAGGAGCATTTTAATGTTGGAGCTGCTCAAGGTGAAGCTAGTTTTCAGTACTTTATATACTGTTGGGTATTTCAATCTTTTAAAAGACATCATACGCAACGAGATGTCAATATAACCAGTATTCAAGTGCAGTGAAGTGCAGTACAAAAATACAAGTGATTAACTAGTAGTATAAAGTAGCAGAAAATGGGCATACCTCAAAATTCTCTTTAACTCCAGTTGAGTTAATGCACTCAATGACTTTCTACCACTGCACTTGGTGTTGAAATATGAAATTCGATTCATTTTTTTGTCACTGAGGTATTTTATAGCCTGTTGTTATTTTTAGGAGATTGCCATAGGGTGTAGTCAACAAATATGCTCGTAAGTTAGCTAAAGAACCGCTCCATGCGATGATGAAGTGAGAAGGCTTTCAATGCACATGTCTTTCATCATGCACTCCCCAGAGTGTAGGAGTATCTCGTTGAGACAATGCAGTAGATACATGGCAACATGATGACGCTACAACAACATGTTGACACAGCGAGAAATAACAAGAACTTTAGTGAGCGATGTGAGGGCGGGATCTGCTCTTAGCTGTGCCCTTTGTGTGAAATATGGAGTAAACATAAGGAAGGTTTTACCAGATAATATACACTGTAAATCTGAAGCATTGTGCACTGCACTTCAGCTGTGTAGGCTTGGATGTGTATGTGTGTATTCATTCCCAAATGCATAAACACCAGTGACTACTATATATTGAAAACACAGCAGATGCAAGGAACACAGAATACACTATGTGTACCAGTGCAAAGGGTTGTCTTAGCAGGTAGCTTAAAGGTTGCCGAAACACTAGAATTGTAATATGACTAAGTTAATAGTTACAGTATGTTATATAAACATGTGAACTAACCACAGAAACACAAGTGTCCTGCTGTTATTTCAGACGTTTGAACTAACCACAGACCTGCTGTTATTAAAGAAATGTGCGAACACTCCTCTACCCCATTGCATCTCCTAGCTTTGACATTTAGCCAGTGTAGGCCTAGGGCTTGTGGGAAATGTGGTTCATTGGGAGCCACTAATAACATAAATATTGAATAAACAACAATGTTTTCCAAAAAGACTACCATCCTTATACAGCAAGCCACACAACATAATAATTATTAGCCTAGTTACAAATGCCAAACAGACTTTGAATGAGGTTTTCTTACTTCTGAAACAAACCCCAAAAGTTCTGGTTTCACTACAGCTGTCTATATCTTGTTACATATTGGACATCAGAGTACCGCTCACTAGCGATAGCAAAGCTATATCAGTTCATGAATTACCCCAAAAGCTATGCAATCTTTTCTTTTAGAGTTGTTGAAAGTCCCACAGTAAATACTTAATTATGACCCGCAATATTACTTTTATATTTTACGTGACCAGGACTATTACTTGCTATTATTATGTTACAAAAAATGTGTTTTCATTCTTTCCTTCACTTTCTGATCTACAGCGACAGTGGGAAGTTTTGCCCCTTCTCAGACTACAGCCGTGCAGTCGCCATGGTTACATTCTTCCATTCACTGTCACAGAGAGGGATCGCGGGGAGCGGAGGATTCCCAGTGAACATTCCTTTACTCGATGCTCAAGCTGATTAATGGTTGAGTTTCCATCTGAATGTTTTTACAGAATTTCACGAAAATCTGCACAAACAAAAAAGGGTATAAATGATATTGAATGAATTATGATGTTCATGATAATTAACGTATTCATTTGATGTTGTGTCTCTCCAGTGCAGCCGAAACTTGACTATCATAAAAGCGGCAGCTGGGTACGTACATCAAAATGTATTCACTGAATCAGTATCTGCTTTATCAGCCAAGTATGTGAACACATACAATGAATTGGACTTTGGTTTGTCGTTGCTCTCAATGTACTTACCCAGAAAACAGACATACGGCTAAAACCAAGGACAGCAAAGCTAATATAGATATAAAGGAATAACTCAATATCGTGTATACCGCGTGCTTTGATAGATATTTGACAGTGATGACATGTTAAGTGTGTACACCGCTCCTAATTGCACTTTGTTGCTTTTTTCGGGAATCCAACTTTTCAGCTCAGCCAGACATAAAAAAGTGTTTGCGATATTTCAAGTTTGTTTTCGATTTTCCACTGTTTCCACTCCCAATTAAATTTGTACATCAAAACATCAACTCAATTGGATTTATACAGCACCGAATCACAACAGAAGTTTTCTCATGACACTTCCTATAAAGCAGAGCTACAACGAACTGGATTGTGGATTGAAACTCTTAGTCACAGTTCATGTTGTGTGCCATAGCTTTTTTTTATAGAACCCATTCATAATAAAATAATAAAAAACACAAAGTAAACCTATCAGGTGTGTTACCTGATAGGTTACATTTATGGTTTTTATTGTTTCAAGTGTGTTTTCCGAGCCAGGTGATGACACCGTCAGGTCGGCTCTATTGTTCCTCCAATGTGGCAAATTCACAGTATCAGATACTTGGATGTCTTTCAGTCTAAAACACTGTTTCCCCCATTGCATCAGAACTGTGCGCTGCCTCTGATAGAGACACAGATAGATCTCATGGCTGCTCGGTCGATGAAGAATCACATGTCAGGCTGACATCTCAGCCTGCGTGATAAATACCAGCTCCTCCCCTCACTGACTGAGCTGTCTGTGCTGTGCTCTGGTGTAGATGCCGAAAGAATGTTCCATTAACGTTGCATTGTATTACTTCACGCTTTAGAAGGCACAATCATTACATGCTGTTACGTGCCGTGTTGTGTTTTCTCTCTGCTAACTCTCTCTCTCTGCTCTATCTCCCAAGTGCCCCTTCAGGTGCCACCCTTTTCCCTGCCGAGCAGCTGCAGCGTGTGAGCGTACGCGACTGGGCTCAATCACCGATTAATGCCATGGTGGTTAAGAGGCCGGGAGATTCAGACAGACAGCCCGGTGGGCCAAGTGGCAGCATTTAAGCTGTGTGTTGTTAGATGTGCTGCTCTCCTCTGCTCAAGCCGTGTGTGCTAGTGTTGGTAGGCTGACCCTTTGGCTTGTTTACTATTGAGCATCTCAGTTTATCGTTAATAAATCCTTATTTAGTTTATTCCTCTGTTGCCCATGACTCTTCGGCCCTTAGTTTAGTTACACTGTTACTCCCTTGGACCTTAATCAGGGAACATAACACATGGTGATAGAAATAATGAATCACGAAGCAAACGAGTGCTCCTGTTAAGTCTGATTATAATTGGTGGAGACCATCTTCACTGGTTGGATTATATGTACAGTAAACATATACAAACCACACATACTGTATATATACAAATCACTGACTGACTGTCCGTCATTAAGCTCCACTGGTAGCAGGACACAAACAGGTAACTACCACTTGCTAGCTATGACGATACATTTGATACTTTTGTACTAATGGAATAGACATGGAATAATGACTCACTTAATTAATCATGTTTAATTACTCACTTCTCGGCAGAAGAAGATCAATATCACTTTCATGTCTGTATCGGGCTGGAGCCAGAAGACCATTAGCTTAGCTTAGCATAAAGGCAGGAGGCATAGGGTGGAGCCTGGCTGATCCAAGTAAAGAGAAAACTCTGAAACTCGGCAGTGAAATTAACTTACTTTAACTTGCATACATAACCTTAACTCACATACGTAACTTTAACTTATGTACGTAACTTTATTTTACTTATGTACCTTTAACTTCCGTACATAACTTTAACTTACATACGTAATTTTAACTTGCTTACTAAATTAGGCCGACTAAATGTTTAGCTTTATACAACAATGCACTTCAGAATGAACAATAATTCAGTAAGAACAAAAGAAATGCATTGAGCACGAACGGTTTACGGTAGTATAAAGAAGCATTCACAATCTAAAACAGTGACCCACTAGTGGGTCGCGGACCCGTTTTCAGTGGGTCGCAGGTTTTGCCTGAAAAAAAAAGGAAAAAAAAATTCTCTTTTTTTATTTTTTATCCTGTGGTTTTATTTTGAAAGGACTTTTTTATGCAGCAGAGTGTCCTTATTTTGCTGCCTCTGGTTTCAACTGGTTTTGCACTTGTCCTCCATGTTACAGCAGCGTGTGCCAGGCTGGGTCAAACCATCTTGATATGGGGGAGACTCTGGGTTTTTAGGATAATTTAATTAAACAGCCTACTGAATATAAAATTCACAACTGATGAAGCTGCCTGCATGACAAGAAAAATTGAGAATTGGGAATATAGTGCTGCTTAATTTTCTGTAAAGCACAATGTTTTTCAGTATTTACTGATGAGGTAATCACAAGAGAAGTTAATGTTGTATATATGAATCCTTTTGAATTCCACTTTTGTTTAATTTATTTTGAGTTAGTGGAAAAGCTGCTCCTTAAGACAGTGACTTGTTCCATAGTAAAGTGTTTGTCATAGATTCGGTGAGTGTGTGTTCTCAGTTAAAGTTTGGTCATTTGAGTCTTTTTGAAACTACTTCTTAGTTGTTGGACTTTTTAGTTTGTGCATGAAAGCTGTTGATTCTGTTTAAAAATAGCTGAAGATTCTGAATAGTTATGTATGTTATAATACCTTGTGTCCTGAAGATGCACTTTTTGTTTTTTAATTAAAATGCAGCTAATTGAGTGTAAAAGGGAATAGTTTCCTCTCTATCATTGCCACTAGCTGCTCGTTTTGGTTATTAAACTTTTGTTTGTGTTAGCATACATATTCTGTACTATCTCAGGTTAAAAATGCACCATCTTTTCATTAAATAAATTGGAGAAGTTGAGAATGTTCTTCGATTTGGGTCGCGGCTTGTCATTCAAGGGTGATGGTGGGTCCCGGAGCCAGACCAGTTGAGAACCACTGATCTAAATCATACTCACCACAGGAAGCGTCTGTGGATTTACAAAATACTGCAGCTGAGAGCCTGCAGTAGCACCGTCTACAGCTCACTAGAAAGTGGTTTCAGAACTACGGACAGCACTGTTTGTTGTCTGTGACATAACAGCTGTTTCTACCGCCTCTGCTGACTTTGATAAAGAATCATTCATAAAAAAAAAGGTTTCCTCTGCGGGAGCTGCTTCTTCCTACCTGTAAGGCTACTGTGTTTCAAATTTGTTTTGTAGCTTCCACTTTTAGAGATTTGTTACCTGATGTTTCAATCTGAAGACAGGCCCTTTACTGGGAGATTATCCATGTGTTTAAATTGTACAAATACATTCACTGTTGAGCTGTGAAAACTTAATTATTAATTCAGTAGAATCGATACTTGGTTGTATGGGTGAACTAAAACTGAGGAAGGATTGAATTAGACAGAATGACACACAGGTATAAACATGTATGTGTTTCTTTTATTTCAATAAATGGCTGCCACAGTAATAAAGATCAACATTTTCCCAAGCAGAACCTGTAGGTGTTAATATAAAATATTATGACCTGATAAGAGAACCTAGTTTTGTATGACAATGCCTAAATCAAGTTACTGCTGGATCAATACTTAGATGTCTCATCGTCTCGAAGGGCACATAGTGTAAAGTGTGCGGTTCAATCAGAGGATTGGCGGTTCCATCCCTGGCTCCGCTAGCCCATGTCCATGTGTCTTTGGGCAAGACACTTAACCCCAAAATTGCTCCCATAGCTGTGCCTACGGTGTATTTATGTGTGTGTGAATGCTAGATACTGCCATCAGTATGAATGGGTGAATGATGACAAGTAGTGTCAAAGCTTTGAGTGGTCGGAAGACTAGAAAAGCGCTGTACAGTCCATTTATCATTTAAAGTGCAGCGTTGGGGAATGGAGCCGCTTAAACCTCGGTTACCACCAGCATCGTGGCCGGATGTCACAATAGATTGCTGGTACATATCTGCACAGGGCCTAAGCATGCTCCCTCTGATCACAACACGTATATCACCAATCAAAACTACATCACACCATCAGACACGGCCCTTAGCTGCAGGTTGCTGCAGGTTTCCACCTGCCTGTACACATCCAGCATGTTCTAACTATGCAGACTCTGATGGGAGCAAAAAATTAAGAACATTGAGAATGTCGCTGGTACGTCGTATCACGATTCCACGTCAGCTCATCTCCGTGCGACCGTCCTTGTACTCTGAAAAATGCTTCCAGTGCAGATTGGTACCTTGGCCGAAACATGGAAGAGCCATGTTGCAGTCAGAGCTCAACGTAGCCGCATCCAGTGGACACAGTGGAAATGTTTCAGTCATCTCATGGGCATCTGGAGTAACAGATATAATTCAGCTACGTTGCTACGGATTGCGTTTTGCACCCTCAACTGCAAACCACAGTACCTTTCTTCCAATTTACGTATTAGGCTGAGCCACAGTAAATACTGGCTGAAGGGGTCGATGGGTGGAGACGCTGATGGAGGTCTGCAGCTGCTGCTGCTGCTGCTTTTACTATGCGACTGGTGAACCAAAGACTCAGACCCTGGCCTGTGATTGAAGGTAATTCCAGTACAGGTACACAACTACCATCATGTGTACAGATTGTAAAGCACACTGAGGCAAATTTGTGATTTGGGGCTATACAAAATAAACTGAATTCAATTGAATTGACTCATGTTTTGTGTGAAGTGTGACACTATGACTTCAAGATCATTATCCCCAATAGTCTAATGTGTATCCCGCCTCCCCCTTCTCTACAATGACAATTTTCAACAATTAGAGCGGTAAAGACTTTTTCTTCCAACATAATCAGAAGACATTTTGTACAAACTAGTTCACTTCAAGCACACTGACGCCTTCTGAGCTTCGCTGTCGTGAAAGGACTGTGGCACCGGTACAGAGACAAGGGCCCTGCAGACCCCCAGTTCAGAAACAGACAACAAAGTCACATAGTGCATCTTAAAAAAAAATTATGTTGTTGTTTTTTAACCAAACCAAGTATTGGTCTAAAGTCACTCGGGGTGTGGTAGGTATGGGGATGTCCCTGAAGAACCACATCAAAGCTGACAGGCTGTGTGTGAAGAAACATATGTCATTCAGTGGTGAGGCTGTGGAGGATCAGTTTCTCCTGTGCAACAGATTGTTCTAATAAGAGCTGAGCAAAAGGGGAGGGGGCTGATCCTTCAATGCCCTGAGGCTGTCCACATATGTGAGGTTACTACAACGGGGATGGGGACAACACACAGCCTCCTTCAGCCGCTTCTTTATGTTGCAAACCCTGTCCCCCTTTAGTTTCGATTTAGCACATTTCGTTGTGTCTTTCTAAACCTTTCTGGCATCATCCTTCTAGGATGTGAAGGGAGAAAATAAACGTATTTTCAATCTAAAGAGACACAGTGGAAATGTGCTGCTGATGCCTAATGTGCAGTGATAGTGTAACTATCATCTCAGACTGGACATCGCATCGCAGTCCATTAATAAAAGTGTTTAGGTTTGGATCCTCTTGTGGTGTTTGCATGTGTGAGGAATCCTCTCTGAGGTGAACTGAGTTATAAGTCTGCATTCTTGAATATTCGACCAAAAGGCGTCCAGCGACACGGCGCGACTGTGGAAGCAACAGTTGGTGTGTGTGTGTGTGATGTGAATTTTTAAACACAGCTCGGAAGTTTCTCGTTCGTCAGACGGGTCTTACCTTCTGCTGCCTCCTGGCCATGTCAGTAGGTTGCTTTGCGTTGAACGGATAGGCGATGCAGCGCATCACAAACACATACAGCTGGAGTCTCTTCTTCCTCTCCTCCTCCTCTCTCTGCATCTTCTCCAAGTCCTCTTTCTCCTTGTCGCTGCCCACCGAGGGGCTGGGGCTGGAGGGTCGGCCGGCGCTGACGCCGCCGCCGCCGCTGCTGCCTCCGCCGCCGCTCCCTCGGCCCCGGGGCTGGAGCCCCCCGTCGCCGTGGCCGTCGGAGGCTCGGCCCGGTGACAGCCGCGCTCCTCCGAGGCTCTTCGGGGCCGCCACCTCTTTGCGCTCCACCTCCAGGATCTCATCTCCTTCCTCCTCGCTGGAAGACGGGTCCAACATGCTGGCCGAGGCTTGAATGGAGAATAAAGGCTACCTGCTGCTGCAAAGGTAAAACTGCAAAAGTAGAAAGAAAAAAGAAGAAGATGCCGATCAGCTTCAGAGTCCGCCACAGAGGGAGAGACCCGGGTGAAGCAGCTGTGGAGACGCAAACCTGGCAGATGAAGAATAATTTAAATTTAAAAAACTGCAGTCAGACGAGTCAGTCTCAGCCAGAAAAAAAACACCAAAGTGTTGTAGAGTCTGGTTGGTTTCCAAGCCTTTCAAGTCTAGCAGTCAGTGACACATAGGAGGGGTTTATCAGGAGAGGCGGTTTTAAGGGGGAGGGGTCGCAACAGGAGGAAACGCTGTTTTGGAGCTCTGCCGCCTGGGGAGAGGAAGAGGCTGGCTCGGAGCTGACCGCGGTGCTGAAACCCGATCCCCGGCTGCTCTGGGACCAGTTTGATCAGGCTAAGAGCACAATAGATGAACGGCCACCTGATGATCCATCGGAGTCAAAAGACGGCAGGTTACAGCAGCAGACCGGAATCAAAGCGGCTAGGCTTTCACAATAAAAGCTTCCCCGCTGATTTATTATAAATAAATGATCAAATGAATAAAGACTAAATGGTTCATTTAACCATTTAATATATATATATATATATATATATATATATATATATATATATATATATATATATATATATATATATCTAGAATTCTGCATGCTTGGCTTGTTTATACGTAATACCAGGGACATAAGCTACACAGAACAGAATTACCTGAATTGCAGACATTTGCAAAAAAAACAAGCAAAAAAGTGCAACAAAAATACATTACAAAAGGAAAAAGGCTTCCAAATATATATGTAATGAGGACATTCTGATATGTTTAAAGACTCCATCTGATTCAACACAGGTAGGCGTCCTAAATCCAGGATGTGGAGCTCCAATTATTTTAATTTTTACTATTCATAGAGCTAGCTAGCGATCAACAGAATACCTGAATCCAACCCACCAAACACTACAATGTTCCTATATATAATATGGATGTAGTCAGTCACTCATCAGTCAGTCAGTTAACTTGTGTCGTGGAAAAAAATGACCTTGAATATTGCACAGCTTACAGGGGTGGGGGCTTTTATTGGAATATTCTGCTTTGACATTTACAAACAAAGGAGTGTTTATCAGCGTGGGCACAAGACATATTGATCGATACATGTATCTTGCAAGGAGGGCTTTGTCTGCGTCCGTACAGCCTAACATGGAGCATAACTGTAACATGCAAACATAAGTCCTGTATTCATCAACAGGAGAAGAGGATGTGCATGCAACTGCTACATAAACCTCACAATGCAGACTTTGACAAATTTACTCAAAAACAAACTTATTTACCAGTTGACCTACAAAAGAATATAAGATACTCATAAGAATGAAAAATGCCCAATACATTCGTCCCTTTTGATCATCATCAACATAAACACAACATTGTTCAATTTGAACAAAACAATTCAAATATATTCAAGTTGTATTCTTATCAATAAAATTGGTATGACTATTATGCAAGCTAGAAATAATAAACAACACATTGTTTGGAGCTCAAATGTTTTCAGAAGTCCTTCACGACCACACAATTCACCTGGTCACAGTGAATGGAGCGGCCCAGAGGCTGCTTCTACCTGTTGCTGCTAAGAGCACAAGAGAGATTAATGCAGTAGGTCAACATTGCATTTTCATATATTGTTGCAAACAAGATTTAAAATGGGCTCAAACCTGTGCATGTTCTCTTTCTCATTCTCATACATTAAAACAATGGGCAGAGCCTTGGTCCAGGGAAGACTTGTCTTTTCACAACATTTGGCCAAATTTGCTTTTAGTGTTCATTTCTCCTTTAGTGAACCAATTTGTTGTTTTCATTTCAACCATACATCGCCTTTGTCGCATGGTCTTTTACCCATGCGACAACTTAGCATAGTGAGAAAAGAGATGTTTAGGGAGACAAAGTAAGGTTCAAAATCATGAACAACACCAAATGCATACTCGCAACACAAATGTGAGTCAGTGTAAATCGTCTCTGTGGCTTTACATGCTTCTGTTAGAGCGACCAATTTGGGTGCCTGTGCAGATAAATTTCTGAGGATGAGAACCAGACACAAGGTTGGCACAATCTGAATCAGCAAAACCAACACGATTAGTTCCTGTGGATGGGTCACGTGATGCATCAACATAGAGAATGGGATCAGGGTTAGACAAACGAGTTTCAGAGAGGTCCCGATGGGAGTGCACAGAACTTGGAGTTCAGCCAAAACAGTTATGCTCCTCTCCATCCTCAGTTCCTGGAAGAAGAAATACAGGGTTAAGAACATTGCAGCGCTTAATGGTTACATTTGGCATGTCGGGTAAGATGGTGTAATAACGGAGCCATCTTGCGGCTGATAAGTGTGACGTTTTCTGTTTAAGGAGAATGAGCGACACTGCATGAGGCACAAGTAAAGTTACAGTTTGAGACTGAAGGCGTCTGCATAAATGAGACAGTGTGTAGCTTGTCATCATCGAACAAATACATAGAGCATAAGGCAGATGTGCAAGTATGAAATGGTTTCTTGTAAATACCTGTGCGCGGCGAATACATCACCTGAAGATCACCTATTGCTTCTCTATATATGATAGACTGGCATTTAAGTACAAAATGTCCCATGTTTTCTGTTTTTTTGGGGAGTCAGATGTGAGGACATGTGTACAGATTGTAAAGCCATCTGAGGCAAATTTGTAATTTGTGATTCTGGGCTATAAATAAACTGAATTGAATTGAAGTCTCTTCACTGATCAGTCCGACATTTAGACAAGGAGATGTGTGGGTGGGAGGAGTCCACTTTGAACAGCTGTTCTTGAATGTCTGCACATATCTGATTAGACCAAAACATAGTAAAACACTGGAAAGTATCATTCAAATCATGGAAAACCCCTTTTTAAAAATCTTAAGCCTCGAGAAACATGTGCCGCTGATACACATACAATGGTGTGATCGGGCTATATTGGACTAAGGTCATGCTGGTGGGAGTATCGTATTACTTTTAAAAAAAATCGTATTACTTTTTTCAAAATGAATCCTAATGTCAGCATCAACTCTCTGCCTAATACAAATTTATAGGGCAGACGTCAGAGGACACAAATGCATGCATAGTTCTCGCTGGAGGGAGCTCCTTATCTTTATGTACACATGTGAGTGGAACCGTGAATTCTTCCTTTAACATCAACCCTGAGGCTCCTATAGAATAGACTCAGTCTCAGTCTTTTTCTTTTTGTCAGCAGCTTGCTTCTCCACGGGGTTGCAGAACACATTTATTCACAATTTTTTTCCAATGTTAGCAACTCAATTGCCCATATATATTCTTCATGAACGTGACACGGTACTTCAGGCGGAGGCCCCTGCTTTTACTACATTTTGACCGCATTTCTTAATGAGGCTCACATGCGTTATTGTAAACACAGTCGTCAACGTGAGTTTCTAGATTTGTTTTAGAATCAGAATCAGTTTGATCAGAATCAAAGCCGTCACCCATGGACACATTTATCCCTCCGGACTCTTTGTCTCTAAGGTCAAAGGACTCTGATTGCTTCTGGCACAAACAGAGTTAGGTCAAAGGACTCTAATATTTAATGCATACCTTTAAGGTATTCAATGTGACTGTCAAACATCCACCCTTTCTTTCCCCCGTTCTTCCTTTTCAACAACCATCCAGACGTCTGAGGACACAAATGCATGCATAGTTCTCGCTCCTTATCTTTATGTGCACATGTGAGTGGAACCGTGAATTTTTCCTTTAACATCAACCCTGAGGCTCCTATAGAATAGACATGTTGTCCACTAAGTTTAGAGTGAGGCAAATCTGCGGTTCTCACCCCAAAACATATTTTGTTCCCTAATTCATCGCATTACACTACGTTACGTTGTAACCCAGACGGTCGTTCTGGATCAATATCTTAAAAATGTCAGCGACTCACTGAATTTAAAATGTGTTTGTTGTTGTGCCCCTCAATCTAAAAGATATTAACAGTTCTACGTTTATATAGCTTTAATTTTTCAGCAATATTGTTAAATTGAGGCACATGAATATATTGACCAAACATAAGAGTGTGTTGTACTTTACATTGGTATTTATGTATCTATTCTACGTCAAATCAATCAATACATCAATGCATTTCCAAAACTTATATTTTGCACTCAATGTCCGATCCAAGTATATTATAAATAGAATATAGATAAATACAGAAAAATAATTTGTTGAGAGAGAAAAAAGAAAGCTTGATTTACAGGTTTTATTCAATTGCTAATACGCTTTTTTTACAAAGTGCATTAGCTCTGTGGGCTCCATTGTTGTTGTAAATTGGAACTCACCTGTGGTCGTTTTATAGTGCTTCCATCCTGATCGATGGCCAGGTGACAGATATCGGCCAATCGACCCATGGGTGTGGCATTTTGAATGCAAGCGTTATTAAAAGCTTATGTAAAGAACTGTGTGCAGTGTGTTGCAAAGTGTGCCATGTTGAAATTTAAATTGGGTGCAAAGCAGAAAATGTGTTCTGTGTTTTAGAGACTTGAGTTTAGGTTTTGCTCTCTCTGAGGTCAGTTTCAATGTGCTCTATGTTTAAAATGTGTGTGTAAGTGAATAATACAAACTGTGAGAAAACAGAGGCAAATAGATAAAACACAAGCAAAGTAAGAAAGTGTTTGAAATGTTCCACATTCTTTTAACAAGAATATTTTACTAAAATTGCCAGAGGGCAACATGCTCCCTCAGTCCCCTGCAGGAGGATTATGTCTGTCTTTGACACTTGTGTCTGTTCATATATTAAATAAAAAGAAATGGAACCTTATGCATATGGGATTTTGTCGGCTGTACCAAACTCACAATATTATGTCTGTCTTGTGAAATGTGCAATAGAAATAAACTTGACTTCTGTGTACCTTTACACTCCTGGTAACTGTAATAAATATATTTTTGGAAACATGGTACAATAGAAGTTAACAGCACAATAAAGAGGTCTTTGTCACAATTTAACAATAAAAAGAATGAAAATCTCAAAACCTCTAACAGTGGATATCACATTTAGCGACATACAATAGTTTCTCCATTCAATCACAATATTTTTTAAACTATTAACATTGAAAAAACGCTGCGACACAAAACAGACTTTCAATGCCAAGGGAAGACCACAAAGAAACGACCTTCATGAACCGCAGAAAAATACAATGACATTGGGTTCAACAACTGCTGTTTAGCTTTTCTTTTCATCATTTGAATGATCAACAACTGAGAAGGAACTTTATTAGCAATCTGAAAACAGGAAAACCAACTCCAGCTGTCGCATATAAGATCAAATAAGTACTACCTACAGCAGTATACTTTAAGGTGCATAATACAAGATTGGGAGAATTTATTCTGCCTCCACACAGCATGCTGACGGTTGAGCTAGCGGCTAGTGTAATCTAGTGTAACTGCCGTGTAAGAGCAGTGTCAAGCGGTGACTTTGAATTAACCAGTGAGACACGCTCACAGGCACTAACATGCATACAAGATACGCCCGGATGGCCAGGCTATGTGAACAAAGCCCAGAGAAGCTCTGACTACATCCCACACAGAGGGAGAGAGACTTCATTCTGTGCAGAGGTAGACATTAGTACACAGTATCTTTACATAGATAAAAGTTGTTTGCTGCTATATTAATGCTCTGAATGTCGAATTTAGCACCTTAATGTTTGGCATTTCGGCAATAATCACATTTAGTGCCTGCATCATATAATTAAGCAAAAAAAGGGAGATTGCATAGTCTTACTTACACCCCTCATTGCAACTAGAAAACCCTCAACACACACACACACACACACACACACACACACACACACACACACACATACACACAAATGGGCTACAGTCTTGACTGATTTTACGCCTTAACTAGCTATAGTATATTGTGTTGACACATGATCAAATGGGTACTTGACTATGGACAACATCATAGGCATTGCATATCTGTATATGACTAAAATGCCAAAGACGAAAATTATTAATTTAAATTATTAATTTATAGCAGCCCCTTTTGGCGAACAACACTATATCACTGACCCAAAACAACTACATAATACCGTTAAAACGATCTAGTCCATGGGTTTTATTAACATGGGATTTTTTTTTTGTTAAGACAGACATGTATAGATCTGAGAGGCAGCAAGAGCAGCGATCCTCAGGCCAAAGCCTCTCCCTCCTGCTGCTGGGACACAACAGAGAGGGTAAAGTACAACAGCACAGGGAACGCATGCAGCCTTAACATAGTTTATGTGGAATAAGCATATTTCTTATAGATTACTACTGACTATTTTACCCAAATAAAAAATGTAAACTATTACTAATAGCGGTCTGACTTTTTCACGGCACCAATTTTATTTCACTTGAGTTCTTCTTCAAACACAGACAGATTTCCGAGGTGACAATCTGTTTCCCTACTCAATATATACAATACAATAAAATAGCAGAGCGTATTAAATTTAAGAAAATTAAATAATAAAGAATGCAAAGTATATACAGTATATATAAAGTGTATATAAAGTATGTACAGTGAAATAGAAGTATGTACAGTGTGAATCTCAAAATAAAGTACTTCATTTTAGAAAAATTAATTGAGCTGAATTGTCTTAGTCCTGCATCTTAAATTCAGTTCATTCCACGATATCCATATTCTTATCATCTTCTAAATAGAGATATTTGTGTGCAGGGACTTCATATGTGGTTATTGAAACCTCTTGTTTCAGCTCTGTTCCTCTCTGTTTGCATCATTGTTGGAATGGCGTCTGGGTATGAGTGACCCATGTTCACGACTGTGACGGTCCCTAGAGCACACGACTGTGACGGGCCCTAGAGCACACTATTGTGACAGGCCCTAGAGCACGCAACTGTGACTGGCCCTAGAGCACACGACTGTGACTGGACCTAGAGCAAACGACTGTGACTGGACCTAGAGCAAACGACTGTGACTGGCCCTAGAGCTCATGACTGTGACTGGCCCTAGAGCACACGACTGTGACTGGCCCTAGAGCACACGACTGTGACTGGCCCTAGAGTAAACGACTGTGACTGGCCCTAGAGCACACGACTGTAACTGGACCTAGAGCTCATGACTGTGACTGGCCCTAGAGCTCATGACTGTGACTGGCCCTAGAGCACACAACTGTGACTGGACCTAGAGCAAACGACTGTGACTGGCCCTAGAGTAAACGACTGTGACTGGCCCTAGAGTACACGACTGTGACTGGCCCTAGAGCTCATGACTGTGACTGGCCCTAGAGCTCATGACTGTGACTGGCCCTAGAGCTCATGACTGTGACTGGCCCTAGAGCTCATGACTGTGACTGGCCCTAGAGCTCATGACTGTGACTGGCCCTAGAGCACATGACTGTGACTGGCCCTAGAGCAAACGACTGTGACTGGCCCTAGAGCAAACGACTGTGACTGGCCCTAGAGCTCATGACTGTGATGGGCCTTATTGCAAGCTAGTTAGTTATGAAGCACACAGACATCATTGTATCGTGTTGGAAACTTAAGAGAATGACGCATGCATGAGGCTGCATGTCTACAGTGATTAGCATACATGTACTCAGAACTTATTGACACAACAAACCATGGTTTGTTGGCTATTATACAGATAGACTGAGAGACCTTTATAATATTTCAGATGTTTTATAAGCTGCCATATACAGGAAACTAAACAACTAAAATATATATATATATATATATATATATATATATATATATATTTACTTTTCAAGTATTGCATCCACATGTGATATTTTTAGTTGACCAAGATTTTCAGCTAAGATAAATACATACAAGCAGGCAACAGGTTTTTCCCGGAGTCAAAGGGGTGCAGAGTTGTGGAAATTGGATTGCTTTGAGCATTTGGTGAGCTGATCAGATTCTTACTAACTCGCTACTATCAAAATGTGCTTTAAAAAGTTATTTTTCGTTTTATTATTCTAAAACATCGGCGTGACAAGCAGCATTACCTGCTGCAGCTGACTCATGGTGAGTAGGTCTTGGTGACTCAAGAATCCTCTGGACTGCCTCTAACTTCTCTCAGACTGAGGACCTACTTATAGAGATAAAATGGGTTTTAAATTACTCTTCAGGCCCTGATTCATCAGGCCGAATTCCCGGCCATCAGTGAGCGTCTGTGGCCCTAATCACTCACATGATTGGCTGTTCAGCTTAAGCGAATCACTGCAAGAAGAGAAATGGAAGTGAGGAATGTAAGCGAACAGGTAAAGTCAAGAGGGCCCACACCGAAAGTATTAAGGCATGAGAGAGCCAGGGCAGATTCATTACATTATATTTAAATGTGCTTCATCTCAACTGATCATTCTATACACTAGTATTTTCACAACAACATGGTCATCTGGGATGAAGCTCACTGTTGAGCGAGAGTGGTGATAAAATGGATGGCAAACGCTGTTTTGTTGGATGTTTATATCATAACAACGGCTTGTGTATCAACAGCCCTCGATCTTCCAGTTTCCTTTTTTGAATGATGAATATCAACAACCGCTACCCGCTGGTAGTTTTCTCCCACGCAGGTGCAGAACATAAATGTTAGTTGACCATTTGTGGCGAGTTCATGCGCAACTTTTGGGCCCAGATGCAGGCGACGTGAGACGGCCTTTGTAGGTGCTGATTCTTTGATAGCTGTGGAGTCCTATAGTTAGGACCTTACTTTCCAGTCCATTGAAAGCTACTTATAAAAATTGTGAACATATTACTTTTACACTTAGATACTGCTAACTTTGCTGTCTTTTAAAAGAAAGCTGAAGACTGACTTTTTCTCTCAGCAAGTGCCTCCATCTTTCTCTCTCTCTCTCTCTCTCTCTCTCTCTCTCTCTCTCTCTCTCTCTTTTTCTCTCTCTCTCTCTCTCTTTCTCTCTCTTTGGGTATGTGTCCTGTGCTTGGGGCAGGGTATTTATTTACATTTCTTCTAAATATAATATCTAAATATTGCTCATTAAGCTTAAATATGCTATACAAATAAAGTGACTTGATTTAGCATGCATACATTAGCATATGCTAATCCTTAGTGCTCACAAGCAGACAAACATGCCAACTTTGCTTGAGGGAAGAAACCACAGCTACATTTTATAATGACTTATAAGGTCAAGTATCATAATATTTCATAACTGCTGGTCAGTCACTGACATTGTTTTGATAGGATCATAGTGTATTATAATTCCAATAGTTGTAGTAATACATTATAATGCATTATAGTGTGATTATTAGTTGAAAGAACAACACAAAACTTGTCAAAGTTACTATATATTTAAATGACAGAACTTGTTTTAACAGTTTTGTAGATTGTTATTTAATATGGTTTGCCGCTTGGAACAATTAACAATTAAAGTAACTCGAACAATTATGTGTGGAGCAATTACTTCACATGTTATGAATCACCCAGTATTTGACATCTCTGTAAAGGTTCACATCTGGATATCTTGTAGTTCTGAGTTTTGTCACATATCCAAGGGGCTTCATCAACTTGGTAAAGATTAGTGTTTTTCAACCTTTTTTGAGCCACATTTTCTACAGTAAAAAAATCCTGCGGCACACCAACAACCAAAAAAGCTACATGTCACATTGTAGCATACTACATTATATATGGTAGGTAATTATTGCGCTACCTACTGGCATGGAAGAGTAGTTCATTACTAGGCCAGCCACTGTATTGCAGGCTCAGATGCTCAACAATGGAAAATGATTTGCAGCAACTAAATAATATTTTTTGGGGGTTAGGGTTTGAATTCTTTTTTTTTTCTTTAAATTGGACATTTTCCCACGGCACACCTGACGGTCTCTCACGGCACAGTGGTTGAAAATCACTTGTCTAGAGTCTAGAGACCAAAGAGACAAAGTCCTGTTGCTTTAAATGAAGGACTTGTGTCACGTTAAAATAGATGTGTTACTATGCGTTAATAAGACAAGGACATACCACTCTTATTAACTTAATATATTATTAACTTAATGTGCCGAATTCATGTGCTGAATTTATTGCATTATTCATGTAATCATGTAATAACTTATTACATTCTGCACAAAACTGATATTGTGCAATGTACCCATGGTTTTCTTACATTATGTGCTACATTTAAATGATTACATTATGCACACTTATTACAGGACTGTTGGTAGACACTGAAAACCTTTCCATCTTTCTTTCACAAAAGGAATGATTGACATAAATGACTTCATATTCTGGTCAGACCACCTTGGGGGCGAAAAAGTCAGCTGGGTTTTTAGTATTTGCAAAGAGACTGATATTAGTAAGCAACCTAAGTTTCAAAAAACAATTGAAAGCCTGTAATACTGGATGCATGATTGGTAATACTAGGTAACCATATGTAGGTTGCAGATGATCATTTTTTGTCCATGTAGCGCTGGTCTTTAGCAGCTCTTTACTGTATCTCAATGGTGTGGAACATGATATCAAATACAATGACAGTAAGAGTGCTATCTTCATCTGTCGAACCAAACAGGACAAATGTCTAAAATCCCCTGACTTCAAATTGGTTGATCTTGGTGTCTGTGATAAGGTAAAATATCTTGGTCACATTATTACAGAACAGATGACCATTGATGAGGATATTTATTGTCAATGCCGCATGAATGCACAAGCAAACATTCTCTCACGCAAGTTTAGTGTGTACAGATGGAGAGAAGATGTCTCTGTTTAGAGCATATTGCACACTTACAGAGACTTCCAGTAGCTTATAAGGATTCTGTGAGAATATTACTAAAGAGACTGAGATGGTGTAGTGCCTGTAAAGTCCATTCTTTATAAAACAGTTTTAAGAAATAATATGCACACGTACAGTATTTGCCAGCTAAATGACTGAACATTCGTATTATCTTGATTTTATGAACAGGTTTAGTACACGCTACCAGTTCCAGCTATGGAGACATTTGTACAGCTGTCTCTTTGTAAGGTATTGGTCGGCCTTTGCACTTTTATATGAAAGCTGTATGAGGTGAAAGCAGACATCAGAGCGATAGCTAGAACTAGCGTCCAAAATGTTGGAATGCTCCTTTAAGTTAACCCAAAAAAACTACTGTCCCTGAATGCATCATTACGTAGCAGAGAGGCGGTAAGAGGGAGGACGTGCGCCAGGACATACGTACTAAAAACCCGCCCCTTTAAAAATAACCCCCAACCTACAAAACGACTCAAGCTTTGAGTGTTTCGGCAGTCTACTAACGTCTGAATCCAAGTTCACCGGAGAAACGGTCACGGTGACTTCACGGCGAGGCGGATCTTCTCGGCTGCTCGGTCCAGTTCTGGCTGAGGCTCCTGTGAAGCTGCGACGAGAGACCGAAGTGACATTTACGTTAATTAATTCATCCACAACAACAATGGCAGCACCAGAATTTAATTTCTTGCTGGCGACGGATTCCTACAAGGTGAGTGGACCCGTCCTTCATGCCCCGTGGGCTTTTTGGTTCCAGCCCGGTGTTTATTTCACTGACTAAATGTAATAAAAGTGGTTTATTTTGGGGATACGGTTCGCTGACGGTTAACGTTATCTTCCGTCCAGTGGCTCGCTAGAACCATCGCACATCACGAGTAACACTCGCTTTTCTTTTTGGTCCGTTGGCCCGTTGTCCTTCAACTTTGTAGCGTTATTTCGCAGCGGACCATGTGTCTTAAATGAAAGTAAGACCCCACGGTAGTTTGTGTTAGCTGTGTGCATTGTGGTGCCCGTGTTGGTGCAAGTTGAAAGAATGGGGAAAGTTAGCTGTGTGTAGACTATGAACCGTCGTTTTAGTTTCGTTATGACTATAGCTGAGCCAGTCACAATAAACGGGTAGCTTAGCTAGTGTCTACGTGCTCGGCGTTATGTAATGCATGATTACTAGTTTAATGCAGTCTGCTCAAAGTGTGTAGCTGCGTGACGTGTAATCACCGAGCCCAACCTTTTCGTTGTCTCTTTAGCTTTCAGTTTCATTTCCTTCTGTTTCGTAACCTGCGTCCGGTCAGCCCGCTGTGTTGGTGTCTCTTGTAACTTGTGCTCGGCTCGTACAGTTAAATGCCAGATGTCACCGTGAGATGTCATTCAAAGGTTTCCACTGGAGCCAAATGGCAAAGGTCTGGATGATGACCCACCAGTCTGCATCAGTGCCAGCGACCCCTGGAAACAAGTCAAAATGTGTCTGTCATCACAATCGTATAATGGAAACTGATTTGGCCCACTGGGATGAGCTCATGTCAAAGTCCACTGTGTTTACTGGGAAGCCCTTTTTAAAGAAGTATCGCCACATCATTATTCTTCTAATTCTCCTAACTAAAACCATTACAACTTTTTTTTTTTAATTGTAGTCACAAACATGACGTTGTCAACCCCAAGGACACTTGGTGTTTGTATCTGACACTCAATCTGAAAACATGTGGGTCACATTAAACATACTGTGATCATAGTGCATAGCTTCATTGATGGGTTCCACAATTAGGGGAATTCATAGCGCTGTAATTCTCTAGATCTTACTGCTTGCTGTTGGCCGGTCTCAAATGAGATTGCATTTTTTGCTGACAAAGCAAGATGGTGAGGATGCTAACAGGACTCTTGGTTTGTAGCGGATAGTCTCCCCTACAGGTTCTGAGGAAAGTCCCGCTGGAGTTGTGGTTTCCATCCAGCTTTTATCATTAGATAATACACATAGAAATGTTTGGATGGGTACGAACGTGGTGACGTAAAAGCGCAGTGGGTTCTTTCAGGAATAGCTCTGTGCGTAGTGAGTGCGTGGTAGAGAGAGAGTGCTCAGAGCAGACGGGCAATAGAAGCAGAGGAGACGTGAGCAGTGCAGTGAGGGGCCTCAGGAGCTCACTTGGAAGAGCGTGCACCATATGTCCAGGCGTATACGTCTTCACCGCAGCAGCCCGGCCTGGAGTCGAACCCGGGCCCTGCGCTGCATGTCACTATCTAATAATAAAAGAAGAAATGCTGAGACAAAAAAAAGCAGCCCAGTCGTAGCTAATGTACACTGTCGGTCTTCCCTGAAGTAACATCGGTTGTGTCTTGTTTCCCCGTTGCGTATTAACTTGGCCCACGCTTTCATTGCATCTGTCGGCCTACAGTTTTAGAACAAGCCATTTGAAACATCTGCGCAGAAGAGCAAGACGTGAAACTTTGTTTCAGCAAACCTTTGCCAGTGACTGTAGCATTTCAAGAATTTCCACCCACAACATTGGTGTTGTTGCGAAGCCAAACATGGTTACATATGTTACAATCGTAAAGTATCTGAGGGGTTCATCGCATTTTATTCTAAAAGAGAACACAACGATTCTTTTGTTCAGGTGATTATATAAAGCCGTCCCCGAGGCCAGGATTATACCCAGAGGCAACGTGATCTGCACTGTCGGTTTGGTTTGTTCGTTTTGGGTTGGTGTAAATATTATTCGGTCATTCCAAGCAAAAGAGAACACGCTGATTATTGTGTGCAGGTACACTAAAAGGAAACATACTTTAATTTCTGCCAATAGATCCCCCAAAACGTTACATACTGTTTCTTTTTAATGTTGGTGTCAATCAGGAGGCAACTTAAACCTGCATTCTCTCTACTGTCCATCAGGGGGCGACTCTTCTGGTTGTAAAGAACTCTATGAGAAAATCTACTTCTTGATCTACTTCTTGATTTCAAACATTGTCAACATGAGTGTATGGTCTCAATCTCTAGTTTCAAGTCTTCTTCAATACAGCATGATGTTAGTTTAGTAAATTAGAGTCAAATGGACAATAAAGCAGGGTATTTATGGCAGGTCTCGACCAGAGATGTATACGGTGTCTCTAGGTCACTCCTCCTCAGTCCAAATATGCTAAACTTCCCTGGTTGCGAAAAGCCAAGATGGCAACTGCCAAATCACCAAACTCGTGGAGCTGCAACAATTATGTCCTGTAAATAAAGTACTCGTTTTTTTCCTGCCCTCCTCGTCACACTTGTTCTTTTCGCTCGATTAGGTTAATCTTACTTTGAGGCTAATCTTAGTATAAGACACTGCCTGTTCTGGGGTTTCTCCTTTTCAATTTGTTCTCTTTAAGTTGAACATGGAGGGGGGGAATGGAGAGGGAACTTAAACGGGGTGAGGCAGAAGAATGTGGAGTGAGTGCCTCTTGAAGCTATTTCTTCCACTGACTGACTGGTTGGTGCTGATGATTATTCAATTAGTGCTGTAAGAGTACAAGGGGAGACTTGTGCTTTAAGCTGTCATCTTTTCTTGACTTCTGTTCGTTGCTTGTCTTTCAGATCACACACTACAAACAGTATCCTCCAAACGTCAGCAACATCTACTCCTACTTTGAATGCAGACGCAAGAAAGGCTCCCAGTTCAACGAAGTGGTGTTCTTCGGCCTTCAGTATCTGCTGAAGAAGTACCTCATAGGTACACTCACGTCCTCCCCTCTGATCCAAGAAATGAATGAACAGAACCATGTACAAAACTTTGCTGTTCAAAAGAATACTGGGGAATGAAGTATTTTTGTAATAACCTGGTTACCCTGGTTTGCTGTCCGCAGGCCAAGTGGTCACCGAGGAGAAGATTCAGGAAGCCAAGCTCTTCTACCAGATGCACTTTAAACAGCCCGTGTTCGATGAGGAAAGCTGGAGGAAGATCCTCGAGGTAAACGAAGAGACGTCCAACCGTCAGTCCGTCTTGACGATGATGATTTATCATTCTATATCTAACATGAAGTTCAATGTGCTTGTTGCCATGTCAGAAACATGATGGCCGTCTTCCTATCCGGATCAAAGCCATCCCCGAGGGGAGGATCATACCCAGAGGCAACGTGCTCTTCACTGTGGAAAACACTGATCCAGACTTCTACTGGCTCACCAACTACATTGAGGTATGTCCAGAAAAGTCCTAAACTTTGAGCTTCAAGTCCTGTACAATTTGTAATGGGCGCTTCACCAAATGTAACGACATCTTAACGGAGTAATAATATGACATTAACAAAAGTCATGAATGCTTTTTAATATTTGTATTTATTTATGAAGGCAAGTTTGTCAAAATAACTACTTGCTGAGAATGAATGGTGTTGAGTCAAAAGTCATCAAATCTGTGCCTCGAGTCCATGTCATGTGACACCATTCCACACCTCTGTTAAATAGTCCTGAAGATGTGAGTGTCTGCTGCATCCAATCTCTCCCAAAAATATTTCACACACTAACAGAAAGAGCCAAAATCTTTTTAAATAGTCTTGTCCATTCGGGATGTGCATATATAGATACTCTAAGGGCGGACATTTCTTGATGTTTACTTTAAGATTTACCAACAAAGTCATTTTTTCATTTTAAGTGGAGGTCATAAATGCTCTAATCTCTGATCAGTATTGCATTTTTTTCCCTTCAACAACTGGCCTCTCACTTTTCTTTTCCTCACCAACTGATCACTCATTAACTCTTCCCTCTCCCACTCGCCTCCACTCACACACACTATTTCTAACTACCCCTACCTGCTGACCAGACTATGCTGGTCCAGATGTGGTATCCCATCACTGTGGCCACCATATCCAGGGAGTTCAAGAAGATCCTGGCCAAGCACCTGAAGGCCACCTCTGGGGGCCTGGAAGGTCTGGACCTGAAACTGCACGACTTTGGCTACAGAGGAGTCTCCTCACAAGAGGTCAGTAAGACTTTCTGCCTCTTTTTTTTTCTTCTAGTTTGTGAGAAACCAGCATTGAGGTTGAATGAAGTGTCTCTTGCATCATGCAGCTACTGATGGGTTTGCACTAAAAGGAAGTATTCCTATTCACTATGGCTAAGGATACAATGACCTGGAATCCCTTATCACTGTGTGGCACATCACTGCTTTGCATTTTCACAGAATATTAATATGTCCATGTCCTGTGTGACAACTGATCATCTTGTGATATCTGCTTTGTGTATATGACTGTCTTACTGATATTATAACTTTATGGTACGACATCCTGCTGGTCACATGACTGATTTAAGGCACAAAGGTTAGATTTAAGAAACCTCAATGGAACGTGTTACAACATGAATTTAAAGCTGGATTGTGAATTCAGTCATTTGTCTCTGGTATAACTGAGCTGGTGAAAGGGTTTCATTGTTAGAGGATTCTGACATAAATATACTAACATTAGGTCCCACTACCAATTGACAGATTGATGTGAACCCTTTTTAAAGATACAAAGGCAGACTGTTAGTACAGTGTTAACCTAATGTCTCTATAGATAGATAGATAGATAGATAGATAGATGGCATTGGAGCTCCTCTCTCTAGTAACTGAAAGAACCTCATTCAGCTCAGATTAGCCCTGATGGCTATCAGAGGGACCCAAACGTTTCAGTCAGTCATTTGTAAGAATGGATAAGAAAATGTGTTAATAATATTGAAAATAGGAAATCACCAGATGGAGGACGATCTTCTTAGTCACTAATGAGTCGTTAAAATCCTGTCAGGTGGGTGTAGCATGGTATTATGGTCTAGGATCAGGGCTAAGAGCAGTTGTCACACACATACAATGTGTTACTACCAGTTTTAAAGCTCCCTGACTGAACAAATACCAAACCCATAGAAACAATGTGTGTTCTCTGAGGTGTGCGTGGTTTTGAACTTCAACCATTCAAACAGCAGAGTGATTCCTAGTTTCCACCTCTGCTCTTCAGTCGGCAGCATTAGGCGGAGCAGCTCACCTGGTTAATTTCTGCAGCACGGACACAGTAGCTGGGCTGCTGATGGCTCAGCGATACTATGGTTGCCCGATGGCTGGCTTCTCCATCCCAGCAGCAGAGCACAGGTATAACTCATACATGCATACATATATGTGGAAATCACGGCCTAGAATGTGGAAATCATAAATGTCGTCAACTAGAAAAAGGTGTATTTTTTTTTTTGGACTGTGAGGAAACATAATCTTTAAATAATAGAACCAGTATTAATAGAGTGAGTTCATTACTTCCTTCCTGTCATCCAGTACCATCATCTCCTGGGGAAGGAACAGGGAGAAGGAGGCGTTTGAGCGAGTCCTTGAGCAGTTCCCCTCTGGGCCCGTGTCCGTGGTCAGCGACAGCTACGACATCTTTAACGCCTGTAAGAACATCTGGGGAGACAAGCTGAAGGAGCGAGTCATGGAGCGCAGCGAGGACTCGTGTCTGGTCATCCGGCCGGACTCTGGAGACCCTGCAGAGACTTTGATTGAGGTAAACAACAGGCCTGGATTAGTCCGAGTAAAATACCACAAAATAGCTATCTAAAATCTTTTCAATTTTATTTTTACAACAAAATTTTTTTTATATCATTGGTTTTTTTTTTAAAGAAAAGTCATTACTTCTACTCCATTACGTTTTGATCATGTCTAGCTAACAGTGTGTATTTAACTCGTCGTGCTTTGTGACGACTGATGGAGAGACAGAAAACTAAAGAACGAATTGTGCGCACAAGAAAAAACATGTGAACATGACTGATTTAATCGTTCAACCATATTCTGTACACGTGACATCTCTCCATCCTGGAGAGGGATTCAATTTATTTTATACAGCCAAAAATAAATAAAAATTCTCAGAGAGCTTTACAATCTGTACACATTCAACATCCTCTGTTTGGACCCTCACATCGGTACAGGGGAAAACTCTCCAAAACTCCCTTTTAAACTCCCTTTTAACATGGAGGAAAAAGAAGGAAGTGGCTCTCAATTAATGAAGTATGTGTACAGATTGTAAAGCTGGATTGTGAATGTGTGTTTACAGATTGTAAAGTCCTCTGGGGCAAATTTGTGATTTTGGTCTTTACAAATTAATTTAAATGTAAGCACGTATGGTCTGCCTCATGTCAAAGTGAAGAAGCGAACGTACCTGTAGTTAATAAGTAACTAATGGTGAAACATCACAGCATTATCTCCTAATTAGTCTGAATGAGTCATCTGATAAGAGACTGATTTGTCCTGTCCTCTAATCGAGTAGGAACTGGGACGTAGGAGTTCTATACTGGGACGATGAAAGTTTAAGGACTATGTAACATGTTGACGCTCTTTATATTTACGTTTAGACATAACGGACACATCTTCTATTATACACGATTTTCTCATTAGGAAACAAATAGTGTAATTTAGGAAAAATCTTTACTTGCAGACTGTGAATATTGTCTTATGTATGTAAAGAGATGATAAATAAATGCAGGTGTATTTCACATCTTTAATAATACATGAAGGGAGGCAGGCAAATGAGATGTATAAGCTCCACCTTAACGTGGCTGATGCCTACATGTATGAATCGAACTCCTAAATAAAATGGTTGAAATGCCCCTTTGTAGGTCATCAAGATTCTGGAGGAGTGTTTTGGCTCTTCTCTGAACTCCGTGGGATACAAGGTGCTGCCCTCTTACCTGCGAATCATTCAAGGAGACGGCATTGACCTCAGCTCAGTGGATGAGGTGAGAACACATCTAGTTGTTGTACTGGTCTGGATTAACCCTCACTCTTCTTGCTACATCATATTTAGTATGTGATTTCTTTGTATTACCACCTGTTGCACATTCAGTTTCCCTGATTTGATAATCACTTCAGCGATTGGAAACTTTCTTATCCGACCAGATGAACGCGCACAAGAAAATGCCGTAATCAAGGCCGAGGCACCCACAATCATGTGACTGTCACAAATAGTTCACTGATAAAAGCACTTAAAAATGTATTGGAGTAAATATTATGTTTACAGGATATTCAACCTTTTGTTACCTTTCTATAATGCTTGTCCTTAAAAAAGAGTTCCACTGCTCGCCTCGAAAAGTTCTCGTAAACAAAGTGATTAATTTGAAGCCTTCTTTTCTTTTGTTTCCTGCAGATTCTCCAGAAGCTGACTGATGAAGGCTGGAGTGCTGAGAACGTCCACTTTGGGTGCGGCAGCGCTTTGCTGCAGAAACTCAACAGAGACACACTCAACTGTGCCTTCAAGTGCAGCTACGTGGAGAGTAATGGCAAGGGGGTAAGTGGATTCAGCTGCCGTAACATTACCCTGCTTAAGAGGTTTTCAAACAGATGAACATCAACAGATTATTGTTAATGTTCATATTAATGTGTAAAAAAAACAAAAAAAACACTTGGTATTTAACCTGGATTTTCTGGTCAAACCATTTGTGAACAGGAAAAAGGTTTACAGCTAGCACAACCTGTTTCATTGTTCATATGGGTGAGTGAGTATTGTTACAGACAACACATGTGAACTTATCCTTTAACTCATAAAAGGTGGCTCTTTTTGAGTGTAGTTTTAGAATTGATACTTAATGTTGGATGCAGTTATCTTGACTAACTAGTCGACATCATCCAGCTAATTGTGCACTTTTACAGACTTTTTAAGTCTGATTTAAAACTTGATCTTAAGTCAGCCTCAGGAAGTAGACTACGCCCTGGTTCAACTTTGACCTACCATACTTCCCTGTGAGAGATAACCGGTCATTATTGTGAAATGGGTGTGAATGTTAGATAGTTGTGATGGTCTGGTGGCACATGCATGTCAGACTGCCATCAGTGTATGAATGAGTGAATGATGACACATAGGGTTAAAATGCTTTTAATGGTCGTAGGACCTTTGAACGAGATATACAATTACATTTATAATGTGATGATAATAATGACCTGTACATCATCTAAATCAATCAATGGTTTGACACAAAGTATTGATTACAAAAATGATTTTTTTATAACAGACCGTAGAAAGACATAATCTAACGTTCAACAAAGGTGTTTAATAAAGTTCTGTAATGCAGTGGATGACAGTCATCAGAAATCTCCCTCTCTAAAAAGCTGTTTAGTGATTACAATATTTCACTCATTCATTTCAGACATTTGAGGGCACCAACATGAACACAAATGCCAAGCGTGCATCTTGCTGTACTTGACCGTGTGTTACCGTGCTGTATTACAGAGACACACGCCTATCACGGCATGAACACGTTTTCCATTGTATTAATTGGTGCATCTGTCGTAGACATGTTGATTGAAAATGAATAAAAAGACCAGAGGTGCTTCCTCGTGTGTCCCAGATGCAGAAATCCTCCCAGAGGCTTGTTTTTTCAACGTGATTTCACTTATTGTAATTTCCTTCTGCTTCTTCCAGATGGACGTGTACAAGCAGCCGGTGACCGACCCGTCCAAAGGGTCAAAGAAGGGTCGATTATCTCTGAGGAAAAACTCTGATGGCTTCTTGGAGACGATAGAGAGCGGGGCAGGCAAGCCTGAGGAGGTTAGTCCCAGCATTTCATCTTTAACTCTCACTGTCAGTAGAATCATGAGGGCAAAGTGAGGGCATGTCCTTTTGGAAAACACATTCGCTAACTGGAGTATTGGTCGATCCATTTTCACTCGTATCTTGAGGTGAGAGGTCAAGTGCCCCCTGTTATTATGGCCATACCCATTTTTCTTTAGTTACATTTTCCACTCAGAAATCAGCTGCTTTTCTATTGTTTCTCACAAATGAATCCATTAAACATTTTTGTCTCTTTACATCTAAATTAACCTCAACAGTCGGGATCCGGTGACTATGAAAGGTTGTTTTGCGGAAATGTCTGAACTTCTCAGTCTCTTTTCCAGAGGGAATGAAGGAGTTTTTATCTATACTGCTGATTACAAAACTAAGTATTTAAGTAGTTTATTAAGTGAACTCAAACTAACCTGGGCTTTTTTGTGTGTATGTTTGTTTATTTGGTGATCAGTCCTTGTGATTGTGTGGTCCACCATGGGGCCCCGTCCTCATCGTGTACCTCTTGATATCCTTACTAGAACGTTTCTTGATGATATTACTTGTTTTTGAGTCCTCAGCCAGCCATTTTATTTTTGCAGGCTTCCATTGTATTCTGTTGATCTTGTGAAGCCATTTATAATGTCCTGTATTTGAGCTTTCACTGACGGATAGCCAGATATCAGGTGTTTGAAAACGGGACTCTTGTACTTTGAGTATAAAGATGTTTCATATATTGTTGCGTGATGCTTTCTTAAAGATGGGAAGCTCACAAGAAACCGATACTAAAAGAGTGGTGATAATCGGGGCAGCAGAGGCTAAGATATACGGACTATCAGTCGCTATGGGTCGAGCTCTTAATGTTGGATGCTACATTCCCATAATGCAATAAAGCTTCTATTAAACACTTTAAGCTCACCAAACGTGACAAACGACTGTACCTGGAGAGAATAATCAGGCACATTGTAAACTAAAAGCGGTGTTTAACAGTTCGTTCAACTTCTTTCCCCTGGACTTAACGGTTTGTCTGTGTGCTCTGCGTTCCTCAGGACCTGCTGGTGACTGTTTTCGAGAACGGCAGCCTGGTCCAGGACTACTCCCTGGAGGAGATAAGGAAGAATGCTCGGCTGACGGACGAGGAGGTGAAGCCCACCCAGCACAACCATGAACAGGAGCTGCTGCACAATCGCATCATTAACGGGATTCATTAAGCAACCCCAAAGCCTGGCGCAATGCAAACAAAACTTCAGTTTTGAACTGCGTGCACTGGAAGGAGGAAAGGCTCTCGGGTATAAATCTAAACACAATGAATATATATTAATCTGAACATAATGGAGGGGAGGGAAATGCTATTTTTTACAAGACACTAACCTAAACAAAATATAAAGAGTTTTATTGTTTGAAGTAATCATCAGGGATGGATTACACTTGCTAGTTCTAAGATACAATATTTGATTTAAGGTCAATGTCCAGCCTAAACATTACATTCACATACAACAAAACTGCATTGTCAAGTAGCTTTTTGAGAGAAACTTGTCTCCTCCCGGAGTCGTCCCACCAAACCAAAAGTCAACGTGGACTTATTTTTATTCATGAGCGTAACTGAAATAACATAAGAAACATGGTTATTTTAAGCCAAACCATGATGTTTTTACGAAATAAAACCAAGTCATTTTGTTGCGCTTTGTTTCAATTTACGACATTAATGTTTAAGACCGAGGAGAAAATACGTTTCCCTCGTAACCTCATTGAGAAGGCAATTAATGTTGCAGCCCCACATTCTGCCCTTTTTAGTTTGGTTCGTGAAAGAAACCCAATCCGTACAAATGATCAGTCTCCAGATGAAGACATCGTTAGACTGACCAGGAGTGCAAAAGGAGCCCATTGCTCTGCACTGCAACAGTTTGGATAACAAGGAAGCCGTACCTGCTCTTTCTGATATCATTGGACCACAAAGCAAACTATTAATATTCATAAAAATAAATTGTGTATAATGTATACATTTGTGAATTAATTGGATACATTGTTGAAACTCAACACATTATTATGTAATGTCATTTAATTATGAATCATTCATACGTTTTATGAGAGTAGATTTTTGATTAATTGCGTAAATTTGATTTAAAAAACTTTAAAGCTCTTGTTTCATAAACAAAGTCACTCTCTATTTTCAGCCAATCACGTCTCTCTTGAGCTAGCAAGCTCAACAACTGCTACCAAATGTAGCCAAAGTAGCAATAATGCTAACGTTGCTATGGGTCAGAGAACCACAGACGGCTGTAGATGAACACGGTAACTAAACCTAAAGCGTAGCTTTGTTGCTGATGCTACCTAGCTAGCATTGTTATTGCTGTTGTTGTTGCAAACAGGTGCTGACCATTGATGTAGCTAACTGGCTAATTCTGGGAGCAGTTGCTGAGACTCCTTGCTTAAGAGTTAGGGGTCAACAATGTCCTCACTTTTCTTAAATGTGATTAATGTTATTAGTTTGAATACTTTTGTAATTAACATTACATATTGATAGAGAGATAATTCGTTGCTATTCATGCAGATTACAAACTGAAATGTCCATTCCATTTGTTCGTGCAGTTAAACCTTTTGAAGATAGGCTGGACATTAAAGGTGCTAAATTCAGAGCATAGCTACGATTGAGGGATTTTCTCCACAGAGCGTTCTTTTCCATCGTCCTCTCTGAAAAACCAATAGATGCAACAACATAGCAGACCCTATTGTCAGATGCCTGATCAGTAAAATACTGGACCTCAAATTCAAAAGGATTTTATTTTTTTTATCTGAGTTGAATGAGGGAAATAATTGAAAGGATTTACAGACTCTAATGACAGTCTGTAGCGTTAGTTAAAGCCATTCTCACTCGTACATAGCCGTTAAAGCAAACAAACACTATAAAGCAATCCAATAAGACCGTTAGATGACGCATGGTGTAACGTTGCCATAACAGCGGTGCAGAAAATACTTTTATCACGGGGCCAATAAAGAAACATTACGTAAATCTATTTTAAGTGACTACTACTATCAGAAGCGTGCGCCGCGTGCTGATAATCCTGAGGTATCATGCTTTGGTGGGGCCAAAAAGTAAACGGGACACTGTGCTGTCTTGACAAAGCCTGCTGGCATGCGTTCACTTGTGATCATGCAGATCAGCTGTACTGCTGTGAAAAGCCATTTCCAGTTTGCAGAGTTTACACCACTCTGTCTAAAATACTTCCAGAGGATAGTTGGCGAGGTTTTCTCGCCGCAGCTTGTTTTCCGAGGATGCACAAAGTTTGACCGAGCTCCTCCACATCGGCAAGAAGCCGTCGCACATTATGCAAATCGACATATTTTTGTAATCAAAGACGTTGATCATGCTGAAGAATCGTCCCTGTACTAACTAACGTGCACGCGCATCGCTGGCCCGGCTTTGGTAAGCAAAGCACAGAGAAGCTCATATCACAGAACACACAGAGGAAGAGTGACTTCTTTCTCTGCTCAGGTAGACATTACTCCACTGTTTCTTTACATTTGATGCTGTATTAATGGTCATAATTTCACACCATAGCACCTTTTAAACTGCCTTTATTTAATTGACTGCAGGTGTGTTATTGTGCCCTGCTAAACTGAGTGCATTATGGAACACAATCTACTGGATGTAGAATTGGCAGTATCAAAGTGGGATTATGTGGGAGAGCATGTTTTGTTTAATGTCAGCTTTGATTGGCTGATGAACCATGGATTGACTTATGGACTTTAATGGAAACATTCACTAATATTCTCTGTCACATCATTAGGTCTTTCAGTACCAATCTGCCTTGTCTACTTTAGTTAGAAGTATTTTATTTCTGTTCCAAAACACTGGGTCGGGACCTGCAAGTGGGTCGCAAGAAATTCTACTTGGGTCGCCAATTCAATTAGCAGAATATAACAATAGTTCCAATTTGAGCCCCATGATGGATGGAGCCTTGATGTTTGAATAGCTCAGATAATTGTAGTCTGATAACGTTGACTCTAATATAAAAGGCTTCCACTCATTGCGTTTGCTTAGCTGATGAGAGGAAATGAAAAGAACGATTGTTTACTAAACTAACTAAATGCATTTTTTTTACAAGTTTATAAATCAAAGATGTGATTTATCAGACCTGTACCTCAACTAAATGGCTGTTTTTTCTAGAAAATATAAGGTGATGTAAAAATGGCAGTAAAGTTGGTTGGAAACATTCATTTACACACAAGTTTTCTCAAGATTGGGAGAAAAGACCTGATGCCTTGTCTTTTTTCTTTGTGTGTGTGTGTGTGTGTGTGTGTGTGTGTGTGTGTGTGTGTGTGTGTGTGTGTGTGTGTGTGTGTGTGTGTGTGTGTGTGTGTCCCCAGTAAAGAAGTGTGTATCATGTGAGTACCTGCCTTAAGCAACTTACTGCATAATGTAGAACAGACTCAAATTGGAAGTGGCTCATTTCTTTGGTTTTGGGCAGATCACAACAGATGTAAAGACCAGCTAGTCTGCTGCTGAATATCTATGCATTCAACACACGACTCCAAAGATACCGCTGCTTCTATTTCATTTGTTTTATTCTCTTGCTGTTTTAAGGCCAGTTCTTCGTCATGTATGATCCGTCTTACTCTCTTGTTAGGGCCCTTTATTTCCTGTTCACATATTTGACTTCTTTTCAATAATCACTGGTATGCTCCATTTCAGACTGCTTGCATTTGATTTTCTTGCTGATGACCTACAGACCTATCGGGATTACCTGCTGTGTAGTATCGGCACTCCTATATTTAATTCTGTTTTGTAAATATGCTTTTGAAACTGATTCGCTATGTAACTTATCTTTATCTTTTAAAATGTTCTGTATCTTTGATTTTATTTGTGTTTGAGAACCAACCTTTTGTAAAATTAAAAAAAACAGTAACACTATCATACTGGGGTGAGCTCTTTTTTTCTAAAGTGAAACTTGTTGAAGTTGTCCATGACACGAGAGGTAAAGAGTGTTGTTGCACCGAGTGACCAGAAGGTAGAACCAGGCATTGGGACATACTGAAGGTGTCCACCTCTTTTACATAGGCTAATTCTCCTTCATGTATAATGTCATTTTTCAATTTGAGACATGACCCTGGAAAATCCTAGTGGTATTATCAATAAGACGGCGATGCATCTAGCCACCATTTTAACCCCAAGAGTTTAAATTTTTCTCCAAAAGCCATCAGAGTGATTTGAAAGAACATTCAGTATGCTTCGAATTGACCTGACTGCCACTGTTCCTTACAGGCACCTCTCCATCTGTACATCCAGTAAAAGGACTTCTCATCTGTGTTCATTGAAGTGCTCTTTTCTTTGGAGCCACTAGAGGGCCACAGAGGCAAACAGCTGCTTTGAGGGAACAATGCTGAAGGTTGTGAAGCAGAGCTGTTCTGCTCCATCATTATTAGATTTTGAGATGTAGTATTCTCTATTTATATTGTGATGCAGGCAGACATTTCTTCTTAACGTCATCAGATGAATCTAGATGGTAGACGTGAGGAGAGAGATGTTTTTGTTTGGGTGAAGTTGACCCTTAAAGCGACAGTACAGCTGTCAGATAAATGTCAGGTTGGTTTATCAAGAGCATCACCAGAAATTGTATTATTTTTTATTATTTTATATATATGTATATTGTTTCCCCAATTTTTTCCCCGCACAAATGTGAATATCTTTAAATACTCATTAACATGAATCTAACATATTGTAGCAGATGGATAAATGGAGGCAGAAGATGTTATCTTTCAGTCAGAAATACACACATTCAGCGACACACAGGAGCTCTCAAGCTGGCACCAGTTCACTAGCAGCTCAAGAGCAGCCTGGGCTGATATGACCCTCTGGGAAAGTGTTGTGCTCTCAGGGTCAGACATCTCACTAATGTGGGAATGGGCCTATGAGCCATTCACATGGCTTGAGGATTCACTGTCTCCCTAGATGTGTGTTTAAAAGAACAGACATCTGTCCATTATTTTATTAGTTCAGTATTGTATGCAAGATAACAGGTATGTTTATTCATGGCAGTGCACACTAATAGGCCATCACTCATTTTCGTTTCCACATAAAACAATTAAATGTCAATTTGAATAGCTTGTATGTATGATTATTATGCCATTGACAGACAATGTTGATATTGGTATCAGTTGACAAGGTATGTTTATAAATGGCAGTGGTATGGCCACCCTACTGTACCGTACACACGTTTAAAAACACATGAACGTATGAAACTGTGTATTTGAATAGCATACACTGACAAATGAGAGACAATTACAACAGGTTCATAAGATCTCAACATGAGACATCCACAGGGATATATAGAGACACGGTAGTGCGGCTGTGAGGCAAGATGTGGGATACTGAGAACTTCATCAAACCACATAATAACACTTTCATTTTTAGAAAATGTCTTAAACACAATTCTAAAGAGTTTGTTTTCATTAAGAGAGTTAGTGCAATATGGGGTTGAGTGTCTCGCCCAAGGACACATCAACATGGACTAGCAGAGCCGGGGATTGAACCGCCGATCCTCTTATTGAAGGATGTCCATGTTCTACCACTGAGCCACAGTCGCCCCAGAATATAATAATACATATATCCAGCAAAACAATGAATGCACATCTCAACGTCAAGCTTGGTTTAGAAATGTAAAAGTGAAAAACTGTCGACTAAAACTCTTCTAAACTGTACAGATATAACATGCATTTACTTTACGCTTAAATAATCAATATTTAAGACTTCTAAATATTATAAACTAAAACAGGGATCAAGTGATTATGAAGCACAAATCCTCTAGTTTACAACAAAGTATAAACCAACTATTATACATCTAATTTTCAAATACACTTTCAGTCAGTTTATTGGGTTAGCTAAAATGTGTGCAGTATAAGGCGACAAGAGTTTCAGCCTTGATGACGTTTAAAATATTCCATTTAGCTTTGTTTAGGTATCAGTGCGACAGTAGATTGTGATGTTTAAATGTATTACATTTACTGTAGAGTACGAGAAACACCGCTCAATATAAAACAATTCAACAGTGCAAGTCTCAAGAACGAGTATTGAAAGTGTCTGAAACCCTCCAACCTGTCAAAGATTACTAGAGTAACACATATGTCATTTATTGTGTAATTGTTATTAATAACTTGTTTGTAGAATATTTAGTTCCAGACCCTAACCAGCATAATCCATCTAATATGTTAAATCAAAATATTAAAATAAACTGCATACAAATGTAATATTGAAAAGTTTACACTAAACTTGCAAGCTCCGTGTAACTACCACAGCAGCAGGAAGGAAGGACTTGCGGTGCCTCTCCTTCACACACAAGGATGAAGGAGCTGTGCAGCGCTGCCTGAGTCCTGCATGGCGAGGTGTTGTTCATCAGGGATGAGAGCTTAGCATCATCCTCCCGTCTCCCTCCACCTCCACCGTATCCAGAGGACACCCCAGCACGCTGCTGGCCTTCTTTACCAGCTTGTCCAGTCTCCTCTTGTCAGCTGTTGTGATGCTGCTGCTCCAGAAGACCACTCCATAAAAGATGGCTGATGCCACCACCGAGTCAAAGAAGGTCTTCAGGAGCTCCCTGCACTCCAAAAGACCTCAGTCTCCTCAGCAGAAAGAGTCTGCTCTGTTTGTAAAGTGTGTGTGTGGTCAGTCCACACAGACACACCAGTGTTTTGTTGAACATTGTTTTCAGTTTAAATATTCCTTTAATAATGACAGTGGTGCTCTACCCTTCTTTTTTAACAGCAAATGACCAAAATAATGTGCATTTCTCACAGAACGTATACTGAACACAGATTCACTGGTATTTATATCATTTGTATTCATTTAGTTGGTGCTTTCTGTGGACTTTGTAAGAGTAGTATATTTCTGAAGCAATGGTCACCTTATATGCACATAGATATGTAAATATTATTTAGTAGAGCACCAATAGTCCCACCTGGTGTGCTGCATGTTATCAGCTGAAGACGGTTGAGATCCTTTTACATGCTCCGTACTGCAGCAGGAACATTGAGCATCCTAGTTTATTCTGAAATATACCTCCTTTCTCTTTGCACACAATTTAATCACATTTTAAAAGTTTGGCACCTTTTAAAGGTTAACCTTTGGATTTGTAACATTTCTGTATCTCTGGTGCCACCTTCAGGGCAAACGTCACTTCACTACTTTATTTTATTGTTGTTGCCTTGGGTTGGCCAAGAATATCAATGTTTTTTTCATCAAGTGCTCTGTCTTCCATATTCTTCCAATAGGTTTTATTAAATACGATACCTTCACCACCAGCATGGCTGTAGTTTTATTACATTTAGTGTTTGATGTTCAAACTCAAAGCAATGCTGAATGAAATATTGATTCACTGGTTTGCAGAACATCAGACTATGCCTTTTGAAATTAATTTAAATGAATCTGTGTTGATATGGTGTGTGTGCATGTGTTTCAGGCTCAGTGCGCTCCCTCTCTCCTCTCTGAAGTTTATCTTCTCAGAACTCATGAATATGTGGGGACGCTTTAAACCTGGATTGATTTAAAAAAAGAAAAAGATCTGTTCTTTGCTCTACAAGTCATCCAGATGACTCGGTGTACATGTTGGTGGAAGAGGTTTGAGCAGCATTGTAGCCACCGTCGGCATTTTTATGACACCTGCGACCGATTCACTGTTCTAAAACCCATTCCCCACATTAACTCGACAACACTGAAGCTACAATAAATCTCACAATACAAAAGTGACGCTTGAGTGTTTTATTGAATGAAACACCAAAGTTGAGACAGTGGCCTCTGGGACGCCCGGCTTTCGTCTCTTTTGTCCTTTCTTCCACATCCATTCGGTCGGGTCCCAGGATTTCCAAAAGGCACGAGCTGCACGATGATATCGAAAACTAGAAATAAGGGATAGAGAAAAGGCTGTTAATCACATCTCCAAAAACCAAAAGCAAAAAACTAGAGAAGCCAGAAGCAGGTGATTACCTACCACAGTAGTTGAGGCCATCTGGCACTGAGAGCCGGGGTCGATCTGCTGGAGGCGATGAGTTGATTGCAGGCAGGTGAGCAGGAACCGGGAGAGACTAGGAAGCGGCCGTGACACTTATCCACTGAAACACAGAAGAGCACTTCTCTCCTGCTCCCTTGTCAAGGCAACTCTGGAGGTACGTTGAGTTCCTCTCAAAGGAATTAATACATATTACTTTAAGTACAATAGAGGGAGTAAAATGAGTCATGTCTGGATTATTAAAAGAAGTAACATTAAGAGTAGCAGGTAGGTTAGGTCCGGATGGCTCCCCGGCCAAAGTCGGGTGCTGGGGCTCAGCTGCAAAGAGAGGTGTGGGAAGTGGCCACGGGGGTAAGGAACACGTTACACACACATTTCCTACTTTATCTTTACATTATAGACTATTTAAGTCACACTGTTTCCATGTCAGAAGCTCTAACTTACCTTCTTCATCCTCAGTGAACAGCAGCATCTCAGGTGGTGGATTAGGATTAAAGTGAAGTACGGTCATGGTTAGTAAAACACATATAATTATTACATTATTTAAATTTAGGGAAAGCATGCATGCTCCATGGACAAACAGCCTTTTAGGCTTCTGGCCTCCCTTGCATATTCTATTAATATTGATATATTTGTGTTGAATGTTCATTTGTATGTGCTATTGCAAAACAGAAGCTCATACTTACTTTTTTCATCCAGAGTAAGATGAGTTTAAGTGAGACAAAATGGTTAGTAGGGAAAATAATCTTTGACGTATTGAATATTACAATTAATAATTTATTTGAGAGACTTTACCTTTTTTTGCCATATTAAGGCCAGTTGAACCTGTGGAGAAAGACGTTCTCGAGGCAGATCTAAGAATCAAAGAGACCTAGCAAACATATGATTAACACATAACATATGCTCAAGCAGAGCAGCATGAGGAAAAGATTGAGAAGCAGCGAAAGGAGGAGGAGCAACAGGTGGCTGCTCCGCCTGCTTTTCCACCTGTTGCTCCTCCTCCTTTGGCTGCTCCTCCTGTTTTTCCAAAGGAGGAGAAGCAGCAGGTGGAAAAGCAGGCGGAGCAGCCAAAGGAGGAGGAGCAGCAGGTGGGGAGTTAATTCCACTTCGGCCTCTTCGCGGCAGATCTAAGAACCAAAGAGACAAACCTGACAACCATATGTTGAAAAATGAGCAACAAAATAGTCAAGAGCAGCATGAGAAAAACTTAAGGAACATTTTGAGGAGAAGATTATGGAACAGCGAAAGGAGGAGGAGAAGCAGGAGGAAAAGCAGGAGGAACAGCAGGAGGAAACACTCAGGGGCAGCGAAAGGAGAAGGTGGGAATGCTGGAGGAAAAGCAGGAGGAGCAGCAGGTGGGAATGCTAGAGGCAAAGTGGGAGGAGCATCCCAAGGACGAGGAGCACCAGATGTGAAGCAGGAGGAAGACGAGGAGCACAAAAACAACGGGTAGTGAAAGGAGGAGGAGGTGGGAATGCAGGAGGAAAAACGGGAGAAGCAGCAGGAGGACAAGGAGCAGCAGGTGTGGAAGCAAGAGGAGCAGCAGGAGGAGAACGGGGAGCAGCAGGTGTGGAAGAGGGAGGAGCAGGAGGAAGAGCAGCAGGAGGAAAAAAACAAGGGGAAGGAGGAGGAGGAGGAGGAGAAGCAGGTGGGAATGCAGGAGAAAAAACGGGAGGAGCAGCAGGTGAGGTAGCAGGAGGAGCAACAGGAGGAAGAGGAGCAGCAGGTGTGGAAGAGGGAGGAGCAGCAGGTGTGGAAGAGGGAGGAGCAGGAGGACAAGGAGCAGGAGGACAAGGAGCAGGAGGAACAGCAGGAGGATGAGGAGCAGCAGGTGAGGAAGCAGGAAGAGGAAGACGAGGAGCAGCAGGTGGGAATGCAAGAGAAAAAGCAGCAGGAGGAGCAGGAGGAAGAGGAGCAGCAGGAGGAGGACAAGGAGCAGCAGGAGGAAAAACACAAGGGGTAGCAAAAGGAGGAGGAGAAGCAGATGGGAATGCAGGAGGGAAAGTGGGAGGAGCAGCAGGAAGAGGAACAGCAGGAGGGAAAAAACAAGGGGAAGGAGGAGGAGAAGCAGGTGGGAATGCAAGAGGAAAAGAAGGAGGACGAGGAGCAGCAGATGGGAATGCAGGAGGAACAATGGGAGTACAAAAATAAGGGGTAGAGAACGGAGGAGGAGCAGCAGGTGGGAATGCAAGAGGAAAAGCAGAAGGAGCAGCAGGAGGGCGAGGAGCAGCAGGTTTGGAAGGAGGAGCAGCAGGAGGAAGAGGAGCAGCAGGAAGAGGACAAGGAGCAGCAGGAGGAAGAGGAGGAGCAGCAGGAGGAAGAGGAGGAGCAGCAGGAGGAGGACAAGGAGCAGGAGAAAAAACACAAGGGGTAGCGAAAGGAGGAGGAGAAGCAGATGGGAATGCAGGAGGGAAAGCGGGAGGAGCAGCAGGAGGACGAGGAGCAGCAGGTATGGAAGCAGGAGGAGCAGCAGGAAGAGGAACAGCAGGAGGGGAAAAACAAGGGGAAGGAGGAGGAGAAGCAGGAGGACAAGGAGCAGCAGGTGTGGAAGCAGGAGGAGCAAGAGTAGGAGGACGAGGAGCAGCAGGTATGGAAGCAGGAGGAGCAGCAGGAAGAGGAACAGCAGGAGGGAAAAAACATGGGGAAGGAGGAGGAGAAGCAGGTGGGAATGCAAAAGGAAAAGCAGGAGGAGCAGCAGGAAGACAAAGAGCAGCAGGTGTGTAAGCAAGAGGAGCAGTAGGAGTACAAAAATAAGGGGTAGAGAAAGGAGGAGGAGCAGCAGCTGGGAATGCAAGAGGAAAAGCAGCAGGAGGAGCAGCAGGAGGACGAGGAGCAGCAGGAGGAAAAAAACAAGGGGAAGGAGGAGGAGAAGCAGGAGGAGCAGCAGGAGGACAAGGAGCAGCAGGTGTGGAAGCAGGAGGAGCAAGAGTAGGAGGCCGAGGAGCAGCAGGTATGGAAGCAGGAGGAGCAGCAGGAAGAGGAACAGCAGGAGGGAAAAAACATGGGGAAGGAGGAGGAGAAGCAGGTGGGAATGCAAGAGGAAAAGCAGGAGGAGCAGCAGGAAGACAAAGAGCAGCAGGTGTGTAAGCAAGAGGAGCAGTAGGAGTACAAAAATAAGGGGTAGAGAAAGGAGGAGGAGCAGCAGCTGGGAATGCAAGAGGAAAAGCAGCAGGAGGAGCAGCAGGAGGACGAGGAGCAGCAGGAGGAAAAAAACAAGGGGAAGGAGGAGGAGAAGCAGGAGGAGCAGCAGGAGGACAAGGAGCAGCAGGTGTGGAAGCAGGAGGAGCAAGAGTAGGAGGCCGAGGAGCAGCAGGTATGGAAGCAGGAGGAGCAGCAGGAAGAGGAACAGCAGGAGGGAAAAAACATGGGGAAGGAGGAGGAGAAGCAGGTGGGAATGCAAGAGGAAAAGCAGGAGGAGCAGCAGGAAGACAAAGAGCAGCAGGTGTGTAAGCAAGAGGAGCAGTAGGAGTACAAAAATAAGGGGTAGAGAAAGGAGGAGGAGCAGCAGCTGGGAATGCAAGAGGAAAAGCAGCAGGAGGAGCAGCAGGAAGACAAAGAGCAGCAGGTGTGTAAGCAAGAGGAGCAGTAGGAGTACAAAAATAAGGGGTAGAGAAAGGAGGAGGAGCAGCAGCTGGGAATGCAAGAGGAAAAGCAGCAGGAGGAGCAGCAGGAGGACGAGGAGCAGCAGGGGGAAAAAAACAAGGGGAAGGAGGAGGAGAAGCAGCAGGAGGAGCAGCAGGAGGACAAGGAGCAGCAGGTGTGGAAGCAGGAGGAGCAGCAGGAGGAGGACAAGGAGCAGCAGGAGGAAAAACACAAGGGGTAGCGAAAGGAGGAGAAGAAGCAGGTGGGAATGCAGGAAGGAAAGTGGGAGGAGCAGCAGGAGGAATAGGAGCAGCAGGTGTGGAAGCAGGAGGAGCAGCAGGTGTGGAAGCAGGAGGAGGAGCAGCAGATGGAAAAACACAAGGGGTAGCGAAAGGAGGAGGGGAAGCGGGTGGGAATGCAGGAGGGAAAACGGGAGGAGCAGCAGGAGGACAAGGAGTAGCAGGTGTGGAAGCAGGAGGAGCAGCAGGAGGAGGACAAGGAGCAGCAGGAGGAAAAACACAAGGGGTAGCGAAAGGAGGAGAAGAAGCAGGTGGGAATGCAGGAGGGAAAGTGGGAGGAGCAGCAGGTGTGGAAGCAGCAGGAGGAGGAGCAGGAGGAGGACAAGGAGCAGCAGGAGGGAAAACACAAGGGGTAGCAAAAGGAGGAGAAGAAGCAGGTGGGAATGCAGGAGGGAAAGTGGGAGGAGCATCAGGAGCAGCGAAAGGAGGAGGAGCAGGTTGGAAAGCAAGAAGGAGAGCGTCAGGAGCAGCAAAAGGAGGAGCATCAGGTTGGAAAGCAAGAAGGAGAGCGTCAGGAGCAGCGAAAGGAGGAGGAGCGAGTTGGAAAGCAAGAAGGAGAGCATCAGGAGCAGCAAAAGGAGGAGCATCAGGTTGGAAAGCAAGAAGGAGAGCATCAGGAGCAGCGAAAGGAGGAGGAGCAGGTTGGAAAGCAAAAAGGAGGGTATCAGGAGCAGCGAAAGGAGGATCATCAGGTTGGAAAGCAAGAAGGAGAGTATCAGGAGCAGCGAAAGGAGGATCAGCGAAAGGAGGAGCATCAGGTTGGAAAGCAAGGAGAAAAGCATCAGGAGCAGCGAAAGTAACATAAGGAAAAGGAGCAGCAGGGCCTTGTTCCCCCCAGTAATAAGGTGGAGGGAACTGCTGCTCGCTATTTCCCCTACCTGTAGGAGGCTGAGCCTCCTGAAGCCAGTCCCCACCACCAGTGCCAACCGGGTAGTAGGGAAGCATCTCGGCAGTGCGCTCAGTGGCTGAGGAGGAAAACATGTATTAGAAAGTCCCCACTTCCATGATATATAAATAATCTCACAGCTGTTGGGGTTCACACCCTGATGGGGGAGAGAGAGACAGACAGTTCAGTAGCTTTGTACTCCGTGGCAATCCCTTGGTTTCACTTTATATTCCTGCTTTAATTTCTATTTCAACCTTGTTAATAAAGTAAGACTTTGAACCAGGTTACCTATGTTGTTATTGTAGCCGAGGGTTCTGCGCCTATACTTAACAATAATAATAAAACAATAGCGCAAGGCTCTTGACACACACTTCTTGAACATTTACTCCCCTCTTTCTTTTTCCCTTGACAATAAAAGCCCCAGACACATACACCCCAGTTAGCGTGCCGTTAAAGTACTCAATATAAAAGCTTACATAATTAAGTAATACTGTAACGGGCATGTAATGTTAACCTGTTGTGCTATAAATGTAATTATGAATGTTATGTTATAAATGTTATGTTCAGGAGGTCAGTGAACGTCTCATGAGCTGTGTAGCTGTGAAGCCTGTCAGTCATGGTAGCTACCTATGAGCATGCCTGTGATTGGCAGAGCGAGTGAGGTGGGATGTTGTTGTGGTGTTATGAGCCGTTTTGAGAGCGAGTCTATGACCCGGAGCAGTTGTTTTGGCGTAGGCTACGGCCCACAGTAGCCTGGTTCGGTTGTTTCCTTAATAAACACACCTAAAGCAAGCTAACGTCTCGTAGCTTTCCTGCCCCAGGGTCGTTACAATACTATGAACCGTGTTGTTCATGTCGTCTGCATGAACCAACACTGTAAGAACATGGACGAAGTATCTATGCGGTCTTTTGTAGTCCATCTTTGGAAAATTGTAGTTTCAACGCTGCAGACTTAGTGACGTCACGGACAGAAACGGCACGGCGGCCATCTTTTTTCCACATTTTCGACGGCAAATTTGGAAAATATGAGCCCCGCAGACAAAAATAACTGTATTTCTCTATCACGATACAAGTGTTGACACATTCCACACATTTTGTGCTAAAAATATTCCGGTTTGACTGTATAATTATTATTTTACACCGAAAAAACGTCAAGTGACCTCAAACTTTTTTTTTGCCAAGAAAAAGCCCAACGTTCCATTTATGACGATCCTTCTATTCAACATTTAACATTAATTTACTGATTTTATACCCCTTTGAGCATGTAAGAAACATAAATAAACACATTTGACATGAAATGATAATATTTCTTACCTTAAAAAGTTGATAAGCTACTGTGAAACTCTGGTCAGCAGGTGTCCTCAGCGAGATTCTCAGTCAGCAGGTGTGTTTTCGGTTTTCTTCAGGTCGGTTCTTCAAACGTTGGTTCTCCAGGAGGTTTTTAGGCGATCAGGTTTTCAAAAGATTTCAGCTTTGCAGCAGAAAAAAATTCGCAGGTTGACTCTTGTGAAGTTGAAGTGCGAAGGAACGATTTAGAGAATCTGCATGCTTTATATAGTCTCGGTAGAATTCGCCGTTCTGATTCCATGACTTTGACGTACGCGCGTGCTTGCGTACCTGCGTGAGCTACCGAGGGATGATAGACGGATGGATCTTCACGTGTCTCTGCAGAAACTCCAGCAGCATCTCATACACAAGACATGTCCTAACGATGTATTTGAACAACTTCATTCATGGAACAGTTAATAAGTTGCCACCTACCAGAGTCTAATTAAAGTAACAGTACATTGTACTGTTGTGGACCATTTCCAAGGAATTACTCAAACTGATCCTGATAAGAAATGTTCAACAAAACTGAATGATTTGGATGTTTAAAAATATTCTTTTATACCAGTTTATCACACTAATGACGACTTACAAATGTGTGGTTGAAGGGGTTACAGTCTTGGCTCAAAGCTCCACAATCTTGACTTTGAGGTTACAGCAAATATCTAAATTCTCTTTTTGAGATCCTTCCATCATTCAGAGATTATCACACAATCCTAAATGTTCATTTAGTTAATTTACCTTGGAATTAAGCTTTCACATTATTGACTTTGCAGTTCACAGACAACATTAACACAAATTGCTAAAGGAAATACTCAGAAATGCAACTCAAACAATATATCAGGAACACAAACAGTTTATACATTTATAAAAATAACTGTACATCACATTTAGCCCTACAATAAATCACTAATTTTACTGCAGCATCAATGACAGCATGTCAAATGTATTAGCCAACATTAAAACTGCAGAACAAATGTGGTGACGAATCCGGTCTCAGCATTTGTAGAGCGCTTCGTACGCAGGAATCTCAGTGTTGTTCGGGGAAATGGGTGTGATGGCCGCGCTCGTTGCTGTAGAAAAGACACAATAAGATAGACAGTTAATCTAAACATTTTCTCATATCTTAAATGTGGGAACAGAAAACCTGATACACACAACATCTAAATGTCTACCATCACTGAATGTTGTTTTCCATGAAAGAAAGCGACATTTTAGGCACGTGTCAGTCAGAACAGCGGTAAGCGAACAGCATTCCTTCGGTGTTATGGAAATTAAACTTGTGCGAATGTGAAGTGAAATACTGAAATGTCTTTAAGCCTTTATTAAAAACAGATACATGGAATAATTCAATTGAATGAACAGAGCTCTTTCGCCACAAATGGTTAAGAGATCTGAGCCAGAAAAATAGTTCAGAGTTTTAGACACATTCTATAAGATTTGCAAAAATAAAATTGGCACTGGCAGCTCGTGGCACCGACTGACACCTATAAGGAGAGGACAAGTGGAGATATTATTTGACTTTTATTTAAAAAACAAACATAACATTTCGGCATAACCACTTGTCAGTGTCAAAAAAAAAGTGTGAAAACGTTGGCATTCACCAAGTTGATTACCTACGACTTAAAGTAGGCCTAATAATTAGTAAAGACTGAATTCAGCCCTTTATTGTGACGTTGTATTACAGCACTGTTGTGTTCCATGTAGCCTTTATTTATCAGTTTATTTACTGCCTAAATTGTGTCTAGCGATTCAAAGCAATCAGTGAAAGTGTGATTCTTTGGAACGCAAAAGTCTGTTGGAGGAATGACGTCTAGTGTTTGTCTACCAAATTCTTTATAACGCAACATACTTATGCCGTGTTCACGCCAAACGTGGCGCACATTTTTCGCTGGGCGACGCGATAGACTCGTTTGAGGCGGCGCAAATAGCACGTTTGACGCGGGGCGAACAGAGCGAAGGACACGGCGCGAACAGAGGGCGAGTTGAAATATCCCAACTCTGCTGAAAAAAAACGCGCGAGTCATAGTTGCGTCAGCCAATCAGCGTTCAACCTGCTTTGGACAGTTACCCAAGTATGTAGATTTAATCTCCTTCCATGTTATATCACTGATAATTTGCTGTCTTTTAGTGTACGTTTCTAAAAACTGTACAAACTGTGGATCTTTACAATAAACTACATATACATATTGTTAAGTTATCTCTGCTGTGAGCTAAAAGCCTAACAGTGGAAGAGATTACTTGGCAATTGTCTGACATCATTTTTTAAAGTGCACCAGATGAGGCCCAACCCTTCACTCTGGGGGAGCCGATGGCTGGCAATACGTTAACATCATAAGTGAAAGATATTTCTGAAGGCCCATCTAGCATAAGTGTTATGAGCTGGAAAGAGGAACCCAAATAAGCCTCTCTTCAAGCCGCAGCAGCATCACCTGTTGAAATGGGATCAGAAGTGTTAGTGTGAGCCTCACATTTCATAAACACAGATAGTTTTAGGGATCAGTATGGCTTCTAGCAAAGTCAGTGAGTAATGGGCTTTCCAGATGATGTCAACAAGGCCTCTGTGATTCTACAGGGTGTCAAAGTCGTGCACTACACCAGGGGTGCCCAATACATCGATCGCAATCTACCAGTCGATCGCGGAGGTAGTGCGGGTAGATCCCATGCCATTTAAAAACTAATCATAATTTAAAAAAAACTTTAGACAAAACCCAGCTCCTAGTGTGCAAATTAATGTCAATCACCATGGATGCTGCACCTGCAATGGTCGGCCGTTTGAATAGATGTATTGCCTAGTACAGGACAATGTTTTCCCCGACTTCCTTAATTACCACTGCATAATACACCAACAAGCATTATGCGCTACAACGCTAAACATGAAAGAGATTACGCATGTGGCAACAAAGATCGTCTATTCGAGCGAGAGCTCTTCAAAGACGGATGTTCTGTGCGCATCTAAATTAACCTCAGCAGTTGGGATGCAGTGACTATGAAAGGTTGTTTTGCGGAAATGTCTGAACTTCTGAGTCTCTTTTTCAGATGGAATGATGAGTTTTTTTGTATACTGCTGATTACACGACTAAGTATTTAAGTAGTTTATTAAGCAAACTCAAACTAACCTGGGCTTTATTTGTGTGCGTTTGTTTATTTGGTGATCTATCCTTGTGATCCACCAAGAGGTACACGATGAGGATGGTTCCTCATCGTGTACCTCTTGATATCCTTACTTGAATGTCTCTTGATGATATTACTTGTTTTTGATTGCTCAGCCAGCCATTTTATTTTGCAGGCTTCCAATGTATTCTGTTGATCTTGTGAAGCCATTTATAATGTCATGTATTTGAGCTTTCACTGACGGATAGCCAGATATCAGGTGTTTGAAAATGAAACTCTTGTACTTTGAGTATAAAGATGTTGTTTCATATTGTGAGTTTAGTGTTTTAAAAAAAATAGTTGCATGATGCTTTCTTAAAGATGAGAAGCTCACAAGAAACCGATACTAAAAGAGTGGTGATAATCGGGGCAGCAGAGGTTAAGATATACGGACTATCAGTCGCTTTGGGTCGAGTGCTTAATGTTGGATGCTCTATTCCCATAATGCAATAAAGCTTCTATTAAAGCTTTGATTAAAACCGCCGACACTTGTAAATAAAGAAATGTCTATGTGTAAAATACGATACTTAAGAAGGGATATGAACAATAAGGAGAAGTGAGCCTTATGAGTCACAGTTAGTTTAGTTAGTTAGTTCACTTAGGAAATGTAGGCCAGGAACATGACGAAAGATTCTTAGTTTCAGTTGATTATACACTAATGAAAACATAGTTATCAGTTTTATATCCCGTTTCTGCAAATTGACCCCACTAAACATTACAAACTGTCCCTTCAAGACGATGAAGGTGAGATGTATAAACAAAATTTGACAGAAGTATCAGCTGCATTATTTGACTTTCTCATTGTATTTCTTACCTCACTGATGGAAATGTAGCTGTAGTTTTCTCTGCTGCTGGAGACAGAGGGCTGCTCCTGAACCTCCTCCATAATACTTTCCTCAGGCTCCTGTGCATAGTCCTGAACCTCGTCAATACCTTCCTCTATCTCCTCTGCTATCTCCTCAAAGTGCTCTTCAACAGAAATGTCCTCAGCGGGACGAGTCCTGGAGACCCATGAAGAACACAGGTCCTGCAGAGAGAAAAGTCCTCCTGCTCTTTCTTTGTTCGTTTTCTTAATTTTCTTGAATAAATAGCTGCTCCTCCTACAAATATCAGATAGAACTTTATTTGCATTGTTCTAACAAAGTGATTGCACATTTTATTCATTTTTCTCTGATGGAGCAATCTGGTTTACTTGAAATTGATTGCAATTGTATTTATTATAATAATAATAATGCATTTCATTTTTATCGCACTCTTCCTTCAAAATAATCTAGTACATGTAGTAAAAACAAATAAAACCGATTAAAACATAGTTAAAGCAACCCATAAAAATAAAAAATAAGAATGTAATAGCTGACAATAAATTAACTCAAGGTAAAAAATGCCTTCCTGAATAAAAAGGCTTTTAGGCCAGTCTTAAAAGAGTTCAGTGTCTGCAGTGAGTGGAGAATGGGTGATATGTGGTCATAATTCCGGACTCCCCTCAGGACCCTGGCAGCGCTGTTTTGGATATACTGTAGTTTCTGGATGTTCTTGTCAGGGATCCCAATGTAGAGTGAGTTGCAGTAGTCCAGTCTTGAGGAGATAAAGGTGTGGACGAGCTTCTCTGCGTCTAACAGGGTTAAAGTGGGGCGGAGTTTGGAGATGTTTTTTAGATGATAAAAGGAGGTTTTGCACTGGAATTTGATATGGTCAGGAAAGGCAGGTGGGGGTCAAACCGAACTCCCAGATTGGTGACCTTTGTTCTGAAGAAGTCAATGAAGCTGCTGCATTGCTTCTCTGTAGCCTCAGTTGAAGAGGATGGTCGTGGCTTCAGAAGATGATTTATTGTAGAAAAAAGCTGTTTAGAGTTGCCAGGGTTTTTATTGATTACGCTGGAATAGAACCGTGAGCGAGCATCCTTAAGGGAGTTGGAGTAGGCCCTTTGATGCAGTGTCTGCAGCGTCGTTCAAGGGCACGCCCAGCTGCTTTTATTTTCCGCAGCTCATGTGTGAACCAGGGAGCGGAGTGTGAGAAGTTGACTTCACGTGACTTGACATGGGCATGGAGATCAAAAGCACTGCTCAAGGATGCATTATAGTGCTCCACTAATTCATCCATTGATGCAGAGGTTGATGAGCTGGAGATCCATGGTCATAGTGGCTTATTCTATTTGTAATGGCCATTTGTCCCGTGAATAAAAGAAATTAATATAAATCAAAGAAAATAAGCCAATATCAAAAAGCCACTGATGCACCGTAGGTTTAGTTAATGACGTAGCCAAAATAATGCAGGGTGCATGCGGGAGTCTGATTTCATTGCTATTTATTGTAACTTAAAACAATCAAACAAACGAATAAACAAACAAACGCCCCATGCTGCCTCTCCCTCAGAGCGTGTGTCAATTATTGGATGCCTGGTGTAGCCTCCGGAAGAACTCAGTTCAACAACTTCTCTCGTTATCGTTCACAGGTTCGTCTCGCCTCGTCCTAACATCTGATTCGCTCTATCCTGTCAAGAAGAGGAGAATCCCGTGTTCTCAACTTTTCTCACAAGACTGGACCGTGTAACGACCAGTCTGCTTCCCTAATTTCAATATACTGATAAACAGTTGTGAGTGTTGAAGTGTGCAGGCGTGTGACTGATTTCCCTTGAGAACTGGACATTTCATAGACACAACCAACTCCAGCTGCATAGCTGTGTTATACTGACCTCGCTAACCTGAACTTTAATAGACATGAAGAGTAATGGAGAATATGTGCAGAATATAAGGATTTATATTATCAGTGCTGATCTGAGGCTGGCGATGTGCTGGTAAAAAATCATAAGCCTATAGGTGCATCCCGGTCCTGTACCCGCCTGCTGGTTTAAGTACCCCAGGTGCCCCCAACATTACCCAAGTAACAAACAAATCTAAAGACTAAGTAAACAACTATAATTCAACAATACCACTTGTGAACAAAAAATAACTTTTAATATTAGTAAATAGCTCCTACACTATAATTTGAAAAAGCACAGATGGAGGAGTCACAAAAGGTTGTTATTTCAATAAAAATTCAGCATTGACCATTTTGTTACAATTTAGTTAGGGCGGTGGGGCAGTTTGAGAACTACTGATCTAAGCGTGCAGCCCGGTTTGAGATCTGCCACGCATCAGATTCTGATGTTAAGTTATGGGCCACAGGCCATAATGTCAATGGTGAACATCAACTGCTCCAAGGCCTCTTCTCATCTGAGAGCCTGAAAGAAACCTTGTGACTTTTGAGACTTTGTTTCCATCTCTCTTTTCTCAGGCACAAAAGTAAAGCACGCATGGTGAGTAAGTTGCATGCCTCTGGCCTTATACCTCTGTTGAAATGGATGTATTTTAGCCTTTACTTTGTAGCATTTGTACCATGTGAGTTACAAAATGGTTACAAATAATTTCATGAAAAAATGTGTTTGGTGAGAACGGGGAATTTAGCACTTTAATCTAGTACTACTTATTTTGCCAAATATACAAGAAGGGCAGGTGTAATTGGAGGACAGGTTCAGTGGTACCAATTGAACTGACTGCCACTGTTCCTTACAGGCACCTCTCCATCTGTATATCCAGTCAAAGGACTTCTCATCTTTGTTCATTGAAGTGCTCTTTTCTTTGGAGCCACTAGAGGGCCGCAGAGTCCAACACAGCTGGTTATTTGGGGGTCCAGTCCCCCAAAGAAATCCCTGTGATCTGTATATCAGTGAGGATGTGGGAGTTAATGCTGTTGGCCCGCAGCAAGAGGGGATAACAGAGTTCTGGGTTCTTCTGTCTGGATAGTTCATGTTCATGAAAAAAAAATTGTCTGGACTGTTGGTCTAGGCACAAATGACCAAATAAAAACCTTGAATCTTCTCTTTCTGCAGCTTCCTCTCAGGTCAATCGTCCGTAGTGAATGAGAGCGTCTGTCTGTCTCTCTGTGACGGACCTGTGACCCGTCCAGGATGAACTCTACCTCTCAGTCCTCTGGGACTCCCGCAAATAGAGAGTGAGGTCACGAGATCATCTGACTTTCTGCTCAATTCAAGTCCATGTTTGCTGTGAACAGCACCAACGCCATTCTGCTTCATCATTATTAGAGTTTTAGATGTATTGTTCTATATTTATATTGGGGTGCAGGCCGACATCTCTTCTCAACGTCATCAGATGAATCTAGATCTAGATGCACTACGTGAGGCGAGAGATGACTTAAAGCTACAGTACGGCTGTCAGATAAATGTCAGGTTGGTTTATCGAGAGCAAACCAGAAAAAAAGCTCAAATAGAAACAGGATTTAAACTAACAACATTTTCTAACTGGCCCTGACCATCATTGTGAAAGCTGGATAACAAACCAGGAAACACAGTATTATTCCCGATCTTTCACAAGCAGACAGTCATGTATTGATCACATCACTCTTCTACTTTGTGAATGAATGACACACGTCTTTGTCTCTGTGTGGGACATCTTGTTGTTGATCTGAAGACAGAGAAAGACAGATAGTCAGATGGGATCGACCAGTCTGAACAATCAGTGACCCAAACTACGACGCTCTCGGTTCCCTTCTGGCATCAGTTTTGGACGTCACAGAAACGTCAGCTTCCATTCCTTACATGCATACTGTCTGTTCAAAAGAAACTATGTCTTCAGAGGAAGTTAGGTTTGGGTAACAAAACCACTTGGTCAGTCTCAGGAAAAAGAGCTGGTTTGACATTCATTTGACTCACCTCAGTAGCGAGTGATGAGACTGATGACCAACGACTGACGTGACAACATGTCAGCGTTAACTTTTATTTCCCCCAAAACCCACATACACTGTCCTGCTGAAACAAACACTGACGGTAGCAGTACATGTGTATTAATCCGCTGCTGAAAGTAGTCCCCACTTTTCCCTCCTGTTAATTGCTTGCACCTCAAAGAGAATAACTCGTTGCACTGTGTTTAAACTCGGGTTTAAAGGTCTAGAGACCCAGATGTTGTATCACTGTAGTTAATCCATCTAACCAAGTACATTTGCTCAAGTGCTGTGCTTAAAGCTAGGCTACTTGTGTACACACCAGAACCAGATAGAAATATGCCTGCTCAGACAGGCATTGCTAATATTGGGTCTCTCCTCCCTCCCTCACATTGTTTCCTGTCAGCCAATGCATGTTGAATATGAACTACCGCTGCCATTGATTGGCTTGATGTCTTCCACCAACTTCCTCTTTGAAGGTGGGAAGCCAGTGAGGGCTCTCTTCCTTGTCACTCAGTTTTACAACACAGTCACTAGTTGCAATTATAATTGGCATGGTGGGCACATTTGTACTCATTTCCAGCTCTAAATCACCTACACTCTGTCTAAATGTCTGCACATCTAAGATATGAACTGCAGCTCAAAGGTTTCACTAAATTGTCCCTTTAATTCCTTTGAGCGTGTCCAACAGCACAATCAGAGGAGCCTAACTGGTAACGTACCACACTTTATTGCACAAGGGACAAGACACAGTCAAACACCATAATTTCCCCGTGAAAGGTTTTTCCTGTTCCGATGTGAGATCCCGGGACAGGGATGTCGTATGTGTACAGATTATAAAGCCCTCCGAGACCAATTTGTAATTTGTGGGCTATACAAAATAAACTGAATTGAATCATTGTACACGGTTTGCAGTTGACATTTGTCCGGTTAAAGCCTTTCAAAGTTCACACATGTTGGGGAAAGTCTCCAGTCTCTGTTCACTTGGGGAGCGGCGCTCGGCCCCAGCCGGCCCTCTCTCTGGTGTGCAGCCTGAAGTGGGTGTTGAGGTGCGCCGACTGGTTGAAGCATTTACCGCAGACGTGGCAGCGGAAGGGCTTCTCCCCCGTGTGGATCCGGTGGTGCCTCTTGAGCATGCTGACCGTGGTGAAGCTCTTCCGGCACACAGCGCAGCTGTACGGCTTCTCCTTGGTGTGCCAGCGCATGTGGACCTCCAGCTGGCAGGCGAAGCTGAAGCCCTTCCCGCACTCCTTGCAGCTGTGCCACCTCTGGATGCTCTGGCTCGGGTGAGAGGAGCGAGAAGGCAGCGGCTTCAGAGATCTGACGTTCTTGATCTGCAGTATGTGCGCGCTTTGCTTGCCGTTTGAGCGCACAAACCCTCTCGCCTGCTGGTCCGTCCTCGGCGTCCTGTGACTCTTTGCGGCGCCGCCTCGTGCGTCACCCTGAGCCGCTCTGCAGTTTGGATGAAGCGTCACGGAGGGCTGTGAGCTGTTGGCCTCCTCGCCGCTCTCTGCCTTTACCTCCTGCGACGTCAGCGGAGCTGGGGAAACACTCCGTCTGCCGCACGCCGTCGGTGCCGGCGGAGGATGTGACCTCTGCGGCGGCGGCGGCACCACGCGACTACAGCTTCCCTCCTCCGAGTCGCTCGCTTCTTGCGAACAATCCGCCGGACAGTTTTTGAGGTTTGGCTCTTCTTTGATCTGCGGCAGCAGCTCCACACCGCATCTCCACTCGGACTCGTGGGGCTGAGCGTCCTCTTGGGGCTGGACAGAGAGAGGCTCTGAAAGAAACATGAAACATCATCAGGCCTGCTGGGTGTGTGAGCATGAGCATATCGTTGTGAGCTTCTGATGACCGAAGATGAACCGCTTTCAACCAAAACTCCATTGAAAAAGGGTATGATTTAAATTGTGTTTAATATTTATTCTCATTATTATCAACCCACGATCTTCCTCGTTGCCAGTGTTTTGGTACTTGGTACTAGTTGAATTAAATCTTAAGTAAAGAGTAATTTGCCTTCATCATTTCAAGTACAAGTAAAACACCTTGAAATCATACAGGCTATTAGACTGTAGGACACAATTGTAAATTATCAGATTATTGATAAATTGTGCTGCTAAATGTAGCACACATTTTCTCCATATATGTTCTGATAGTGAGCTCCTTTTCTTCAATAACCATTTTCAATTACTAACCCTCTCCAAGGGTTCTTCCCTTTTTCTCCCCGCTAAAGGTTTTTTTCCGGGGGGGGCGGTGTTTCCTGTTCCGATGTGAGGTCCCGGGACAGAGGATGTCGTATGTGTAGTGCAGCAACAACAGAAACAGGATCATACGGCCGACATCTTTCCACACATGAGGAAAGCACTGTCCATCAACTCTGACTGTGTGTGAGCACCAAGGGTCACGATGTAACAATGTAACAGTTACTTCATGGTGTTACTGTGTAACCGGTACATCATAATGTAACAGTGTAACAGTTACATACGTATAACCGCACGTAACAGATGTAACATGATGACAGTTTCTAGACTGAAACAGAGTTCGGTCCCAACAGATGGGAATTTGTTGATTATCACAACCTACTGTTGGTTTTGCTTAATTCAAAACTGCCTTTTAAATGTAGCGTTTTTATATTTTAGTCAGTAATATTATTTTCAGTTTTTTTATTATTGTAATGATTTTTAGTTTTCAGTTGCAGTTTTTTGGGTTAAAGCAACAACACTACTTGGCTAGCTTTTAGGAACATATGCAAAATATGGGTGAAAATAGCATCTGCCAAATAAACACACCATTGTCACAGCATTATGGTAGCATTGGTATTTGGCATGATTTGATCATATTCAGTCCAAAGCCAAAACATTATTGTAGAAAGTATTTAATGTTTATGTTGGAAGATGACGTCTTGTAGTTTGTAAAGCCCATTATCTTATTTCAAAGTCTGACATCACCAGATCAAATCACTCAGCTCGACACACTCATCGTCTCGTGGTCTGTTGGTATAACTATTATTACTATCATAACTCATATCGGTGCGTTGGTGCTCAGTGTCCTCTACTGCCGTACAGCGGTCCCATTTAGCACAAGATTAACTAACAATAGCGCGTGACACACACCGCACACCTCCACCGTTAAAGCGGACATATCGTGACATTCAGAGCTCAGTCAGCTGCTGCTGCTCACCTGGCTGCAGCAGGAGCCGCTGGACGGCGACGCTCAGGAGCCGCTTGAGCCGCTCGTTCTCCTCCTTGGAGCGCACGAGCTCGCCCTGGTACTCCGCCACCGTGCTCTTGACGGCGCGAAAGATCTCGTCGGCGGCCGCGGTCAGCCTGTCGTTCAGAAACGCGTTGAGCAGCTCCAGTTTGGTCATGTTTTCTGCCAGCTGTCTCCGAGAGGCGGAACGTCCTTCTGTTTACATGCACCGACCCGGAAGTAGAAGGCGTACCGGCCTCTGCGTCATTGTTTTCAGAGCGTTGGGAGGGGAGGTGGGCGGGATCGCCCCCTGCTGGACAGGAGGCCGCACTGCACGGCAGAGTAAAAAGACCCAGATCAGGGTTCATACACATTTTGACCAATGGATTTCCAGGACTTTTCCAGGACTTTAAACCAAATTTCCATGACCAAACATTTTGTCAAATCTCGGTGTATACATGAAAAACTGAGAAAATTTAGTATTCAAACCAGCAATGAGAATTCCAAAGCATACACAAACGAATGAGATGAAATGAAATTACACAAATCAATGAGAGACAATAGTTTGATCAAAAGAATAAACGTTTATAGACAGAGCGTATGCATGCTTATATTTTGAGCATCCTTCTTTTAAAAGCATATTAATTATTTCAAACTCAGCGTAAATGAACGACATGAACATAACAAATTTCCATGACTTTTCCAAAACTTTTTGGGATTTAATCTTTTTCAAGGACTTTTCCAGGCCTGGAAATAACCATTGTAAAATTCCATGACTTTTTCAGGCTTTCCATGAACGTAAGAACCCTGCCATATTGATCCCGGGTTAGACTTGACTGCAGATGAGTTAGTCCAGTGCAGAGAGGGAGAAATCGCAACTGTTTATTACTACATAAGGTGGTGTTTGACGACGTAACCAGAGACTGGTGGCAGGAACCCCGGGTAGGGGTATTTCAGCTGTACTTAATGGGAACTTGGAAAGTGACGGCATTAAGCCACAATACACATATGTAACAATGTAGGGTCATTCTGTCTGTTCTATTTCTTTAAGGGCTTCCATTTTTATCAATGTCAAGAAACTAAACAATTGTTCACTTTAGCCTTAATTTGTTTTGCGAGTTGAATGCAGTTATTGTCACATTAAATGAGTCTCCCTTGCTGACATCACCAACAGGTAGAGTGATATTTAGATTTACCGTGGATGATTAATCGACCATCAACAACTTATGGTTATCCCGTGACCTGGCACTCACCATTGGCTGAATGATATTAGCAATCAATTATTGATCCAGCGGGTCATTAAAAGCACTTTTTATTACACAGTAATATGTACAAGTGACTTTGAACAGTAAGCTTGTGGGAAAAGGTCAGGGCAGAGCCAATACGTATTAAGCCGAAAAAAACGAGTAGATCTTTTCTCAGATCACATTTATAAACCGATGCGAGCACATAAGAGAAGACGATCAAAGACAGCGGTGTGGCGTTCAGTGTTTGTCAATCACATTAGGAACATACAAACGTCAGAAATGGTACCTGAGGTGTTCATTATCAAAGCTCAGAGAGCACTCGCACACTGATCCCAGACTAGTTCTGTCAAAGACTGCCCACTGAAAACTGATTAAAAAAATAAAATAAGCACGTACATTTGCATCAAACATTATAAAAACTGTAAGAACAGCCACTGGCAGAAGGTGCTCTCCATGAGATCCGAGAGGGAAATCTAGAAGCCCCAAACACCTGATGAATAGATCGATCCCGACGGTGCCCTCAGGCTCTGACCAGAGCTTTGCTGAATGGGTCATCATTAAATTAAAATTGATACGTTAACTGTCACAATGTGGGAACTAGCTGGGCAACATAGATAGCCGTGTTAAACCACTCAGACATAGAAAAAGAAAAACACAAGTGCAGCAGGATTCAGTATTTCTGTTCTCAGCTTGCTTCCCTTTGCATACACAGTATACAGATAGGACTTCTCTCTAAAACACATTCATCAAGACTCAACATCTTTGAGGACTCCTGCTGACGGGATGACGATCAGAACATTTCCAAGCACCAAAGCTGTTTTTCCCACTTTCTCTTCAGGACTTGAAAATGATTATGAAAATATAAAACGTATGATGAAACAATAATCTCAGCCCTGATAGAAGAACTGTCGGAGAGAATAGATGATCATATGGGCAGGAAATGAGACAGGAGAGATGTCTAAAAGGTCAAATGAAACAAATAATAACCGAAAGCTTAATATATATATATATATATTTTTTTTTTTTTGTGTGTGTGTGTGTTTTATAGTGGGTGATGGTCTTCACTTCTTGTAAACAAGAAAAGATTGTGGGCGAGTAGTTCGGGCGAAGAGTAGACTGTGCTTGACGGGACCCTCAGCTGTCAATCATCTCGGACAGTTCCTGCAGCAGGTCGTCTTCTCCGATGCCGGGGTCCACGTCTTCCTCCAGGTGATCCTCGGTGAACTCGTTGATAAGCTCCTCAAAGTCATCCATGGCCGAGGTGGAGGCAGCAGCGCTGGAGGTGGAGGCGGTGCGGGACGCGCCTACGCTCAGTCTGCGGGACTTGGCCTGAGTGGGAGTCTTCAGGACTGGGCTGAGATGGACAGAGAGGCATGTTATTCTTTTAGCGACCGACAATGCTGCGCTCATGTCAGATGAAGAACATCACAACAACTTCCATAAATTTTCACTGGAATCATCTTATTTTTCTACAAACACTGAAAAAATTGCTAAAGATTTAAAAAAAAGAAATTGCAATATTTCTTATGACGGCAGTAAACACTGAAGTATCTGAGAGTTTAATAAATCTGTAAACATTTACACAAGGGACTGTTTGGAGTTGTTGCTCTTGATCAGAATCTCACACTCCTCACTTGAGGGCAGATAATTCATGTTAGAACTTCAAGTTCAAGTTGTATGCTCTCTGCGGACCGTTACCTTTGGGGAACTGTACAGGCCTCGCTGGCAGCAGCAACATTAGAGGTCTGCTTGGGATCTTGGTTCAGACTCTGTTTGAAGACGGGGACCGTCTGGAGGTCCTCTCTCAGTGGGCTGGAGCCAGAGCCGGAGCCCAACGGGGTGCTGGGACTTCTGGGAACAGCAGAGCTCAGCAGAGCCTCTGCATCAGAGGACAGGAACTCCTGACAATGGAAGAAGAGTTAGAAGTCAGTAACAGCACCAGATTGTTTAGATTTAGATTATTCTGCACATTTAAGATTAGATGACAATCCAATTATATGTTGGCAGAATTAAAAAAAGGGACCAGATACATAAGAGAAAACTTTAAATATAACTGTGTAAAGGCTCGTAAAAACAAAACATGTCAATGTGTTAAGGACAGGGAGAGTAGAAATGTGTAAATAAAAAGTATAAAAACAACGACAATGTTAGGCAGGCGTGATAAATACGTCCACAAAGTGTTACAAATAAATAGTAAAAAATAAGGTACATTTACAGAAATATGGAAATATAAAGCAGATATGAAATGTCACATCAAATGGAATTAAGACCCATTTGAAAAGGTCTTCCAACAGAGGCTCCAGACAGACTGATAGGTATCACAGAATCACTGTAACTGGCCCAACGAGCCACCGCACCTGTCTGTCTCTGCACACCGTCTCCTGCGGTGGCTCCTCCAGCACCGTGGAGGTGCTGCTCAGCGGTTTGACTGCAGCGACAGCAGAGCGCTCTGCTCCCCTCCTCTTCTGACCTGGCTTCAGCTGCACCGCAGGCTTCATGACGGACGGCTTCACGTTTAGCTTGGGCCTCACTGAAAAGGAGGCAAAGTCAAGTGATGAATATAGTGCTCTGTGTAACAGGTCTATATCTAAGGCGGGTCAAACAGAAACATGGGTATGCATAAAGGTTAAAAAGTGCCATACCTTTAGTGTCGGCAATGTGTTCTGGGGATTTTTTTTTATTATTGTTCGGTGTCTTATCAGAAATGAGGGCCGCTGCAGCATGGCCCTGGGGAGCTGCTCTGTCCTGCTTGGCTGGTGACAGTGTACTAGAAATCCTGGTGATTTTGTCTGGGACCTCCCTGGAGCGGCCGGGGCTCTGTGAGTCGGACTCGGCCTCCAGTGGAGGAGAGCTCTGCTTCACAGGGACCGAGGAGGCAGTGTTGATGGCAGCACCTCTAGCACGGAGAGGGGAGGCAGCCTTGGATTTGAGGGGGATCGGTTTACCAACGGGGAGCTTTTGGGTGGATAGGGTAGAGTCAGGGGCCACAGTGGTGGAGGAAGGGGATGAAGAGCCTGGACTCGTCAGACTGACTTTGGCAGGAGCCTTCCTCTTCAGGGTTCCTTCATCGGTGCGTTTCTGAGCAGGCTCTGCTTCTGCAGAGTCTTTAACCTGCTCCTCCAGTTCCTGCTTGCGGAGGCGTTTCTCACGCATGATCTCCTCAAAGGTCTTGACTTTGACGTCCTTACTGGTGGCAGCAACGGTCTAGAAAAGATACAGGAAGATTACCATCAGGTCAAGTCAACAGAATAACAAGCAAACCACCACAGACTGTGGCTCAGTGGTAGAGCAGGGGATCCTTCAATCAGAGGATCGCCGGGTTGATCCCCAGCTTCGTAGTCCATGTCAACGTGTTCTTGGGCAAGACACTTAACCCCAAATTGCTTCCGGTCTGTGCCTACAGTGTGTGAATGAATAGTCCTGATGGGCAGGTGGAACCTTGCATGGTAGCCCCTGCCATCAGTGTGTGAATGGCGACATGTAGTGTGAAAGAGCTTTAGAGTAGTCGGAAGACTAGCGAATCGCTTTACAAGTACAGTCCATTTATCATTAATCATTACTGTGGTGTCAGTTACCTCAGGAGCAGCAGGAGGAGTTTTCACAGGCTTCTCTGTCACTTCAGCACTCTTCTCTGTGGTGACGTTGCCTGATGAAGTCAACATAAATCTCATGTTAGAAATTTAAAAACATGGCTTGGAAATGCAAATTCAGAATGTTATTCAATGTGAAAGGCGTAAAAGAGTAATTAAGTAAGTAGTCTTACTTTGGGAATTCAGTTTCTTGATGCGCAGCAGACGAGGCTTCTTAGCGTCGTTCTCCTCAGTATCAGAACTCTTCTTGTTTTCATTCCCCAGGCTCTGCTGAGCCTGGATCTTCGCTGCCTTCTCCCTGCGGATCTCCTCCAGAGTCTTTACTCTAAGTTGCTCCACGTTTGCAGCTGCGGGATCAGGAGCCGCTGGACTAGACTCTCCCTGGCTCTTCTTCGTGTCGGGATCCCGTTCCTCCTGCCTTTTCTTCTTAGCACGAAGGACCTCCGACTTGACGTGGCCAACGGAGCCGTCTCTGATGGTGATGGCTCGCTTGACACCCTTGGTAGTTTTGGTTCTGTTGATTTCGGGAGCCACGGATGAAGGATTTTCTTTCTGGCTCTGGGACTGAGACTTTGCAGCCTTCTCCTGCCTGATCTCCTCCAGTGTTTTGATGCGAATCTGCTCAGGAGCTTTCTTTGGCTCCCTGTCAGGCTCTGCTGTCGGGGAAGCTGGAGGACAACAATAAACAATGTTTTAGTCAACACGAATAAGTAAAAAATAAATAATAGACAACGTCAGCCTCATACATACCTGGTTGAACGGGACCAACAGATGAAGTCAATCCAAGTCTGTCCTTCATTGGCTTCAAAGCTGTAAGAAAGAGAAAGGTTTTAAAAGACAGATTTTTTATTTATTTTTTTTTATTTAAATTCTAGACTTTTTTATTATGAGCTCCAACTTGAAAAACAACAACCTGTTAATACAAGTCACCATTATCATGATTTGAGTAAAACGCTACACGTGGTGTTCAGTAAATACCAATTAACTAGAGCCCCAACTCTTGCATTTCGGCCGCAGAAACCAGGGTTCACAGAAACATTTAGGGCGTGGGTTATACAGAGGACTGCTCCTGATTGGTCAAATACACACAGCACAGGACCTTAAATTACTTCTGTTGTGAGCTGGCGCTATGAAATGTAATTAAACTAATTAAGTTGACCTTCAAGGGGGCGGGGCCTAATATAATGGTAGGGGAACCACTGCAACACCACTGCTTCAACTTGTGTATAGCTTCATTCATAAAACCAAGTACTCCAGTATTGATTTAGTACCATTTTAGGGGAGATAATTAGATAATTATCTTTGATGACATTAAAAGTGAAGTTTTCCAACTCATTCTTAAAAAGTGAGAGAGAGAGAGAGAGAGAGATTGGTCAATTTTACTTGAAAAGTAAAAGAATTAAAGTCACCAGGAACTTCTTGGTAGAAACTGCAGTGTGATGTGTCCTGACACTCACCTTTGTGAGGGGGCCGGAAGGGCTCTCCCTCATCCACAACACTGCCCAGACGCCCGGCCAGACCCCTTCTTAGTGGGTCTCCATATTTCCCATCTACAGTAAAGACAAGTCATGAGCATGGCAATCATTACTAGCACTGGCATTAAATTGGTCAATAAGGTGGAACAAGAGTGAAAAAGTACCAGTGTTGGGCATCTTCCTTCCAAGTCTTTCAGCCATACTGCCTCTTAGTCTCCCAGTTTCTTCAAAGATGAGTGGGCCTATATTCAAAGTTGAGAACAGAGTCAGCATGATTCTATTTCTCTTTAGGACCAAAAGTAACAGTCCTATCAGTTCATCGGAATCATTTTTAGCAGTTCAACATGAACATTATTCTTCAGGTATCATGAGGGGAATATCCAGACCAGATATCTGATCTAGGGCTGCAACAACGAATCGATAAAAATCGATTATCAAAAGTGTTGGCAACGAATTTTATTATCGATTCGTTGTGTCGCGCGATTGGCAATAAGTCGCGCAGAAGAAAAAAAAGAGCGGAGCAGAGCAACTGGCCGGCCAGCGTTTCTGAGATTGGAGTGAGACACGAGAAAAGCTGAGGTTGTGATGTTCTCAAAAATAGAAGATCTTTGACAAGTCGAGTCTTGGCCAATCAGCGTCTTCATGTTCCTCAAACTTGTTTTTAATGGAAGCTAGTCAGCTTGCTATCGCGTTAGCTAACGTGTTTGGTTGTGTATTGTCGTTAAAGTTCCGTTATAGTTCAGTCTTGCTTGTAAAAAAACGTAACGTGATGAAACATGCCGTCACCCCCCGGTCTGGTTCAGTTCACGCTGTCACTCGTTAACGTTAAACCGGCGGATCTGGCTGCAGGTTTTTTTTAAAAATTTTTACTCAAAGTAGAATGAAGCAAATCACGTTGTTGGGCTTAGCCAACAACGTGACGTCGTGGTCATAAGAGACCCAGAATGAAAGAGTTTAAGGAAGAGGACGCTCTATATGGAGCAGTACAGCTTCCCTCTGTCCCAGTATTTCATACATATTGATAACGCAGGGTATGTAAATGCAGCCTCTGGAGGGATCAATTACAGTAAAAAGGGCTCACATTTGGCAGATGTAAAGCATAGATTTGTATGTTTTTAGTGTTAGTCCATTTTGTTGTTTTAATTAACAGCTCAGGGATGTTCAAGGAGCAACCTGTTTGTGCACTTTCTGAAGATGTTTTGCACTGTCACTTCTGTTTTTGAATAAAGGGTTGGAAATGAACGCTTTTTGATAAAAACATTTTTTTTCCGATTCATCGATTAATCGAAAAAATAATCAACCGGTTAATCGATTATTAAAATAATCGTTAGTTGCAGCCCTAATCTGATCAAAGCACCATGAGCAGTACACTGCAGTGCATAAGGCCTGCAATTGAGCTTACATAAAGGTTCATCTTTCGCACTGACCATGCATAAGACTTTTATGCTAGCAGTATAAATGTGGGCAAATTCATCAATTTCTCAAAATAAATTTCAACTAAATAAATGTATCTATTGTGAAATTAGTAAATCTTGGAGGATGAATGACTCAGTTTAATATCCAACTCCTCGCAATTCTGACCATCTCACATAATCCTGTTTAGTTTTTTTTTTTTTACCATCTCCCGCCTTGTAGAAGGCTGGCCGAAACAATGACTGGATGTTTTCTTTCTCTCCGTTGGCCATGGTATCTGGACTCTGGATGGGGTAACCAGCTCTCTTCATGCTGGCCTTCAGGGCCTTCCTCAGCCGAATCTCCTCCAGGGTGCTCACTCCAAAGCTCAGCGAGTCTGTCGAGACAGAACATAACCCATTAAAAAACACAATCGTTCCATAAGGGTCACACAGGATTTACGAGCTATAAAGCTTCGGTCACAAATTATGAACAATCATGTTTCCAAAATGTTGTCTGTGTCTCACCTGACTTGATTTTCCTAGGAGAAGGGCCAACCTTTCCATCCTCTCCTTCCTCTGAGAACTGGTCTGGAAACATAAAGACATACCAGTGTTAAGAACCACATGGACTGTTGGTCTCAACTAGACAAGACAAAGGAGTCATTTTGGGATCAAATCCAGCTCACCATCTTCATCCTCGTCATCATCTGCCGGATTAATCACCACCGGTGGGTGGGTGGGACTCGGTACGGGCTCCTGAGTTTCTGTCTTGATGACGCCTCTGAGCTGTGGGTTGGCTGCAGTGGGGAGCGGGGCAGCGGGCGGTGGAGCTGGTTCCTCGTGTGGCTGCTCCTCAGTTTTGCTTTGACCTAAGAGAATTACATAGATTATCATACTGCTTTATTACAGCTGGATTTAAATGATCTTAAACCATCTACATTTGGATTATTGGTGTGTTGCTAAAGAAAAGTCCCCTCACTTTTATCAGGTGGGACATAGACGCCATCGATGCAGCGGGGCCTTTCGTGGAAGAAAGCACAGTGAGGCTTCTGGCAGCCGGCTGGCTGGCTTTCCCAGTAACAACATATCTCCTTTCGGTTTTTCTGTGTTGATGAAAGAGATAAACATGTTAAAGCGCGTATAGAGGAGATGGGACGATCACATCTCGTTTAGAACTGTGTCCATTAAGTTACCCGTATACATGCGGCAGCACAACTGAATTTATTGGTGTTTTACTCTAAATAACAAATGAAGCTTACCATGTAAACATATCCGTTTCTATTTTACTTAACAGCTGTTTATGTAAGTTACTAATGAAAAAAGTATTTAATTGACTGTGTTCATTGTAAAATATCATACTGGCAGGCTTGTTGCTTAATTACCTTTACAGTACATGCAGTGTTCCTCCCAACAGGTCCAGGACCAGGAGTGGAGCTCCAGGCCCTGGATCACAGGAGACTTTTTCTACCCTTCGTTAATGGCCAGTCAAGACACAGACAGTCTCAAGTGGGCAAAGCTTAAAGGATATTTCTGAGCCTTCTTCAGTTATATTCAAACAATGCATACCGTGATCTCCATGTGGCGAAACTTGCAGACGGTGCGGAAGCAGCGTCCCTCCTGCCAGAGATTGCAGACAATCTCACTTCCCATAGCTGCCTCACAGTGTCTGAATGGGCAGCTGTCACCCTGCACGGAAAAATAAACACAGTAAGACCCTGCTCTGTCTTCTGGCCATCAGTCACCTGTTTCACATGAGCTTTGTGCTCAAACAATACTTACATTAGTGCAGGTGGAATAGTAAAAGAAGTAGCAGTCGTCTCCATGGTTGGTCATAGTAATGCTGGTCTGCGTCTTGAGTGGCGGAGGTGATGAGGTTACGACCTTTAACCCAGCAGCTGGTTCTCTTCAGGGCAAACAGGACAGAGCACAGCAACACATCACCAACAGAAGCTTTTCTCCATTACATCAAATCACTACGAGTTGTAGTGTTGAATGTTGAATGTCTGCACATGCACAACTAGTACTAAGAAGCTTTTTTCATACACGGTAGAGTGACTCGCTTCAACTTGTGCTTTTGAGATTTCTTTTTTCTTCTTACTATTGTGCCATATTTACCTGAGGTGGCTGATAAGTTGTCTCCCTCTTGAGTGCACTGCTGGTAGGCTGTCTCCGTGGTGGTATGAAGTCCTGAAGGAACACTTGATCCGTGAGATAAGAGGAAAAGGGGAGTGGGTCGCCCAGAGACACTTGTCTTCCTACGACATCCCTTTTCTCAGACTCTCTGAGACATCTTTATCTCCGCCAGACTGCTAAGCATTACTGATGGTGAATGCAAGCGTCCTTTGGAGATTTTTTTTATTATTTTTTATTAATTGATGATACTAATGAAAGAAATAGGGGAGGGGAGGGCGGGCATAAATAGCCAGAAAAGCCCCCAAAAATAGATCCAAAAATGCTAGAATTGATGTGGCAAAAAAGGGGATGGATGGTAGGTGGAAAAACAATCCTCAGCTTCTTCTTGGACGTGATGACATTTTGCCCACCTGGGAACATTTGGGTGAAGGCAGTAGAAAAAAATATGGGCTGGATATTCAAGCCTCTAGAGATTTTCAGCCAATGCTGAAAAAAAGAAAAAGAATCTTCTGCCACTGTATTCTCATGTGGGGCAAGCTATCCATAGCCAGGGATCTCCACAAAGGGCCAAGTGGATGGTTTTAAACCTACAAAATCAATCAAAAACACTGCCCAGGGAACTGAAACGGTGTTATTAAGAGACAGACAGTTGTGCACAAATACAGAGGAGACAGTTGGACATTTCCACACAGGTACAGTATAGTGAGACAGATATGCTCTCAAACATGACTTCTGAGTGATCTAGAAGTTATTGTTAACAGGGGTCCAGGTCAGAGGACGGACTAATTGTCTTTACACTATCTAGCCAGGGTTATACATTTCAAGTATCTAATCCAGAATAAGCAACAATTAACGTTAACTTTGCAAATTTGGGGAGCCTAGACCTGGGTTGTTTATCTTTCCCAAACATGGAGGCCTTAGTTCGACACTGGTGATCAGCCTGAAATACAACTCTGGCTTCCATCTTAAGGAACAGGAGAACTGCACTCTACAGACACTTAAAATATCCCTTCCACTGAAATAACGGGGAAGAAGGATTCCCAAAAGGTACTAAAGTTACTAACTCGCCTAACAAGTAATTAACGGTACAACATGTACTTCTCCTGGAGCCACAACCCAAAAGTCGATAATCTGACGTTACAGGCTACGGGCAGAAACGGAGACAGCTAAGCTAACGTTAACTAGAACCGCCAAATAGCAGCGTTACGTGACAGGTCACCTTCAGTGTTGGTGCGACGTATGTATAGTCAGAGCTTAAAACCCAAGACAGTCAAAAAAACAATCAGATACTTACTGTAGAATAATAAAAAGTAGCCCAAAGTTAGCTGGAACGAACTACGAGTGATTCCCCGCAGTGTTGGAAAGACACTACCGCTACTGAATAGAGATCGGCAAATATTAACATTAGATAACGTGAATACACCGAATAATGTTAACTACACAAACAATATCGCGACTCTGGATTGTATTTATCAACCTAGCTAAGACGTGATATATTGTGCTCATTTAGTTTGGGGTTAGTTTAGCTTATGCTAACGTTACATAGCAGAGGCCTACCTAAACCTTCTTGCGAGCGTTAAGTTAACGTTAGCTAACGCTAGCTATGAGGGTTGTTTGTTTTTACATTAGCCGGATTATTCACTTTAATATTGTAATACTACAATGTAACGACTAAGTAAATTGTGTTAACATAATATGCGATGTTAATTACCAGTTTCCGTTTTTTAAAACATTTAAAAGTTGTATACTGTAAGAAAGATCCCGTCCCGGTTGGTTGACTGCCGCAGACGCACGACCAGACCACAGCAAAATGGCGGAAGCAGGAGGACAGCTCTGGGTGGGCCACCCACAATGCTGCGTTCGTGTCAAATGGAAATATTGTAAATTCGACTACTTTCCTTTCCTCTCGTGCTGGGAGACGCTTTTCAAACAATTCAGAGGGAAATACTGGGCTTTTTACGAAATACGACATTATACAAAACACATTATTGCAGAGACAATATAATATATACCACGATCACCTTTTCCTTGATAATATAGTTACATTTTGCTGACAAAACTGCATCGTTCCGCACAACAGCTGTGTTGAATGCAATAGTTTAAGAAAACTTCTGCTATCATCACTGGCTGCGTTGAGTGATAGTTCACTTAAATTAACAATACGAGAGCTAGAACGTCTCAATTCCACTCACGATTCAATAAATAATATTACCACAAGGGTGCAGTGTCAATTCCTTAATCATGTGGCTGATGTGTGTTTGAACGCCGCCTTCATGCTGCGAAAAGAAGGCAATATAAATATTTCACGTTACATCTTTGAATATGAGTCAGACCTAGTAAGTAATGATTGTTGCAAAGTAAATTGCATTATTATTGTGATAAAGTAATAACAAAATTCACAGTATTAGCAAGGCAGAACAGTCCTGACATGTTATGCTATTTTCGCAACTATATTTATTGAAATAATTATAATTATAATATCTTCAATAAAAGTCTGTTACAGTGAACATACTCCCTCACACCGTCACTGGTACTGCTGGTATATTCATTTTATAAAGCATTTTCTTCTTCCATGTACTAGAAGGAAGAGCCCACAGACGGTTCTATTGTTTATTGCAGTGTGGATAAATCCGGGAATTTATATTCTGTAGTTGAAATATGGCAGCTATATATTACATTAACAAATGTGTCAAAATCTGTCGTTGAATACGATTATTTTGTTCATTATTTTGAAAAGTCAAAACCGGAAGTGGATTAGTTAGACAGAGGTTCAGTTGTACAGAGTTTGACACTAGTCTTATCAGTTGCCTGGCTGCCTGTTGCTCTGCCGCCTGTTGATAGTCAGTAGCTGTTGTGTCGTTTGCCGCCCTTCTAAGTAACTTTAAAGTTGCTTTACAACGAAACAGACAACTTCCGAAGGGAAACCCAAACTGTTGTCTCACGTTAGTTGTTGCACGCCTCAATGGACACTGTTCAGGTGGGTGAGTTAGCTCAATAACCAGGTTGACGTGAGTTAGCATTAGCATGTCGCTAGCAGGGGTTGACTAACAAGGGCAGGGCCAGTTAGCCGAAGGTGACGAACAGGTAACGGGAGCTAGCTGTGTGGGTCCCAATGTCTACGCGCATTAGTGTACACCTGGCTAACTATTTTTGAACACGTCATGTGTCACTGTACATATGTTTTACACACCTTGTTTGTCATCCTCAGAAATTGAAGGCTGGATTTTCTCTGGACCTGGGACCATTGAAAGAACCTCTAGGATTTATTCGTGTCTTAGAATGGGTAAGCAAAGTAAAGTCCGAATGCATTTAAATGTCTCCAAACCACGTTAAGGTCTCACGTTCTCCCTATCTGTGTTCAGCCAACATATCAGACGTTACTGAAAGTCTACTGATGCATTCCACTCACTCCATGAAACGTCCCCAGACCTAAAGGGTCTGCTGTGTTTGCAAGATGCTCTGGTACGATAATTTAAGTGTAAAAGGCTGAAAAACTTGTTCAATCATTTCACCAGGTCCCTCTGTTTCTGTTTTGTTCATTTTTTACTTTGGAGTCTTGGACTTTGACCTGGTTTACAGAGTCAAATGGTGCCACAGCTTGTGGATTTACAATGCATGTAGCTACTTTTTACCCAAAGGAGAATGTCCACGTTCTGGGTTAAAGCCTTACACTCTTCCCGCAGTACCCTTTAATTGGAATAGCAATGGACTGGAACAAACTGGAAACTGAAATAATTCCCAGATTTTGTGTCGTGTGTATTGAAATAGTCCAGCTAAGAGAATAGTTGTTACAGAATTTGCATAAAATCCCTGATGCCATGTGTTGTTACAGAAAAATGTATTCACAACAAAGCATGAATATGTAAGTTGGACAAAAGTGAAAGCAGAGGTCTGAATCGGGGCACCTGTGAACCAACTCTATGTGTGGCTTATGTGAGCAACAACATTTGGTAAAAATCAAATAGCTTGGATATGTGTGCTTCTGCTCAGTCGAGCAAGCTCTTAATATCACCGCTCTGTGAGATCCGTAATGAGTCATTTGAATGCACCTTTATACTAAATAAAGAAAGCGCCCCTCTAATGCGACTGCTAATACTTGTGCTCTGTATTTCTGGTTGCTACTGTGTTCAATGCCCTGTTACAGCAGGCCGGGCTGTGTGTATTTAAGGCGTGTGTTTGAGCAGCAGCCATGTCCTGTTGGTGATTTACATATACAGCAGGTGTTATCTGCCGCTGTGCTGTAGAGTTTCTCTCCCAGGAGGCGCGTTAATAAGCCTTGCTTCTATTCTACTATCAACGTTTATTGCCCAATGCTCACTATGTCGCCCAGTTACTACATCAGGTAGTCAATTGTTTGGTAACATTTTGAATGTGTCAACAGTTTAGCAGAATTATAAAAAAAACCACTTTATTCGAAGGTAAAACTTTAAAGTGAGGGCACATTCTTCTTTTGCAAAAAGGCTGATAATCATATCAAAGTAAAGCCCGTTTCAACGAGTATAGGAGTGCTAGAAAGTCTGTCCGTGTGGTTAATGCGTTTACTGGTTTGCCAAAACTGCTTGTGGTGTAATTTTACTCTGTTCAGACATTTTTGACCTGGTACAGTAGAAAAGGACACAGGGCACAGGTTTAATTAATAATATTAACTATGGCTCCGCTCCATTAAGTGTCCCGGTAATCCATTCCAGTGAGCCAGCATGCTCATGGGACCGCATTAATACACCTGTGGCTTTCCTTCTATGACATGTCTGCCACGAATAAGGTATATTAACTACTACAAGGCTATTATTCATAACATTATACAACTAGCATAATAATAATACAAAACACCATGTTGGTAAAAAGCTGGCCACGCTTGAATTCTGAAGGAACAAGCAAACCGCAACAACGGCCATGGTCATATGCTCAGGTTCATATACTGTCGCCAAGAAACTGTACTGAACTCACTGGAAAAAAATACTAGTCAATACATTATGCAGATCCAATGACAAAGCCTGTGTCGCTGCACTGGCCCAATTCAAATGAAGGAGAGGACTGCTTTTTTCATGCACAGTTCATGTTGGTCTGTACAAGGTCTCAATATGGGGCAGGGTGTGGTTTGAAAGTCCCCGGACCCCCCCTACGGTCGGCTAAGCGCCAATGGATATCTCACATTTAGATACATCTATCGCTCTGCTGGTCTGAAATCCATAGCAAAACCAAACTCTCTAGACTTTAAATTTCTTTCCGAAAAACTGAAACTAGTTGTCAAAGAAAATCTCCATTTGTTATTTTGCCAATACGTTTTATTCTCTGGTTTCTTTGTGGTTCAGAACCTTTTGAATGAATTGGGCTGATGCTTTCAACGTTGAGTCATGGTCGTCAGTTTGAGGATTTTTGCCCCTTTTTAGAGTGATAGTTTGGACTATTTAAAGTGGGATTGTATGAAGTATTTATACATATTCAGTGTATTACTACCTACAGTATATGGCGGTCGGCACGCCCCAAATTAGGAGAAACAGACCGGAGTAACACAGTCTCAACACAGTCTCCCTCATCAAACTGATGGGTAGGGTTAGGGTGGTCTGTAGACAATGGAGCTGATGTGAGGCAAGTATTTCTTATGAAAACGTAAGAAGGCAATATTCCCATTACAAGCTTGTGTTAACAATAACTTTGGCGCAATAGAAAGCATCGTGACTGGAAACATGAAAAACGGTCATAGGATGTGTTCGACCCAGAGGAGGGCTCTACAGCGGGTGATTTAAAACTGCCCAGAACATCACTGGTAGATGTAGATGGTCCACATCAAGCATTAGGGATATTGGGGAAAAGAGGATCCTGCAAAAAGGTATTAAAAGGCAAAACCCACCCAGCTGCAACCTGTTCATCCTCAGAACAACTTTTTTTTCTTCTGTTGGACATCATCCTCTACCTTCCAACATAGTTTTGTTTTTTTTTGTTTTTTTTTAGCAAAGACTACAAACTGCGTTTCTTAACACAAACCTGTTCATTTATTGTACAATAACAATAAATGAGCCGTGTAACTTTGTAAAGCAATGTACTGCTGTGGACAAGGGCAGCAGCAAATCTCATGTTCGACATATAAATAAGTTCATATTGGTTTAAGAATCTTCTATATTTAGTACATTTTCCGACATGGAACTGAGCTGAAAGTAAAACTTCAATATTGTTTCTGTCAATTGAGTCTTGTGACTTTAAAGAGAGCATAGTATGGTTCATTTTCAGTTAATGTTTAAGATGCACTGAGCTTTCAAATCAGATCTTCACATCTGCAGACATTGTTGTTCTGAGTTTTTAAACTTTGCTACTTCCAATCTCCACGCAGTTAACCCAGCAAGTTCATTTTGTTAGTCTGCCTCAGTCTCGAGGCTGAAATAGACACTGAACCTGCCTGCCTCCCTCATTTACTGTAATGCTCTTGGACAATGTTTATAATTTGATACTACTGAATGTCAAACTGGTCTATATGCCACAGCCTGTAAACATGGACGTTGGCCAGTAACAACAGTGTTTCACAGTGTCAGACGGAGGGGGGTCCTCACTAAGGGAGGCAAGGGTTTGGCCATTGTGTTTGGGTCACTATTGCCTTATGTTTATTATCTGAATCAGAAACTATTAATTGCCAAGTACGTTTCATTTGGAGAGGTGATTTGGTATGTAACTGTAAAACACAGTGTCATATGACATCATTTAAAAATAGAACATATGAAAATGTATGAATGAAAGTATATAACCCTAACCCACATACATGTTCATGCATGTGCAAAAGCACCACTTTAAATCTTGTGTTTACCAGACATGTGCTCATTATTTTCTTGTAGATTATTCATTTAGCATGAAAAGAAGCATAAAGCACGACTTATAGTCTGAAGAAATCTCATAATGTGAGATAATGTGTAACCGCTCGTGTCAGAACCTTGTGACCGGCTGCTGCTATCTCGTATCTGTCCTGCCACTCCCTGACCAGGAGAGGTAGTTACGGAATGCTTCGGTGGGAGGCTGGGTGGAATACTGGACTCTGGACAGGGACCCCGCCCACCCCCGTCTGGTGTGTTTATTTGGGGTGCTGTCGGTTTGGCCTGGGTGGGTCAAACGGGGCTGAGATGAAAGCTGAGAAATGTTGTGGCGATCCAGAGACACCTGAAAGATGAAACCCATTCCTGAAAGTCCTGAGTGGGCATGAAGCTTTCTAACTACTGCACTCCAGCCCTCGCTGTGTGTTCCTGTTTATCTGGCCATCTTTGCTCCACCACTGCAGGCTCTCCACCTCGGTGCCTGGCCCGTTGCTTCGGCCAATTGTATACTAATGTTATGTAGCTGGAAAGGATCCTGAGGATTTTGTAATGTGCTTTGGTAGATGTGGGCGTAAGTGAACAAAGGACATTATTCTTGAGAGGAACTACAGAAGCAACAATCACATGACCTAATCAGATGCTTTTTATTGGTGGAAGTTTGTGGAAGGGAGTGCCCTTTGTCACAGTGATCTTAGGTACTGTAGTGCTTATTCATATATGTATGTGTGTGTGTGAGTGTGTCCGAGCTCTTTTCGAAAGCAGGAAGTTCCTCGTGAAAGGGAATATGTTGGAGTATAAATTGACTATGTTGTTGAGAATCCTGACTGATGCCAATCTTTCTATTTATAAAAGGCGAGACGTCACGTGATAAAATGTGTGTGTGTGTGTGTGTATATATATACACACACACACACACATATATATATATATATATATATATATATATATATATATATATATATACACACACACACACACACACACACACATGCATAACCTGGGTCGTTTCCCAGGGTAGGACTGCAAGCTTCATTCATTACATTGACATTACTATTCTAAAGTAATTAATATCATTGGTATTATACTATTTGTAGAATTAGATTATGTGAGTGATGCGCAGGTCGCGTCTGGTAAGCTTACTAGAAAATGTCAGGGTTAGACTGGGCAGGTTACAAAATAGCATTCAGAGTAAGTTATTAACAGAAACATTGCGTGCAGTAATCCACCTTCTTTACACCTCTCTGTCACTCTCCCTCACATTACCAACTCGTCAAATACGGTCATACGCGTCAAACTACGACGCTCTAGGCCAGGTGGATAGTGTACAACTAAAATTCTGCGAGTCTCGGTCCGGAACATCACAATAATGTCACATTTACGCTATATTACTTTGTGCCATATGTATTGAAGTAGCCAACAGTTGCATTAATGTCTGTATGTAGCCAACAACTGACTGTCAAAATTAAATAAAGATAGTTCAATTGAATGACATTTAGACAGTATTTATTATTACAGATTTCCAATTGAACTGTATGAATTATAAATAATACATACTCTGATAATAAATAGATTATCTTCTCTTATTTCAAGTAAAATAAAGGCTGGATTTAAAACGGAAAGCTTTTGAAAAGTATGACTATTCATTTTCGAAAAAAATGAATATAACAGAATTGTCCTGCATCTTTAAATTCAAGTTTCTAAGTTTGCTCAAAAGATCTCTGCGTTGTCTCGTAGTAGCGCTTCACCTCGCTGCTTTTTATATCGCTCAACGTATGAGAGGTACTGCTTTTGAACTGGTTGTGGGAATAATAAACATAAGAGTCTGTCCATTCTTGGTTAAAGGCTCTGGGTAAGATGTCCACATTTCTCAATGAAATAACTTCCCTGACTCGCGTACTTTTTCCAACGATCAGGTCTCTCTCCTGTCGCTCCCGTGTGAGAATATGGCATTCGGGTCAAGGGCGACGCTTATCGGAATACAGACATGTGATTGGCAGAGGAGCATCACGTGAGATGATTTACAACGCGATTCTTGAGCCGCTGAACGAGAGCCGTACAGGCTAGAAAAGCTGCGCCGATTTTAAATAGAAGTGATCCATGAAAATGTAATAATTCTCAATGATCTATCAGTTTTCGGTCCAGGGTCCGGAGACAACGGCGTCTGGGTCCGGACCGCAGTCCACCCTTTAGTGACCCCTGCTCTAGGTGGTCGTAGTTCTGGCTGGAGGAAGTAAGCAAAAGTAGTATTAAGAGATATGGTCTGCATGGGGAGGAGGTCACGGATGGATGGGTCAACAAATGAAGTTCCAGTGTGGTTCCTCACGAGAGGCTCTTCCAATTGAGTCCAACCTTGCTGCTTACTTTACTGCCCGTGTGAGGAATTCAACTGCTTTGCTAACGAACTGAAACTTCTGACTGCAGTTTGTGCCGCACAGCCGTTGATTGTCTGGCAAAACCCTGGTGTGGGGTCCCAGTGATTCTGCACAGTCGGTCCATGTCGGGGTCAGAGGAAACTGTCTGGGTTCCTCTCTGCTCTCCATTCTTCCTGCTGGGGTCTGCTCTCTGTCAGCATAGTGCAAGATATCAGCTTGTTTTTCTGGCTTTTACGAGAAGCTTTCTGCTGACATTCATTCTCCTGCAGTAACAACTCGTCAGCGTTGTGTTCTCAGTGCTGCATGAGAAATATCTGCAGTATACTTGTGTGTACACCGGACACACACAGGGAAAAAGGAAAGTTTCTTCCAGGATAAGAATCTTCTGACATGGTTTCATGTCTTTCTTTTAAGCATCTTAATTATGCAAACTCAGTTTATTTGTATGGCTTCTTTCACTCACAGCTGCAAATCCAAGTACTTTATGCAAGGAAAAGAAATGCATTCAAATTTAAAGAAAATCTATTCTAGTAAAAAAAGAAGACTGAATTAAAAGAAAAACTCCTCTGCAATAGTTTCCCCTTCTTCAGATAAAGGCATGAATGAGTTCATCTTCATCTTCTATGTATATGAGATGTCCAATTCTCCATTTAAAGTACTGAAAGCATCCATTAAATTACATTTAGGTTACTGAGCAGTTTCTCTTTGAACAGTAGAATAAGGCTGGCGTTATTTCATATTTTTCTCAGCGTGTTAGAAAGTCTCTAAGCACTTCCTGACTTCCCTAACCTGTCGGCGATTCATTGTTTCCTTTTGAATACATAAATCTTTAACAACTGCTCCCAAATAAATATGTCATATTCAAACAGATACAGATCTCTGCAGCTCCTTCAGGGCCATCTTTGGTCTCTTTGTTGCCTCTGGTTAATGCTCTCCTTGTCTGGTCTGTGAGCTTTGGTCCACTCTTGGCAAGATTGTTGTGGTTTGTTATGATGGATTAAATAGTGCTTCATTAGATCATGGGACTCTTGGATTGCACACAGTTGGACTTTATTAAATCTAATGATGTGACTTCTGAAAGTAATTGGTAGCACCAGATCTTATTGAGGGGCACTATTAATTGTTTTATTTTTCACATTTTTGAAAACGAGTTGTTTTTCTTTCATTTCAATTTTTTATTTTATTTACATCAAATCCAAAGGATCCATTTTTCTTTGGCAGGTTGTAATACTTTATGCATGAGAAGTGGCGTAGCTACAATATGTATTTATGTATGTTGAGATCATGCTGACGAACAAGTAAGCGTGTGAACTTAATTCAGAATGTCCATGATATTGCACAACATGTCCCATAAATCATTGTTGTAATGATGACGGACCAAAGAGACAGCTGGACAGTGTAGTTTCTGAAATAATTAGTTATTAAATCAAAAATGAAGTCTAACTATAAGCTAGACTGGTTGAAGCTCAATGTGTGGTCTATCAGCTTCATGCGAAAGGGATTGATGCTTTTGTTTTCAGCTCTTTGAGCAACAGGGAGGGAGTTTCCTGTGTGGAAAAAGGACGTGACAACTGCAGGGAGGGTTTGTTTCAGAATGCATGCGTTACTTTCAGGAAAGGAGAAGGCGCCATCATATCAACTTTATATCGACTTGACCTCTGAACCGAAAAGGTTTAATAGTTTCTTAACTTGATCTTTACAGATATGTGGACTTTTGTCAGGTGGAAGATGGTGCAGTCACAACACATGTATTAAGATTGTATAAATTTCTCTGAATAAGTTTATTATTTTCTCCCCTTTTTTAAATCAGGATTAAAGCAGCAGAATCAGGTTTGATTTTGTTTGAAACTCAAAAGCCTGATGGCTTGAGACTGCTGACCATCAAACAAACAAATGTTTAAAACCTCTTACCCTCACATATTTGTCTGCCTCTACAGGTCTTCACCATCTTTGCCTTTGCCACCACTGGAGGTTACTCTGGGTCAACCCACTTATTGGTCAAATGTCCAGGAGTCGCAGATAAGCCTATAGATCCTGTGTTTGGCTACCCGTTCAGGTACTGTAGGAGACGAGAGCACTCCCATGCACATTGTTTCATAAAAAGGTCCGTGTTCAGTTCTCAAACAACACAACTGAGGAATACTGCCATCATCTGGTGGAAAGAAGTGTCTCTGCAGATTAACATCTTCTCCCCTGCTTCTCCTTTTGGTGGCTTTTCTCTCTCTCTCAATATAGCTGAATACACACTCCTTATGTTGCAATGACATTTCTGTATGTTTGTTGTCACATGACTGCAGAAGTCATCTGACGTCAGTCTAAATGCTGCTGCGTAACCAGTCGGAGCAGCAATTGCTGGGCAGCTACATTGAGATCCACTTTGAAAAAGGACATGGCCATACAGTTGGGATTTATCACAATAAAAATATCTCTCAAATAGTAATATATCATTATGTGGCAAATGCATGCAGGCCCATATAGATGATGTCCAGTGCAGTAAACTGTGTTCTATGATATGACTGAAATTCTGAGAGTCGAGTCACTCGTTTTTACAGCTTGCTCATAATAATGAATTTGACACTTTTGTCATGATACGATCATATCACTACCATATCATTTGTCACAAGACTTTGCTCGCATCCTGCATGATCTGAGATAATCAGAATGCTCAGCAGAAACAGAGCATGTGTGCTGCTGCTTTTGAGACCAGACCAGGAAGGTATTTAAGGACTGCTGCACTTCCTTCTAAACCATATTTGTTCTTATTTACTAAAAGACTTCACTGAGGTCAAATTCTAAATGTAGCACCTGGTGAGAGTGAGGTCAAAACAGACACGGGGAAGTCTTGTCGCTGACCTTACAATACTAAAGCAGCAAATTATAAATAAATCCAGTACAAAGTTACTCTGAAGTAGATTTCTGTTCAGCAACATAACATTAGACAAAAGGCTTTTCCTTTCTGTTCCCTCGGTGGCAGCCTGCTTTATATTTGTTTCTTATATTGATTGCACTGATTAGGTCCAGTCCAGTGCAATTTGATCAAAGCAGCCAGTAATACGCATTATGCAGGCTGCTATTTATTTACCTCACAGAATTTTTATAATCAAGTCAATAACATAAAGCGTTTCTTGGGGGACTAGCACGCCCTTGTCGTCAAAGTGTCCTCTCTTCAACCATTAGTTTATATTGGTTATTATATTTATAGTTTTACTTCTCATTATTGTGCAGTGTGATCAATGTCACTTTGACAATTGACCTAACACATTTTTTATTATCATTGTAAATGGTAATAGTAGTCTGAAGAAAGTGTCCCAATCAATGTGAAATGTCTTTATGATGAAGCTGATCTCAGCCCAAGAGTTTAAAGTTCTGTTTTAATTGTGCACACGGTCTTTGTAACAAAAAAAACCAGTCTGGCTTAACCCTTTCATGTCCTCTCTTCTTGCCTTCCTTGGATAGTAGAGTAACCCAGGTGAGGACTTGTTTTCTCTGAAATCACACAACAAGAGCGTAAAGAGCGACTGCTGAACACGCCTTCTTCCTCTCTCACCCTCCCTGCAGGTTGCCAGCGAACTCATATTTCATAGAGGCATGCAACAGCAGTAAATCCAATGCCACCTTCCTGCAGGGCGACTTCTCCTCCTCGGCAGAGTTCTTTGTGTCCGTCGGCGTGTTTGGGTTCCTTTATTGCACCGCCACGCTGATCCTCTACCTGGGCTACCAGAACGTCTACCGCCAGACCAGCCGTGGTCCCATCATCGTGAGTACACGTCCTGTGGTTGTCAGTGAGCTGTCTACGTACCTACTAACCATATTCACACAAACCAGCCTGAGGTGTTTCTTTACATCTCGGCCATTCAGACCATAAACTGCCTTGTGTCAGAACATCATGGTGGAGGTGTGTTATTAAAGGCTTCAGTGAGACATGAAATACAATCCAAGAAGTTCAGTTGGATTAACGGATCCATCCATTTTAAGGCTTCTTTAATGTCCATGAAAGACACTTCATGGACACATGCCTTTACTACATCACAGTTCTCTGGGTCCCGGACTGAGAGTAAGTCCACACAAGCCTACGGCTACACTGAGCTGACTATATTCTAAAGCGCTGTCTTTCAACCATGTAGTGTTTCCAGGCTGTTTTTGCAAAACGCCCAGGCAGCAAAAAAAATGTCAATGTAAACTCCATGTAGCATCCTGGTGCCGCCCCTTGAATCAAACGTCTCCCCACATGGGTAAACAGAGAAAGGTGACATAAATGTCCTCTAACATGACCCAGAGACAACCAATCACGCAGTACCCCAAAACAGCAGTGCGTGTTTTTAACCGTAAACTCCTAAGAACTATGAAGCGTTTTTTCTTCGAATTAGAGCATACTCATTTTATGTTGAAGAAAAAGGTTTAAGTAAGGACCTACTGAATACTCTACAGCAGTGGTAGTGATGTACCCCCTGTGAAATATTTAGGTACCCCCTGACCAGTGCAAAGCATTTTTAGCATGTCATTTTGTAAGCAGGGAATCCACAGCGCTGTGCCATCAGTGTCTGATTTAATTTAGAATATGTACAATCCAGTTTGTGAACTTACACTTATATTGTGTTGAATAACTATTTTTTTAAAGGATTTTTTAATGTATGCTTATTTTAAATATATTTATTTAAAAAATCTTGCATACCCCGTGGACTGCCTTCATGTACCCCCATTTGAGAACCACTGCGCTACAGTATGTGACATTAATGCGTGTGTGTTTGCTATGTTCTCCCTGCCAGGACCTGGTGGTCACTGCTGCCTTTGCCTTCCTGTGGCTTGTGTGCTCCTCAGCCTGGGGCAAAGGCCTGACTGATGTCAAATGGGCCACTAACCCAGACCAACTAGTCCTGACCCCGACATGCATGGGCATCTGTAGTCCAGGAGAGTTCCCCTCCATGGGCCGCCTCAATGCCTCAGTGGTAAGTTACAGTAAAGTAGTGCGTATGCTCCAGACCAGGGGTGCCCAATATGTCGATCGCGATCTACCAGTCGATCGCGGAGGTAGTGCGGGTAGATCGCATGCCATTTAAAAAATAATAATAATTAAAAAAAATTTAAAAAACTTTAGCGACAAAACCCAGCTCCCAGTGTGCAAATTAATGTCAATCACTACGGAAGCTGCGCCCGCAATGGTTGGCCGCTTGAATGGATGTAATGCCAAGTACAGGGAGATGTTTTCCCTGACTTCCTTAATTACCACTGCATAATACACCAACAAGCATTATGCGCTACAACGCTAAACATGAAAGAGATCACGCATGTGGCAACAAAGATCGTCTAATCGAGCGAGAGTTCTTCAAAGACGGATGTTCTGTGCGCATCTGGAGAAGGACTGCAGCCACTCTGACTTCCTGCTGCACACTGATGTGAGATGGCTTATAGAGCTCTGTCCGGAGATAAAGGAGTTTCTCCACGTTGTTAAACATGCAGAATACAACCAACTAAGAGTATGTCAATATGCTCACGTTTCTGAATTACAATTTAAAACGTGTGTCAATTGTGTGTTCCCCTGAAAGTGAGCAGCAAGACGTGGGACTGTAATAAGTCATTTTGATTTACTTTTAAATCCTTGCGCTTTAATTATCGGGTAGGATGGACAATTTTTTTTTTACTTTTGGACTTTGAATGGCACTTGCAGCCCAGTTATTCTTTAGTTATTTTGCACTTTCAGAGGCTTGATTGCTATTTTGAGTTACCTTTAAAGCTTTATTTGTACTTTTTCTTTACTTTTAAAGCATATTTGCACTTTAATTTGTATTACTTTTTAATTTATTTGTTATGATGATGTTCTGATGTTCAGATCTTGTTACTCAAATACATTTGAAGTTCAAATTCCAACATTTTGAGTTACTATTCTTAATTTGCTATGGGAAATAGTCATTAGATTAGTCGATTAATCGAAAAAATAGTCGATAGATTAGTCGTTTATGAAAATAATCGTTAGTTGCAGCCCTAGAGTCAGCCTTTTCCCACATGAAAAAAAAAAAAATATATATATATATATATATATATATATATATATATATATATATATATATATAAGCATTATTAATGTAGGTAGATCTTTTTGACTTGGTCATTTTAAAAGTAGCTTGTGAGCCAAAAAAGTGTGGGCACCCCTGCTCCAGACCTTCCAGACTTCCTTCTGGAGAAACCCACAATTCTCAGAGGGACCATGTTGGTCCTACAGAGGAAACGGTGTTATAGAAAATGTGTCTAACTCATCCTTGTCTGCTCCAGGATTCAAACTGCACATTCCAGTTGAGCTTTTGACAACAAGATCTTGAAAAAAAATAGATCCGTTTTCAGCATCATGGGGCAGATTTTGTCCTGGATGTATTCGCTCCATCCACACAGCTGTGCAAAACAAGACAACTGAGATGAAAATAAATAACATCAGTGTTCTACTTTGGTTTATTGGACGTATTAGTGCATATTCAGTAATTGTCTTTGAAATATACAAACTGGTGGCTTTTTTGCTTTAGACCACAGGTGTCAAACTCGAGGCCCGCGGGCCAAATCCGGCCCGCCACGTCATTTTATGTGGCCCGCGACGGCTTGAAAGGCATGAAATCGGGGACCTGTTTTCAGTCGGTCACTTAAATCAATTTCAGAAGTTTAAAATGTTCCTCTCTTTCGATTTCAGCGGGTCATTCAGGGGTGATGGTGGGTCCTGCAGCCAGACTAGTTGAACCACTGCCCCAGACCACATGCACGTTCTTATTTGCTCACAAATATGTGTTGGTCCAGAGTTATGTCCTTCTCAACTGTGACAAAAAGGCTTTGAACAAAGTTAATATAATAATGTGCATTTGAGCTTTGTCTTTCTTATTTTCTTCTGTTTTAAGTTAGATCTTTGATAGAGTAATGTGGGTGTTTTAACCCTAAATTAAATATATTTATGTCATAGTAACAGAGACATTTTCTTACATATATTTTTACATTTATATAAATGCATGTACAATTTTTTTACACTTGAATAAACAATAATCAAATACAAAGACAGTTATTTAACAATATGTTTGGTAGTAGTTACATTTATACAGTGTTAGTTACAACTGGCCCTTTGAGGGAGACCATGATGCTGATGTGGCCCAGGGTGAAAATTAGTTTGACACCCCTGCTTTAGACTGTATTTATTTTCTTTATTATCTCTTGCACACAGTACACGCCACTTGTTGTCACTTAGCATCCATCTGTTTTCCTTTCTTTCTACAGATATTTGGCTTTTTGAACTTGCTCCTGTGGGCCAGTAACTGCTGGTTCATTTACAAGGAGACTCCTTTCCACAAGGACCCCAACCCACCGGCCACCATGGAGGAAGGAGGGGCCCCCGAGCCCTAGCCACATCGCTGAGGATCCTCAAGCATTGCCACTGTGCTCACAGCAGAACCGCTTTGTGCCCAACACTGGTCTCTGATGTTAACCTGCAGAAATGGAAACAAATGGAAGGCTATTGTCCTAAATCCTCCCCTATACCTCTCGACACGTGTCAGAGCTGTTTTACAGTTGTGGGTCTTTAGCTCAATTTAACTTGGTCCCCACTGACAATAAGCAACCATAAGTTCTTTATTCTTTTACTCCTAAATTTGTTATCGCTGTCTGTATTTGGTGTTCAGATCAGCAGGTCTGCAGTGCATTTGCTTCCACATTAGCACCCTGTCCTCCCTTTATGTCCGGTGCTTCAGGATCCACTAAATGATGAAGCTGTGAGGTAAGAACCCAGAGTCTCTACTGGTCTGCAGCCAGGGAGAAGCCAAATGATTTACAGAAGCTGAGAGCAAACAGCCCTCGCGCTCAATAAAAGCAAGTGTTGCTATGAGAAACACAATCCATTTTTTTTTTAGGTGGGAGCAAATGCACACCAGAGTTTCTGAGCAGGAGTCCTCCTTCTGTTATGTAATCTGCAAGAGGCTCGCTACAGTACAGATTCCATGTACTGTAACTCTAAACAATTTTTTCTTCCCCAACATAGCCGAGCCATGCTGTACAATCGGACTGCGGCATGTGTTCTCTTCTTTTCTGAGCCTCCACCTTCCAAATGGCGTGGAGGTTCAATAAACCTCCACGGCATCACCCCACCAGTGATGTAATCTACCGACACTCACGTATACTTTAAGACCCCATTTCAGTTTCAGCAAACTGGTATTCTTGTCCTTAAAAAGAATACACACTAAGTAAAAAGACACTACGATATTCTGTACTCTAATTAGGGAGGCAGAGACTTTTCTTTCACTGATGTAATGTTGGGTGATGCTTTGGCTGTGACCGCGTTTATCTTCCGCCTGTATCCAGAAGCAGACTGGTTCCCACACGTTTACTCCAGTTGCTGTTGTACTTCACAGACATCAGGCCGAACCAGGTTTAGTTCTTGTTTGATCCAAATGTTACATCTACACTACTCCTTAACACTACGTCTCATTCTGGTTTGAATGAAAGGTGACACACAGTGACATTATTTATATACAGTTCATATGTATTTTTTATCTACACTAATTGGTCCGTTGCATATTTTTAAAACCAATGTTGGATTTCTGTTTGTATTTCCCAATGGAAATGTTTCAGTGTGCAGCTTCTCCTTGATTATTAATACTTTTTTTTTTTGTGAAGTCAGGTTTTCTGTTAAATATGTTGTACCACTGAGTAGCCTCAGGCCTAATCCTGTGATGATAAATAGTTCAAGTAACAAAAGATTGATGTAATCTTGCTGTATTTCTTAATGACTCCTGCCCATGTTTGTGCTCTTCACTTAACAGCCAGCGCCATACATGAGAAGGCTTTGTGTTGAACTACAGTCACTCTTTGTCAGCACATTGATTATTTGCTTTGCACTAAGAGGATCTAATGCGCTCTATGACGTAACACTTTTGAGTTATTGGCCCACCTGTGCAGCTCTTTATTTCATTGCCGGAGCCTCTGGAGGGAATAAACGAGGCGATGTTTGAGTCACTGTCAGTAAAGTAGTTTATTTTACATTTGTATTAAAAATTTAACACATATTTCTTAAGATACTTTATCATTTTTAAAAGATAAGTCTTAGTTAAATTAGAGCACAGTAATACAGTGGGATGTTTATGTAATGGCTTTTTCAAATTGGACTTTGTGTATTTGATGCCTTTTCTGTGCAAACAATGGTTTAACTGTATTGACAAGTGTTAAACATGAGAGCTGTAACTGCTGGATTCTGTCTCCTTTCTTTATCACAATGCACTAATATATATTTATATTGTGTATGTGTATATATATATATATTATTTATATATATATATGTGTATAAATGTATTATGTGTATATAAAATATATATATATATATATTATATGTATAATTTATGTATATATATATATTATATGTATGGATATAAACACACATATATGATGGCAGATCTTAAAGTTTCTACAATTCCACATGTAGTTACTGCAGTTTCCTGTTTGGATCATGAATCAGTTAAACATCATTAAATAGCACTACTCAACCTGTTGGTTTGGTCAGTGGTGAGCATTAAAGAAAGCTGTCAGCTCAATCCCTCTGTGGCAGATTCATCGCCGAGCTAAGTGTCTCCCTTTCTGCTTCTTCAGCACCACCCGTCTCTCCCGCCAGCAGGAAACACGGAGGCCATGAGGGAAGGACTGGTTAGAATGGGATGCTATACCATAATATACCTGCTATAGATGCCATAGAGAAGTGGCCCCCAACCTTTTAGTTTGTGACCCCTTAGAATTCAGCGGTTATGTTGTTCGTGTGAACAACTGTTTTTGAGGAGTTGAAAACATCTAGTATTTCGCAATAAGAGAGCTAAACAATTGTAGAAATGCTTGTATCCCCTTAATGACCTGGGCACCACGGGAGGTTCCTGTGAGACGTGATGTGAACAGCTTTCTCTTCTGAACCCAGACCTGCTCTTCTGATACAAGACCAGACTGATGCTGGTGTGGAGGCATGACACCAATTCAGCTATCTTTGTTCGGGGGGAGGAGGAGGCTGGTATCCAATCATCAGTACATATGTTGTGAGCTTGATCAAAAGGTTGTAAGGATGAGAACTTTCAAACCATTTTGATCAGGTTATTTGCAATTGTACATGTCTCCAATATTAACTACATGACTATCAAATGCATCCAAAAATATTTTATCCCATCTATTTTCATGTAGTTCAACTGCTATTAACGTATCTCAAGTTACCATTGATTGTTGACCGTTGTTACCATTGACATGTTAAAAAGTTTCACGGTTATTTTATTGTCATTATACAACAGGGTTGCACCACAAAATGCAAATTTTAGTTCTGTTTTGCTACACAACAAAAACAACTGCATCGTATGTGGAGGGAACACGTCCTGGAGGGAACACGTCCTGGGTCGAACACGTCCCAGGACAGTTTGCAATGTTTTGTGATGTGAGGATGCTTTCTATTACACCAATGTAAAAGTTAACACTGCTTTTGCTGGTAGCATTTGTTTCGCAGGCTTTGCTCACTGGTGAACCTGTAAAACAAGCATCGTTAATACTAAAGCATCAATGTGTAAGAAGCATTGTCTGTGCATCTAGATAAAGTTAGGCATAGTCTGGTGGTTCCGGGCCAAGGAGTTGGGCCTCTCCAATGGTCACCAGACTAATCTGAGGGTTTGTGACGGGGTTAACTTGAGAGGAAAGACATTGTGATGCACACATCCGTTAGTTTTGTCTTTCTTTTTGGATGATTTTACCTTTTTTTCTGTTATAGAAATTAAACCATCTGAGAAGTTTTGATGGGGATTGTCTCTTTTTGGGGAATTGCTAACAAACCACAGACATCTGAGATGTACCCCAACAGTTTTTTGTAAGGGTCCAATTACCTCATTGAGTGCAGTTTCTGAGTAAATATACTTAGTTACAATCCTCGACTGATACTTAAGCCAGTGCCTTTATAACCCAAAAATACAATCCAACTCAACAGACTTCTGATAGAGCAGTGTTTGTTATCCCTCCACCGCAGCTCAGCAATGAAACACGTATCTTGTGTCTTTAGGAATATGTGCTAAATGGGAAAGAGAGTGGGAAAGGAAGTTTGGCTCCTGCTCACATACTGCCCTCCCACACACACACACCCCTGCCTGCCTCCCCCTCTTTTCAACCTGCAGTGGTGTCAGTACAAGATCCCAGACACAGACACAGTGTCGTTACATCACGGCCTCACAGTGAGTTTGTGTTTCAGCGCGGCTCAGACTCGTTTCTGTGAGGCTTAACCACTTACAGGGATTAGCAAAGGTGTGTGCACGTGTGTGAACTTCTGACTTCTGACCACCACCGAAACTCTCTGTACTTCAGCAGTGAACAGCAGTGAGCTTGTCCTGTGGGGACAGTGACACTGCAGTCGTTAGTAGTACTGTATGGAGGGAGTTATTCAGTGGGCCCAACAGCACTTGTTTTTGCAATGGTGCCCTCAAGTTTATGAATAATTTCTGTAATATTCATTGAATGTGCTGTAACTCTTTTACGTTATTCATTTTGTACGCATGACATCTATTGCTTCTGTTCATCTGGGGAGAGGGATCCTTCTCTTTTGCTCTCCCTCAGGTTTCTTCCCTTTTTGCCCTGTGAATTTTTTTTTTTACTATCATTGTTTGGGGGAGTTTTTCCTGATCCGATGTGAGGTCCCAGGACAGGGATTATTTTATGTGTACAGATTGTAAAGCCCTTCGAGGCATATTTGTGATTTTGAGCTACACAAAATAAACTGAATTGAACAGGTTGACATCTTTACATGATTTGTACAAGACATAGAGGATGTGAACGTTCTGTTATTGAAGTGGGCCGTGGCTTTAGTTTACCCTACAGTTCACCTTACTTATATCTGCATAAACTGTGCAATACTTCCATTAATACTGCATGTGTACTTGTGTTATATATTGTTGCATTATGCACATAATTTACATTCTATTTCAGTTGTTTTCTTATATTTATTAATGCTTATATATGAGCAACTTTAACATACAAATTCAATCGATAAAGTATTCGGTTAGTATTTATTTTCCCTGTTGTAATGTTTTTTTTGCTATGCCTCTTTGTTTGAAAGGTGCTATACAAATGAACTTCCCTTCTGTGTATTGATATAGCAGGTGCTTACATTCCAACAAATATTTGCATATCATAGATAAGTTGTCTTGATGTGCGTCTGTTTTCAATACATTAATAATAACATAGGCATCATTGTGTTGTCAGACTCAGAAACCACACTGTGTTCGTGTTTTAAAGCGGTTAGAACAGAGTGACACCATTTAGAGATGCTCTGCTCCAGACCAGTCTTCTGTGTGGGTGTCCCAGGAACGCGCACGCAGGAAGTTCCTATCCTGTCGAGAGCGCGAGATATGACGTAAGTTGCTTGCCGCGCAGTGATGATGGCGGTGCGTGAACGCGCAGTAAAAGTAATGGCTGCTCTGGATCGGCGGGTGCCTAGCCTCGATGATTTCGTGGGTCAAAGCTGGACTGCCTGGGCCGAGTGGGCAGGTGTGACAGCGGCGGATGGTAAGAAAGCACACTGACGCAAACACCGGCAGCTACGAAGCAATTTAACCAAAGGACTGTGGTTTATTTTCGTGGAAACGGAGAATAGAGCTAACGATGTTACCCAAACAAAGACCCTGCCGGGTCCTAGTGCTGGGTGGGTAACATGTTGTTCTCTCGCAGGTCCCACTGCATACGCTGTCTTCAAGAAAAAACAAGTGATAGTAATTCACATATAGCAAGGGCAGTGTGTGCTTAACAGCAGTGGCCATGAAACAAGCTGCCAGTGTTTAACGGGCGCGTTTCCTTTGAGTGCAACCAGCCGGGCAGCGGTGGCATCAGAGCGGAAGGAGGCTAGTGTGGATGGTTGGGCGAGCAACTTCTTGCTGTGGGAAGCTAGGCTAGCAAGCGAGCCAGACAAGCCATTGAGGACGAGGCAGTTAGCGTTAGCGTGCTAATGCTAGCTAGGAGGAGCGAGAGTAGACGCCGGTGATGGAGGAGGAGTCTGCCGCTGCCACCATGAAACGCTCGCCCAGCCTTCACGAGCGGACGTTACTCTGTGTTCTTCTCGCTCCACTTCAATGTCCTCCTCTCGTCACCGCCTCCATTTAAATGATATTAACGTGGCTGTGTGCGACGGGCATCCTCATACGTCTGACTTCTGCCCCAGAAGTGCTCTTGCCCTTCCCATCTTTTAGTATGCGCGCTCACTCATTGTCTGGCATCCTTAAAACTGCTACTTTGTCCATAACTATCAAATAAAGTCCTCCTCCACCACACGATATCCACAGCTGCTTATTGTTGTTAAATAACTGACATAAATGATTAGCTAGATAAAATGCTTAGCAGGAAAGCAGTTGACCTGCAGATCAGTCGTTTTATGAAACCATGTTTGAGGGCCTGTTCTTGTGCCATAAGGCTTCATCTTGCTGGTGAACCTGGTATACAAGCTCTCAAGGGTCTTGTTGAACATGTGCATGTATGTGATGTGTGATGTTTCAGGGCCTGATGGGGATGAGTGCAACAAGAATGGCAAAAAGACTGCAGAGGCTATGTCGCTCAGTAAGGAGGGTAAGTCACACACACACACACACACACACACACACACGATCATCCACAAGGCATGGTAAAGTCTGTTGTTGTTGTTCGGGACATCTGAAAACAAGAAAGCATAAACTGATGGTCCTCCCAGTGTGTGCTTGCGGGGCCGTACGAGTGCATAGACCTGTAACGCCTCAGTGAACTGTGCCTCGGCTTCTCTCTGGTCTCCAGCCTGGTCCAGAGACAATGGAGGTACTGGTTTGCAGAGACCAAGGCGAGCGTTAAAGCCGGGTAGTGTTGTGTGATTAGGCATCTTCTGGAACCGAGCCTGGCTGTCTGTAGCAGCAGCTGTCTGACAGACACGCCCCGTTTGTGTGTGTGTGCGCGTGTCAAAGCATGACCAATTAAATAAAAAGACTTTGATGGTGTTGATAAGTATGTGCACCTTCTCTCTCACATGCTGTTATGTCACATGGGAGTAACAGCCAAAACACGGTGAAGAAGAATGAGTTGGGCTCCACACATTGACTTTGATTTTAACTTTAGATTTGAGTTTGTTCCCCTCCCTTTGTTTACATCTATTTGGGGATTTGTTTCAGTTCATGGTTTTACAGAAATCCAAACACTGCCAGATCAATATCCATCCAGTTTAGATTTAAGACCGCGTGACGTTACGTGACGCAACAGCGGATGCGTCTAGTGCGTAGTCCCGTGACGCCGGCTGTCCCTTTTCCACGTCGGTTCGGTTCCGTGACCTCCGCTGCTGCTCCCCAAGTCTCTCGTCTTTTGTGTCTTCTGATCGGCCTCAATAGAGAACACCAATACAACTCTTTAGAACAAATATCGTCGATCGATTGGGGCAACCCTCACATTAATGTCCCGCCATTGCATTTCATGATAACCTCGTAAAAGGCTCACAGAATGAAATTGTTCAATGTGTATATTTATTAAGTGATTACATCATTGCCAATAGATGACTACAGGTATTTTTCTAGATTACAAAGTCGGAATGCAGGAAGTTTGGGGACACTGCAGGTTATGAAATGGCCTTCATCACCTGGAAACTGATTTCACTGGCTTTCCATAATACAGCATCATCTCTGCCTGCTCCCCATAGTGACTTTGCCATGTCACCTCTTCTGCAGTCTGATTTGTGTGTCTATTGTATTTCGTCTCCTTGAAGACATGTCCATCTTTGGCCTGTACCCCGGCCATGATGACTTCTACCTGGTGGTGTGCAGCCATTGTGGCCAGGTAGTGAAGCCCCAGGCGTTCGAAAAGCACTGCGAGCGACGACACGGCCCTCTGTCCAAGCTGTGCGCCCGACTGCGCTCTCCCACTCCGGCACCCCAGCCCCAGCCCAGGCCCCACCACGGACATTCCCCTTCGCTTGGGACCAATGCTGCTTCCGCTTCATCCTGGGAGGGTCGCGGCCAGGCGGTCGGCCCGCCGCGGGCGGCGCCACCTTCGCCTTCCACTCCACCCCAGTACAGACACTCCAAGAACTCCAAGGATGGAGTACGGTAAGAACAGAGTGGAGCGAGTTGGGCAGAAGGCGCTAACCAGGGCTCAGGGGCACTAATGCAATGCTTCTTTTATTTGTTTGTTTAATTAAATAAAAAATAAAACAGCTATAAGCTTTTGGTTGCTGTAACTGAAAATATGGTTGCCAGTCACCTTATATTTTCAGTAATTAAGATACTATGCAGTTATACATGAGCTTAATAATGAAATTGTGACATGTCATGTGTATGCCTCACTATTATCTCTAAAAACGAAGACTGAGCGCACGTGAGTCAGCACAGCAACACGCGTGCAGCATTATCACGAGTAGCGTTAACTGGTTCCGACTGTAACACCATTAATGCAACAGATATTCCAAATGTGTTTTTATTTTTGCAGGTTGTGTATATATATATATGTTACAAATAATTGGTTGCCAACAAACGATATAAAGAAAAAGAAGAAGAAGCTTTATGTTTCATAATCACTGTTTAAAGCTGTTGATGCATTGATTTTAGGTTTTTGGGGGCATCTGTTTGCAATTAAATACTATAATATATTAGCTGCTTGAATTGGAGTCCAGCCTCAAAGGGCTTCACATTTTAATGCACTAAATTAAGAATTGAAACCTGTCCCTCCAACCAACCTGAAACACTAACCTAACAGGAAGTCCCTTAAGAACAATTCAAGGGGAAAAAGATTTTATTCCGACGACACATGAACAATTTCTCTTCTGACCACATGCTGCTGTCTCTGATGATGATCAGACTAAAGCCAAACTATGACTCTAAACAGGCAAGGGATGTTTCCAAGTAAAACTCTAGCTGTAGATTTGTTTTTGACATTATTTTGCCGGTGTTGTTGAGCAATGAAGGTAATTTTGGACTTGCCCTCCCTCCTCCATCAACCAGACATTCCCCGCTGGAGAAATCCTCCCACAGCGGTCACACAGAGTCGTCAGTATTCAAGCAGCCGCCACCTCTGGAGCCTTCAATGAGCTCTCTGCTGAGCTCTCCAATGAGCTCTCCGCCGCCATCACTCAGAGATCCGCCCTGGCCGCACGGAGGCACGCCGCCTGGTAGGCCTTCACCCAGTGACCGGCCCTCCACCCAGACCCCGAAGAAGGACTCCCCCCTGGGCTCTGCAGCGGCAAACCACCGGGTCCCCAGACCCTACAACAAAGTGGCGTCCAGTGAGTACAAATGGAGCAATTTGTGTGATGTGGAAAGAGTGTTGGAGGATGTATACTTATCTAGTTTGATCTACTGGTCATTTTGACCTGCAAAATAATCAGTCCTATTTCAAAAATGAATAATAAAGTAGGATTTTACAACTCTGCGAAAGTTATTGCGACAATCTTTTTTTCTACTGTCTTGACAATTGCAAAGTAATGTCCGTGCGCACCAACACATGCAGCATTGCATGCTTAAAATGTAACAGTTCTGACACTACGGCTGTCACAAGCAATCCCAAAACGTTTATTGTCATTGGTTTGGCTAGTTGTAATTGCGTATTTCCTCTGGATAGCACACGCCCAAGACAGAGAGACAGAGAGACAGAGAGGGTGAGTCTGGTACTAGCCTTTCTTTAATGACTGTCACTTGTCAGTGCGAGCCTCCCGTCATGTGCGCGCTTTCTGACTGCAGTGAAACTGTTACTTTCAGAAGGTTTAACACTAACAAATATGGATTGAAGCAGGAGATTGCGTTACATAAAACCTTGTTGTGAATTTTTAGAAACGATTACATTTATCTTTTTCAATAAATGTTGACTTTTTGATTTTATAACGCTCTTAAGTTATTGAAAATGTTTGGGATCTAATTTTACAAAATGTGTCATGCTGTTCACTACCTTGCCTGTGTGTACAGATCATCCTCACTGCACACGTCTCTATTGGAGTGAGCCCCGTACACTTTTGGAGCGGTGCTCATAATTTGCTGCAGAATTATGAAAAATGGAGGAGCACAGCATTCAAATGTTGATTTTTAGAATTCTAATGTCAATGTAGCTTTGAACTGTTGGGTATAACCCTCCATGAAATCCAAAGCGTATCTTGGCAGACAAACCACTAAAAACGTGGCTGAATGGCCTCCTGTGTAGACAGGATGTTAAGATGTGAACAAACATGAGAGGGCCGGAAATGAGCGGGTAGAAAACATTCTGGTGGAATTTTATGAAATGTATCTTTTTTAATTTAATACTATTACAAATATAAGTCCTGAATTAAAAATGGATGATCACAAAATAATGTGATCAAAATAAACTGAAAGTAGACTTCCAGGAGTAAAAGCAGGCTCCTCATTATGCAGATTTTGAACTCTAAATATACTTAATGATTAGGGTATATACTACCGAGGACACCATAGTTTATCAGTTGATTTATTTTCGTATTAGGAATCTGAATCTGGGAAGTGTCCTCACTACTTATTTCCCTCTGCTATGTAATGGAGTAGCAGTATTACGTTCCATAAAACGGAAATACTCAGCCAAAGTTTGAGTACCTCCAAATCATACTTATGAACAGTTTTGAGTTGCCTATAAATAAGGCATTTACCTTTTTTTTTAAATTGGACATTTCCTTCCGCCTCTCACAGCTGCCTGTGGGAAACACTGGGTTATGATTGACGGGTCTCTGTGGGGCTGTAGAGATGTTGGCATGTTGTGATTTCTTGTTGACTGCCACACTGCAGCTGAGATGCTCTCTGTTTCCTCAGAGAGGGAGTGTGACTTGGACAAACACTGCGGCGTCCTCGACCTCGACAGGAAGAAGGTCTGCACTCGCCTCTTGACATGCAATGTAAGCTCCACACACACACAACGCTGCTTCTCCACACCAAGGCCCTGCTGGCTTCTGCCTTAGACTCTCATGTCTTTGAAATGTTTTCTTCTCATCGCTCTTTTTCTTTTCTTTGTGTTATATTTCCCCTCTATTTCCTCTGTGAAGTTCAGTAAAAGGTTGAGAGGCTTCATTTCCGGTCCTGTCACCTTTTAGCTCTTGACCCAATCAGTCCACATCAAGCAGGAATGCAGGTTGGGAGATTATGGAGTCTTCATTCCTCAGCCAACGGGCCTGATAACATGTTGGTCATAGCACTTTAATCAAATAGTTTACACTGACGTGTCAATGTAGAGAAGAGATAACCTGACACTAAAGCTTTTTATACATGCATGAAATGCTGACTCTATGCATTTCACTTTAGTTTACTTCAAGGCTTGAACATCATTCTTCTAAAAGATATTTCTCCATTTGGTGGTTAGATGAAGTGGAGAGTGCTGACGAATACACGGCTCGAATCTCCTTCAGGTGTTTCAAGCATAATTTCAACTGGGAGACCACTAAGCCGGGGGATAGCGGTCCGCCGTGGCTGTAGCAACTCCAATTCAGCCATTGCAAATCCTAGTTGCGCCGGCTGCTCCCCTCCTGGCTCTCGTCAGCTGTTCTGCGCATGTTCTGTACCCGGTGTAACGGTAGCATGTCAACACAATCGACATTGTCATGCTCCACAGATGGACGCTGTGAGGAGAGGAGGTGGTCTGCTTCTTTTATTTCATGACTTGGAGTAGTCTGTTTAGGCCTAATCCATCTCAAACGGGGCTGAGTTAAAACCGTAGATGGTGTTTGGAGCAATTTTCAACCATGAAATGCAAATATTTAAACCTTTTGTAAGAAATGTCTATTAACACCAACATTGATGTGACATCAAAGTACACATTCGTTGAAATTTTTGAAACACCGTTCAATTTTTGAAAGTCATATCACATCGAATGATCTGATGTTAACATCTCAGGGAATCGCAGGGTTCTTGTGCACCATTTTGCTCTTAAAGCGCTGGGATCCAATTACAAGACGGGATAGGATTGCATACATACTACATTAAAGAAAGTAAAGTCACAGTTGTAGGAGTTTCCAAACGCATTAAACTGCAGTCACTTGTTGTTACTGGTGATCACTGCTACCGAGTGGTGGAAATGGCCCGCAGTACAGGAAGAGTCCTTATATGGAGGCTGGTGTGTGAAGGAGGAAGTGAGTGTGAGAGGCCACATCCAGCAGCGTAGAGACAGGATGACCTGATTAACAGGAAGTGACAGGAGTGACGGGAAAGACACGCAGGAAAACAGCCTTCTACCTGCTCTGTAGGTGGACAGACTCTCAGTGGGTGGGCGTATTTTCTCTTCCGCCCACTCCTAGAAATATCTCATGTTGACGAGCAATACTGCTGCGTCATACAATGATAAAAGAAAAAAGGAATGTGCTGTGAACAATGAATGGATTAGTTTTCTGACATTATCTGGTTCCAGCTCTATTGTTATAATTTACTTTTTCTCTTTGATTTCATTGCAAATAGAATGTGTTTGATGTATAAGAGATGCTTTATCACTCGGGTACAGTGTGATGGGCATATGGGATTCCTGTCGGCATTTAACAGGATTTAAAGAATTAATCATTGATTTTCTGAGCTAGATGAGATCCATCGATGACACAGGATCAACCACTTTAAGCCTGACTCATTTCTGATCCTCTGCTTGCTCTGGGTACAGCTTCATATACTCAGTCTCTCTGGGTACAGAGAGACTATATATATATATATATATATATATATATATATATATATATATATATATATATATATATATATATATATATATATATATATATATATATATATATATATATATGAGTGCTCCTATGAGGCATCCTCACATACATTTGCATGTGTTTAGGTACTGTTTGTGTGTATTTTAGGCTCTTGTGTAACCGGTAATATAATTTCCCTAGAGAGATTAATAAGTATGACTTCTTAATATCTTCTCTTTTAACCGACAACTGCTCTATTTGGCTCCATGGTGATTAGAGTAGGTTGAACCTGGTTGTTGGATTGGTGGTACAGTCTGCTGCAGCGTTGCACCCTGCAGGTCAAAGTTCAGGTCATTGATGTCGCTGGGCGTCAGTCACAGCACTGCTGTTTTTAAAACACCTCTATACCTCCAGGTAAGCATCCTATTGTGCTTTAAATCAACCGTCTGACACAGGCCAGATACTAATTTGAACTGTTTACTTTAAATAAAATCAAGTAAAATCGTGACTAATTGCCAGTATCCTGTGTCCTCAGATCCACTCCATCCACCAGCGAAGGAAAGTGATGGGCCGCAGTAAAAACTTTGACCAGCTGGTGGCGGAACTGAAGACCAAGGTTCGTGAGAAAGGGTCCCAGTCCCTGGAGGGATGCTCCTCCGCTGGACGGTCCCCCAGCCCGGAGGCCCCCATGGAGCAGGCCGGGGCTCCACACTGCAGGAGGCCTCTGGCCAGCCTGCCTGCTTTCAGGTGAGGGAACTTTACTGAGGCTAGCTAGTGATGCATACACAAGTGTATAAGGTGACCAGTTCTAGACATTATAGTCCATCACATCGGTAAATCATCAGTCAACCATCACAAATGATTACACACAAGCGAGCAGCCATTTTCACTTAGCGATGCACCGATACTCCTATCGGATATCATCCCGATAATGACTCGGATTGCTGTATTGGGACAATCTGGTATCGGGTACCATTATTTTGATAAAAAACGATTCAATACATTTATATCGATGTATTCATTTGTTCCATTTATTTTTTACAAAGTTAGGAAACCAATGTTTAAGTCTAGCCTGACACACTCCACATATATGGCTGATCCCAGCGAAATTAATGAAACAGAAGTTGGGTTGTGTTATCCCTAGTTTAAGACTCAATTGTGTTTTAATTCTTATAAATGGTTTGTTTACATTGCCAAATTCCGTATAGATGGGCTTGTTTAGGGCCATGTGATAATAGATCATGATGGGATCTTTAAGACCCTGTCCCTCAAAACACAAAAAGAAAGCCTAAAGTAGTCACTGTTGTCACGTAGCGGAAGCAGAACTCCTCCCTCTAGAGATACCTCATCACCACAGGATGTAGACCCATTCGGACTGACCACCAAAGAACGCTTCACTTACGCTACCTTCGCTCTGAATGTAGTGTCCCATTACGTGGTTGTACTGTGGGTTTAGAATCTGTGTTTTGATAGATCCTAATGAAATAACTGAATCTACACACGTTGCCAGATTCTTGGGTACCTCTAGCTTAAATGAATACAGTCTAACACAACCAGTCTTCAATAAATCCTCCTTCATGAAGGTTATAATCATTGTTTATTTACTGTTTTAGAGAAGTGTGCCTATTATTGTATCTACTCCATATGTGTTATTTCTATATATGCATAAATAAATATACCTCTCCCCAGTATAAATCAATCCAGTTCAATAGCAAAACGAACATCCATCACAATGGTGCTAATGTTGAATCATCACCTCTCTAACACAGTTACAACAAAACCTGAACATGTGAAACTTCATGTGAGGCTGCTGGATGAGCCGGCTTCAGCTTCAGCTTTGGCTAGGTGGACCAGCTCATGTTCTTTGATGTTAGGGTCAATATTTGTTAGACAGTAAGCATCAGTATTGTATGTATGATTGTATAAGATAACTATTTACAGTGTATCTAAAAGAAAAAGTTGTGTTGCTTGTTTTACAGTCGGCATACTGCCGAGTCGGACAGCGACCTAGAGGAGGAAGAGGAGGAGGAGGAGGAGGAGCAGCAGCATCAGGAGGAGGAGGGGGGAAGTCTCCGATCCCCCTCACCGCTCGTTCATGGACGAATCTCCAGTGATGAAAGTGAGCCAGAAGCACCCGAGGAGCCGGTTGAGTTTCCATCTTCTGCGGCACATCCCAGACCACTAGCGGTAAGCAGTTTGTTCTTGGGTTTGACGAGGGGAAAAGAGTTACTGCTCGGTGTGGTTTTCCTTGTATAGGCAGCGTGCTTTGAAGTGCAAAAATCCTGATCTTTTTCTCAGTTATTTAAATTGGCATTTTTTATTTTACCTGTACGCAGAAAAAAGGGAATTTTTATTCAGTTATTAAAAAATAATCATTCAAACTCCGAAATATGTCCCTGGCATACAATGACCTTCCCTGTGATGGCTTGTTGTGTTGGAAAACAATTGCGTATCCCAATAATAGAACATGCTGGAAAGGAAGACAGATGAACTCGAGCATCCCATTGAACTTGTTTCTGTCCAGTTGAGCTGCAAAAACATCAACAACACTCACCTTTTTTTTTTTTTTAAATAAGTTATAAACATCCAACTACAAAGCATGCTAGATCCACCCCGTGCTGTTTTTGCCTTATGTTGCGTTTGCAGATTTGTTCTTATGTACCAAAAATACTCTGGCTTACGAGTGTTATGTTGCACACTGGAGATATTCAAGTCTCTTGTGATGAGATCAAAGGGAACTTTTCCTTGTGATGACCGCTCATGTTTGTGCAAGCGGACACATGCACCAGATGAACCTTCCTGCATGTCCTGAGCAGTAAAAAGAGACTATGAGAGATTTACCCTCCTCCCATATCATAGAGGAGGTGTGGTCAGTGGTCATTTCAAACTGGTACGTCTTCTCCCAGCAGTCCGTTGCTCATCTTAATTTTCAGATGCTCAGTCAGAGGATGAACGTGTCCAAAGAATTGTGGTTCAGGGCTTGACGTAAAGCTTTTTGTTGACGTACTTGCCCAAACTTCCTTGTGCGAAATGGTCACAACTCCAAGTCACAACTCCATTGGCAGAAACGGTCATTTAACCGCGGCCATTGTAAAACACACTTCATTCAAACTGTCCAACAATCACCAGCTCTGGACGTTTTCTTCAGACGCTTGTCATGTTTTAATGATGCATTGTTAGTTAGGTTCAGTTAAAGTGGTCATAATTCCCTCTCTGATATCGACTTTATATTACAGCATCTCGCCAAAAACTACCTTTTACAAGATTACATTTCAACACATCATGAAGCCATTATAATTAACCCAATTCCTACTGAAAAGAGCTTGAACGCATCATGATGTAATTCTATACAACCTCCTTTTTAACACTAGCTTCTGCGTAATTTAGCCAAACAGGACTGAGCTGCTCACCAGCTGCTAACAGCTGACGCTAACTTGTTCACTATCGGGCATGGGCGACCAGAAAGCATTAATGACGATCATCGTTCGCACATGTTTACTGAATATCGGATGATGGTGATCGGCAGTCGATCAATCAGGGAAACTGTCATGAAGAACACTTGAGGCGTTCCACTTGCCTGTAAGTCCGAGAGCACTGAATATTGCAGGGTGTTGTTTTTAAGTCACCTACTGACCACACGAGGTAACAAGAGGAGACTCCTTCTTTCTCTAGGTATGTTCGTTTGGCGGCCGCGCACTGGGTCACGGCATCTACACGTTTGACAGGAGACTTCATCACCTGAGGTCGGCCCTCAGCAGCATGCTGGAGCAGCACATCAGCGCCCATCTTTGGAAGTAAGAAACTCCAGCCCACATTCCTGCTCGTGCTCCACTTTTATGGTGCTGATTCTTCCGATTTTTTTTTTTCTTCTTTTTTTTGCAAAGAAAGTATTAACTTTCGGTTACGTTTTTGTTACTGCCGTTTGTATAACTAAGCACTTCATATATTCTCTTTTTTTAAATGCTCCGCTTGATGTCACTGAAAATAAGGCTAGCTGTTGAAAGGTTGTCAAAAGGTTTTGATGGTGGTACTAATACCAGTTTCACTCCTGATAACGGAGCATTTTTCCATCCTGTTTTGCCAAGTATGAAGATATATTTTTTTTTTTTACAACCCCCCCCCCCCGATTTATTAATGAAATAAGATGAGAGTAACGCCACAAGGCTGCCAAAGGTTTTCAATGGGCTACAATTGTCTCTGAGACACTACAAATGTTCAGGACTGCTTCTTTAAATGACATATGCTCTACAACCATCACGCACTTTAAATTTGCCAATCTCTCTTTTCATCCACTGTAAATGTATGAGGGCTAGTGACATCACATCCTTCTCTTTTGATAACACTTTCAGAAAGACTCGAGTGTAACCCACTTCTTAGTCCCCAACAGATGAAGCAGATGGTGTTTTCTGCTGCCCAGAATAGAAGTGGTGAAGAGTGTGTGAGGTTGGCACTAAGATGGAGACTGGCTGCGTTAATATGCACAAAGGAGAAAAGCTCATTGGAAAACAGCACAAGTTTCAGTTTACAACAATGATTTTTATCCTGTGAAATTGTCATAATTAATGTGTTTTGTGAGGTCACAGTGAGTAACCCTGACTTAGATCACCAAATTCTAATCGGCTCATGATGGAGTCCTGGTGGCTGTCTTCAATTGCCTCCAGACATTCCTGTGATATCCTGTGAGGAGTGGGTGGTTTTACCGGTTTAGTCACTGGTAAAACGTTGCCGTGATGAACACACGCACACTTTTAGGTTTTAGCACACATGAGGGGATCTAATTACCAAAAACCTGATGAACAACATTACGCCCACACAGGTTATCCTGTCCATAACTGTCTTGACTACTGTTTCCTACAGACTACCCCCTACCTGTATCAGAGTGTGACAGAAAGCTCACTGGCTGGCTGGCATGAAAAGAAAACATTTCCACCCCAAAAATTCTTTTATTGCTCAGATCCAGGTGTCTCATATACTTCAGCAGGTCTGTTACTCCTAATGTTAATACATTATGGGGCAGGCTACTCCTCCCAAAACACATGCAGCTCTCATTTCCATTCCCATTTGGAGCCGATAAACATCTTGGTTTTCTTTCTTAAGAAATGTTCCCTCACATTCTCTTACATAAAACAATTTCAATACATTTAGAAATATGAATTTAACTCAGGATATGCAGTACATGATCAGACTACATTAACAAGACTGCACACTCCTAACTGCTTGCAAGTTAAGTCAGTAATTTAAAAGCATAAGAATCCCAAATTCAGTTCTAATTCAGATTCTTGTAAGCATGTAGAACAGTGTTGATACGTTTTATTCTGATCTAATGGCGTTTCATTTATGGATTTACTTATTTTACAGGAAAATACCTCAAGCCACAGAACTTCAATCTCCGCCTTCCTCAGCCAGGACCATCACTTCCTCGTCTCCCTCCTTTACTTCCTCCTCGTCATTACATTCCAAGGTTCGGACGGGAAGTCACATCAGCTCCTCCATCAAAACTGCCTCCTCCTGCTCCTCTTCCAGTCGTGGTCCAGGGAGAACCCCGGCAGCCATACAGTCGGAGAACTCTGGGGGCAGCGGGAGCAATATCGGTGGTGGCCACATGGCGTCTCCGGGTAAGCCTGTGGCGGTGCGTCAGGCGGGTTCCGGGCGAACCAAGAACCCCGTGGGACGTCCCAGCAAGCAGATGCTGAAGCTGCGAGAGGAGGCTGCCGCCGCCGCTGCCCTCCGCAAGCGGAAGGCCCCGTCACAGGAAGGGGAACACTCAGGCCCTGAAAGGAACTGTATCATCCTCCAGGACCGGGGCCGCCCACCTTCCGCTGCCTCTTCGTCGTCGTCATCCTCCTCCTCATCTTCTTCTAAACCCCCCGTTTCCTCCCCTCTCCTACACGGACAGACCAACGGCACGCTTTCCCCCAGCAGCAAACCCCGCCCCCAGCCCTCCCCTTCAGAGTCCCATTCGCCGGCCGCCAAGGCGGTCTGGACCTACAGACGAACACACACTCCTCTGGGCCACTCATCATCTCCAGACCCCTCCTCCGCCACCAACAACTCCCACAGCAGGGCCGGCGTGGGGGACTCAGGACTGCATGGGCCGGGCAGCGGGAGGGGCTTTGAGCATCAGGGGCTTGTGAAAAAGCGCAAGGGCGGCAGCATGGAGGAGCATTCGCCGTCCTCAAAACCCTCGGCGCACCGCCTGCCCTCCTCCTCTTCCAGCTCTGCCACCTCGTCCTCCTCTCCGCGCTCGAACTTTTACCCCTGGAAGGACAGTAAAAGCGGGACGCTGGCTGGGGGCGTGGAGAAGAAACTGGGCACACAGAAGGTGAGTTAGGAGCCGAGAAAAGCAGGAATTAAGAAGGGACGCCGCAACACCAGGAATTTAGTAGTCGATTCCAACACCAGTACACCTAGGTGAAAACCAATAAATAATCTGTACTTTCTTTATTACCGTTTGCATTAATCCCTCATTATCTGTCTCAAGTTTCTCACAGAAAACATCATTTTACAAGATTATGTTTGAAAACATCCTAATAACATTATAATTTACCTTTGCCCAATACTACATTTTTACTGACTAGACCTAGAACACATCATAATGTCACTCAATTCAGCCTGTTAGCTTTATTATTTAGCCTAGCAGGACTGTGCAGCCCATCGGCTGCTCACAGCTAATCCTGATCCACAGGAGCTGCAATACAGTCGGAAAACAAGTGCTGTACATTTTTTTTTTTTTTTTTTAGTTTTGGCATCGACGTGATTCCAAAGTATTGGTTCTCGTGACAATCCTGAGAACACTATCAGCCACTATCTTTCAGAAACAGATGTTCTGCCCACACCTATGTATAAAGGCAAACAATAGGCTCGTTCAAGATGAGCCAGTTCTGCGCAGAATCGATCGCTGATGATGGGCGAGCAATGCATGCCGGTTAGATTTGTGTCCGACTTGCTCCCGATTTGCTCTGACTTGCACACGTGGTCAACGATAATCTCACGAGAGCAAGGCGGCCGTCGATTTTTAGAGCCAGGCGCCGCAGTAGTTCTCCACCGACTGCGTGGCCCAGTGCATGATGGGAAACGCCTAGCAGAGAGCTGATTGGCTCTTTAGATTTGACAGCAAACACGTGTTGTAGAAAATTCTTATTTTATGTGTAGTTGTAATACTTAATGCTCGATTGTTGACTATTAGTGTCATGTTTAATCTCGAAACACATCTTGTGTGGTTGATAATACAAAATCGTATGTATATAACGCACCTCAAAACCAGTAGTCATGTATTTCACAGGCAGACATAAAAAGAACAAAGGATGCAGCTAGACCACATTTCTACATAAATATATATATAAACATGTGAATAAATCCGAACTTGATCTGTAAACTACAAGTAGCCTAAAGATCGGAACTAACATTATATTTAGCTGACGCTTTTATCCAAAGCGACTTACAATAAGTGCAATTCAACCATGAGTACAAACTCAGAACAACAAGAATCAAGAACGTACAATTTTTCAATAAAGTTAAACCACAGAATGCCATTTAAGTGCTACTAAAGTGCTACTACGGTGCTACAGGAAGTCCTTTTTTCTGTGACTTCCTGTGTATACTTTGAAGGCAGCCTAAAACTGTTCGATTTGACCGCAGTTTCTTGTCAACGCCTCCTGCTGCGGCCGCCTGCTCTCGTCTGGATTCCAGGCGAGGCGCAGCTCTTTCGAACGAGCCTAATACCTGCTGTACTTCATTTAGATAATGTCAAAGGCTCCAGGCTGTCTCTCTGCTAAGAGCTGTGTTTCCTAGGCAACAACCAGTGACGCCTGATCGACAGAGACTGCAATAGCCCAGTCTTGAGATGACTATTTTGAGATTGAACAGGCCTAGTGAACGTTGTTCTACAGCTCAACTAAAGCTCCCCAGAACAACGGTCTCATATTCAAATTTAAATTATTAAACTATACTGTAATTTTGGCAAAAACATTAACGCTACATTTTAGACATAACATTTTAGATTTTGATTTTTTTTTAGATTTTGATTAAAAGATCAATTAGCGGTGTGTTATTTTTTTATATATATATATATATATATATATATATATATATATATATATATATATATATATATATATAATTATATATATAATTATTTTTTTTTTAAACGCAGTTGTAGAGAAGAAAGAGCAGAGTGCAGCTGGAACAATGAGTATTAAAGCCGTTTCACATATTCAGTATTGATACTTTGAATTTACACCCCCAAATCACCAAAAATGAAATGAGCCGAGTTTTAGCATCAACTAAACATTAAGGACGTGTCTTATCCAGCCATCAGATCATTCTTCTCCTCTTCTCACTTTTTCTTTTCTTCACTATGTCCATCTATTTCATTCCACCCCCTTTTGGTATGGTTGTCAAGTGAATATCTGTAAATATCAGTTGCCAAAATGAAAGTAACAATTTCCAATGTTCTTGTGTCCCACAGCCAAAACTGCACCATTAAGTGTGCCTGCCTTACAAGCCACTAAGAGGGAGCCAGCTCCGCTCAGTCCAAGACTGAGGCAACATGACTCATGTGCGTTGTGGTGGTGTGTGTGTGTGTGTGTGTGTGTGTGTGTGTGTGTTTGTGCGTGCGCTCCCAGTTAGTGCAGTATGGATCTGTTGGTGTGTGAATCACAGCTGAGTGTGTCAGTCTGTGTGAATGTCTGAAGGAGAACTGGGGGTGGGATGAAATTCAAAGTATGGATTTAGAAATACCTCAAGACCATCCGGTTATGCTGCTAAATTAAATATGTTTGTTTATAAAAATGGAATAAAATGTCCTTTACACTTGGTTTCTGTGACTTCTTTTTTTTAAGACTATTCGTGTTCATGTTAAGCTCTCCATGCTTGGGCTTTCTCTTAAATGTGACCTTTTCCTCAGGTTCCCTAAACTCTCCACAGCGTATAATAGTATTGTTCTAAATTGAGCATCCATGTCCGGAATAATGAAGCCACCGGCTGCTTTAGCGTCATCGATGATTAGCATTACTGCTATGACAGCCAAGTTCAGATACTGGTTTGGTTTGGCAACTTGGTTCTGTTGAAGCTGTGTTTAAAACCGGTTCCAACTTTGTTCAATGTGATGTTTGCATTGTGCAACACCAAAAATAAATGTTATAAAAAGGGTGGTGGGAAAAAAACAATTGTGCATTTCAAAATAATATATTTCCTGGAATGTTGATTAAAAATACTTTATTTTCTTAAAGAAGGCATCTGAGACATGATATTAAATAATGAAATGATAACTGATTAAGGAATACAGTCATGTGACGTGATAACCACAGATCTTGCATGATATAGTCTAGAATACAACAAAAACATTGCAAGAAGTCAGTCATTTCATTTGGAACGACAGGAATTTTACTTAAAGGACTTGAGTGTAATACGTGACATGTTTTCCGGTCATTGGAATGTATCCAGCCCTAGTTTGTGCCACTCATAATGATAAAACATGACGCATTATCATTAGTATTATAATACATAAGAGGTTAACCCCGTCGGCAGTTTGGAGCTCGCTGTGGAGACAACCAGACCGCCACCTAACAAAATACCGAGCGACTAAGTTGGAAGGCGGGAAAGAGGAGTGAACCATCTCACTTAACTCATACTCTTTGGCGTCAATAAACGAACCAGGAAGTGAAACCAAAAATACAATAAACGTTTAACAGGAAAGCCCGGGACATCAGCAGTGAAAGCTCCAGACTGACACTGCGGGCTCAGAGGACCCACGCATGGTTCTTGGGAGAAGTTCAAAGGACAGTAAGAGAACAACCTGTCGGAGAGGGTTTCCCTGGTCCAGTCTTTAAACCCGCACACGACCGTCTTAAATAAGTTTGTCGGGCCGCATTTGCATCGAGGCGAATTCATAAATAGCGTCCGCTTCTTTTGTTTCATCTATTTGGCGAAGACCAAGAACTCCGAACTTGTAAAACACATTTAACCCGCTGAACCACACCGTTTCCATTCAGAACGGAGACCAAATGAAGTGGCTTCAGCACCACATATACTACACAGTGAAAGGCTATACCACCCCTTCCCGTTGCACATTGTATTTATTTATTTGATGTGTCTTTCTTGTCTTAGATAGGGCAGTATAGTAATTAAACTATAACGCTTCACCTGGACGCGGACTTTGAAAAACGGTATACCGGAAGTACTGGGTGCTCGCAGTTCATCGAGACAGCAGACAGCTGTCCGATTCATCCGCCTCGACCAAACGATTATGGCGCTCGCGCAGTGTCGCGACAGCACACGCGCCGCGTCTCTCCGTTTCAGCTCACCCTCCACACCCGCCCGGAGTCGGCAGGTAGTCGGGCAGGTGGCCCCGCGGCATGCCGTCTGACGTGGAGTACAGCCCGGTGGGAGAGGCGCTGGGGCTGCGGGACTACTGGCTGTACGTGTGGCTCCGGAGGGCCGCGGTGATCGCGGCGCATGTCACCGGCCTGGGCCTGACCCTGCTCATCTCCCTGCTGTCCAGACCCGGAACCAGTGAGTGGAGCGATGGGACACCTCAACACTATTTCATCACTTAAAGAGAATAACATGTTCATAAAAATAATAAGACGAGTAATAGGTTGATTTCTTACAGGATACTAATATAATAAACCAATACAATGTTATAATTAATATAAAATAATAGTCTCCTCAAACAGCTTTATTTATCAAGTTATTCTCTCCCTGCCATTTCTATATGAGAAACTTTAAAATGAATGTATTATTGTATTATATATGTATTATAAGTAGGCTCTCAATGGCACTTTAATATTACTTTAATATTTGTACTGCTATATTTGTGTGGTGTTTCTATTGTATCTATATTTGGGTACACTGATTATTTAATTACCAATGAAGGTATGGATTTTTCCATTATAATAAGTATGCCATCTCTCTAATGCTTTATGATAAATCCCCAAAGCACCACTACATCTAGAGGATTCACAAAGTATTATTCTATTCTTCAAAGCTGTCATCGAGTTAATATCTGTCACTTTAGTAGAGCACAAAACATTGTTCAAATTGAGTGTGCAGTCGATGTGAAATCTGCGGCTCTGGTTTCCTTCAGCTGTGTCATGTGACAATCATGTTGGTAATGTCCTTTTGGGAACTGGATAGGAACAAAGGTCCGCCTGTACCGAGCCCCACTGACACCCCACTAGAACTCAAATCTGGAAACACAGCTGTGATCGCTTTAGTATGTTTAGACACTAATGAACTTCCATACACCTATAATTGTAAGATGCTCACAGGTGTTTCTCTGTGTTCCAGGTCTGTTTTCTTGGCATCCCGTGTGCATGTCTGTGGCAGTAAGTTTGCAGTCCATCCAGTATCTCCATCTGTCTCCTCTTTGTCTCAGTGAAACCTCCTCTCCTCTCCTCCGATCATGAGTTCAGTTCCTCTCTCTGGCATGCCCTCTCATTCTGCACTGTGCCTGAACCCCACAGTGTTTCTGTCTCCTGTCAGTCTCTCTCACAGCTCCTGATCAGCCAAACACTTCAGGGCTGTGCACTCACTCTCCTTGTCCAACTCCCCTCAGTGTGATAGGTTTAACTACAGCATTACTTTGATGAATCACACACTGTTGGAACATTCCAATCTTGAGTAGTCACGAAATACCTTGATTTTTATATTTTTTTTACATTATTTTTAAGTTATTTACACAAATATAACCATATTAAGCAAAATGTTAATTGTATTATGAGTTTGATTCTCTTTATTTAGCATGACCATGAGCGATAATCAATTGTTACCAATAATGGCTCCTAAAATGCCCCGGATGGATGAAATTTCATGTATACAATGATGAAGTTTTATAAATAGACTTAACTATGTTTTCATAAGGGTATAACCACATGCTACCAAGAAAGTTTTTTTTTTTTTTTTAGCTTAGAAAGAGTTCTTCATGTCTACATAGGGAGCTTGTCCTCTTCACTGAGTCCGTCTTGTTGTTCTACGGTGGCCCAGAGCGGTCAAACCCTCCCCTGGCTTTAAAGAGGGCCTTTCACATTTTTACGTTGAAGTGGCAGCTTGAGTTTGGTGGCATGAATGCACCTGGAGGCCACCGTAGTGGGTTATCCAACCCTGATCTTAAATATGACAAGAGTCTCTATTATATTCATTACATAATAAACTAATAGATGCGAATACCATACGACTTCCATGACGAAACCCATATTACACATACTTTTGAGATCTTTTTCTCATAATTACTAGAAAAAAAATATAAAGGGACCATTGGCTTTTATTTCCTCCTTAGTTTGAAGCGTAAGGACATATTAATATCATTGGGTCATGCAGATGAATTATCAGTAGGAAGAGACACCACTTTATTAGTGCTTCACACATGAATTCAGACAGTTCTTTCATCATTGATATCTGGTCCTTTGTCCTGTGAACACATACCTGTACACTCCCAGCCTCTGGTATTTGTCTCACTCTTTCCACTGTGAATAATAGATGGGAGGGACCGCCAACGGCAACCGCTGTGTTGCATCACTGCGTCAGATATTGTGTTACCGACTGACCTAGAATACGTTAGCGCCGAACAGCTCACAGGTTGTCATGGTGTCGCAGCGTGATTATCAGTCATGATGTAGTGTCATCGTGAAGTCAGATCTGCAATGTTCACGTCCCTAATTGTCATTCAGTAGCTGCCCTCTGTTTGATATGAAACCGTTTTTTGTTCAGAGATACCCATCTATAGACTGCTGCTGTTCTAACGACCTTCTGTCCATCACTGGTCCTCACTCATTGAAACGATACCGTACAGTGTCATGGTGAGGTGACTGCCCACTAAATACACAGACGTGTTCATTTTTGTATCCTAATGCAAACGTATTGCAATGACGCTGATTTCTGATTGGCTGGCAGGTGATAACCTAGAATATGTGCACACCTCTTTCTTACTTCCAGTGGACAGTTTTACCTTTGTTCTAAATGACTGAGCACACTGCAGGTAACTATATCACCAGCACTGAAAGGATAACGCTGGTATTATTCTATATTTTACTCAGTAAATAGAATAGAATAAACTTTATTGTCCAGCCGAGGTTGGGAAATTATGTTCGGTCTTCTCACCCAAAAAAATCTAAACACAAGAACATGTTCACAAGATAAAGTCCCATGAAAAACCCCAAATTAACATGTTATTCTATCTGTCAGTACTGTCTGACTTCCCAATGCAGTCTCTGTTTCTCCGCCTCATAACCATTGCTTCCTTTACTGAAGAACAGCTAGATAGTGGGAAGAAACGGTCTGGTTGTTTTGGCGTACCATATTCTGTAAAAAGAATAATCAACTGACTTCAGTCTTCATGCTGCATTACAATTAAAGGATAATTCCAATTGGTTACCATTTGTGCTTGTTGTCATACTTATAGCCATGATATAAATCAAACACATTACCACTAAAGTAATTGCTGCGATCTGTGGATGCAACATGGTCAACATGGCTAAACCGCCGATAACCTATTGGTTCAACTTCCTTATAGTTGTCCCGTATGATGAATCGTTGGACGTTTTAGTTGGACTCCCTTTCAGTTTGGTGGTTTGTTAACCCGTCTACTCTGCCAGACTTTGTAGCAGCAATGTAACCACGTTCCCACATTACAATGTTCAAATAATAAAGTTATATTTAAAGACTAGTTGTTTTTTTATGATATAAGAAAATAATACTCATTTTTCGCCTCCACCTCAGCCTTTACTTTCTTACATCAGAACCTGTTTTATGTTTCACTTTCTACCTACTTTGCAAAAAAGAAGACGCCTTTCTTTACACCTTTCACCCTCTCTCTCTCTCCTGCAGTACTGCCTGTGCATGACTGAAGGCATCCTCCTCTTCTCGGCCGAAGGATCCCCCTTTTGCTTCAAATCTCGGAAGTGTAAAGTCCGTCTCCACTGGTTCTGTCAGGCTCTGGTCCTGATAGCGGCAGCCACCGGTCTGGGATTCATGTTGGCCAGCAAGAACGTGTCGGAGCTCCCTCACCTGGTCACTTGGCACAGCTGGTTGGGCATCAGCACCTTGGCTGCCACGGTGCTCCAAGCGGCTTGCGGCATCTGCATGATATTCCCGAAGCTGCTGCCTCTGTCCTCTCCGCTGAAGCTGAAGCTGTACCACGCCACCTGTGGCCTGGTGGTCTACCTGCTGGCCACGGTGACCGTGGTGTCGGCCATGTTCTCAGACTGGTTCCAGGCCACGGTGAAAGGGGTGGCCTGGTGGGGCTTCCTCCTGCTGCCCCTCTTCCCTGCTCTGGTGGTGATGAACCAGATCACCAATGCCCACCTGCCCCGCAAGAAGATCACCCGCTAGATCGCAGAGCCTCTTCGTTCTCTCTGTGGCCATTTTGGATTTACTTTCTAAACCAAATCCCGCACACTGATGAGAAAGCGAGATATTTAGGGCTCCGTATCTTCGCAGAAGGAACCGGAGTTAGTTTGTGGAATCTTTGTTGCGTTGGCAGCAGGCTGGCAGCTGTGTTTTAGTGAGGAGAGTTACCATCATTATTGCATTTGATGAATGAATTAAAGTGATAAATATGTTAAAGTCATTTTAGGGTACAACATATAAACATATTGGGCAGTAGTCATTAATTGGACAGTATGAATTACTAGGTTGTGTGAAGGAGTTTAAAATAATTAAACATCCAGTTCTCTACTGGCCACCCAGAGCCAGCTCCTAGTGGCCAGGAGAAGAACTGCAGCTTTAAACTTTGACGTCTTTGACTCCTGCTGAAATAACAAACAAAGACATTTTCAAAGAATCTAATGACTCTATGCACAATATGTGACATACCAAAATGTATACACACATGGAGCAGGACATGTCGGATACTGTTATTGATACGAATCACTGGAGGCAATTCCATCGGTGTAGTTGGAGGACAGCTGAATGTCTTTCATCTCCAGAGGAATATTTGCACTACTTATGCAGTGACAGAAGTCTCAAAGTCAGTTTGTATTGACTTGTTTCTGAAGGGAAATGCTGTTGATGTGAGGACACGGCTTCAGCGATGAAGCTGCTGTCGACGATTAATACCAGCCTGTAAATTATATTTATTTATGATATGTTGTGTCTGTCTTGGCCACTCAGAGGTTCTACATGAAGCAGTTTGGCATCTAAGTGCTCAGATGATTATGAAAATGCTACCACTGATAGCAATGCCATGATGCTAACTGCATGTAGCGCCTCTGGGTCACGCTACTTATTTGTCTTTGAAGGGCTTGTTTGCTAGCCGTGCTCGTTTTGGTTCCGTGTGTTGTGGTAATCAAAAGGAAACATTAATGTGTTGCTCCGTCATAAAGGACTAACGACTTCTGTCCAGCCCGCTTAATATCTCTGCAAGATAGACCTAAAGATTGTATCAATAACTGCACTTTTCCATCCAATTCAGAATTACAGTTATGAGCCAAGGTGAAATGAAGTAAAAAAACAGCATCCGTATAAAAGGGCTTCTGAACGCGTTACATAAGAGTCAATCAGTGTGATAGAATGAAAAGACTCAGCATGATGAACTCACAGGCGATCATTAGTGGTGACACTCAGCCAGAGTTCCAGAGTCTAATGTGTGGGTATAGAAACCCACTTCCCTTCTACTTCCACAGAGAAAACAGACTGACCAAAGGCTGTCTTTCTGAATGTCGGTACCCAGTCACCCCGGTAGAAGCTCTGGTGACCAGGCCTCCTAAGAGGAGGTGGTGCGAGATTAGGAATCATTTTAAACATCAAGCATGTACCAGAGTCACATTGTTTCTTCCTCAGTATATTACAGTGATGACGATCCTTTGGCTTATTAATCTAGTAATTCAATTCAAATCTCACCAAACTACTAATACAATTCTACTCATCTCCAACCATTTGATACGGTTGTTGGGATGCTTCACAGCACGGGTGCACGTTCTACCTGACGGGTGATAAAAGCCCTGAGCAGGTAGTTTTCCACCAGTCATCCTGTTATTTCAGGAGACGGATGAATGTTTGTCATTTCTTAAAGCGGACGCAGAGACCTATTGGATGTACTGATCCTCCAGCACCTTTCCTCAACCTCTTTGTCTTATTCACTACTAGGCAACTTATGCAAATACGAATCCGACGTATTAATAAATCCATTACAAATCCCTGGATGGTATCTAGTGAGACTTATGTACAGCAACACCAGATGTAGGCTGTGCTTAATGCTGGGTCATGGTATGCAACGCCATTCAGGAGTTCTTCCCCAAACTAGGTCTGATATTTTAGTACTCCTTTATTAAAATTAAGGTTTCTTCTGATAGAAAGATGGTTTGTTTGTCTGAACTGCTCTTCCTTGATGCTTTTGTTTGCTATTTTCAACAATCTGGTTTCACTTCAGCTTGGGTGAAAAGCACGCACGGCAATAAATGTAAAAAATGACACTTTGTGTTCTTGATGGTTGTGTTAACGAAACCGTAGAAATGAAGTTTCCAGATTCTGTGGGAATTTTGTACTTCTGTGAAAAACTTCTTGACTTTAAATGTATTCAGCGTGCTTCTCAGGTCTTTGCTGAGCCCGTTCAGTGTTTATGAGGCGATTGCAAGGGAAGTTGTAGGTTTGTATTTGTCTGGTCCTTGTTAGCTGTGAACCTTCTGTAATAAACAAATAACTACATTTGAATTTGTATTATCTGCTTTTTATTTCTAATGAGACAAATCCATTCTTGAGGACAGAGAACCCGGAATTCAGTACAGCCTTGTGTTCTTTAGGTTCTAGATGAAGCATTTCAAAGAATAAAGATGCCAGTATTCAAATTGTTTTGTGCATATAAATAACGAGCGTCTTTTATGTGCGCAGTGAAAATAATAAGTCTGTTCTTGGCCATTTCTACCAAATAGGCCCGTGTCCAATGACTAAATATAAGAATGTCTTTTGTATATATTAAAATCATATTGAATATCAAATATATGCACACATATGCAGTGTACACAAATGATATGCAAGACATTTATTAAACACGTCAGTTCTTGTCATAATTTTTCAAATAAATCCAGAACTTGACTTAATAAAAGTGTGATTGTTGATGTCATCTTAAATATTCTAAGTTATCATATTAGATACTAGCCCACACAGTATGTCCAAACCAAATTGGTGAAGGGAGTTTGCCGAGTTGTTTTTAAAAGCTCAATACAATACTAGTGAACATTTTATCCATGGACGTCAACTTTCCACTCTAGTGCCTGCCTAGTCTGACACACCGGATATATATATATTGGAATATATAGCAGAGTATACACACACCTCCTCAGTAACCTTCCCGTCTATTAAAGAGACCCAAACGGCGGCGTTTTCCCCCTTTACCAGAATGATCCTTCCTCAGCGCTGTGCCGATGAGCCCGGCTATGTGAGACGACTCGTGACGAGACACTCACCTGTACTTGAAAGTCCACATTCCGTCTCCAGTTTGTCGCTGTGGGGCAGAAGTGTCGTAACTGAAGTGGAGGCGGACGAAGCAGACTGACGGAGCTCAGGTTGGTTTTTCTGCCTTTGTGTTTGACACAACTCTTTATAAGACAACCTGGGTTTCTGTATTTAATGTTAAATCAACACACACATTCACCACATTTCATTTCAACTGCAAAACAGCTCCACCACAGAAACGATCATCGAGGACTAAACATGAACCCACATCGCAAAGAGTCCTTGGCTTGTGAGTTGAGTCAGTGTCGTAATGATGAGAAGAGTCCATAAAACCGTAAAGCTGCCCTGCAGCTCATCCTCCAGGGGTCAGAGTTCACGGTTAAGATCCAGGACTCTGCAGTTTGTCCCCACAGATGATGGTGACCGAGCTGTTCAGCAGGTCATACATGTTGACCTCCACCACCTCCGTCGACGACTCGCCCTCTCGTCCACCTGCCAGAGCCACGAACACCTGCTGGGCAGCAGCTGCCAGCTGAGCCTGCTCCTCAGAGAGGATTGGCTCCGCCCCTTCGTTGCCCGTTGGATCTGCTACAACCACCTGGTTGGACAGAGACGTCATATATTCTAGATATTAATTCATGAAAAAAAAAGTTGCTCTGTTGGCTCAAACTTTCAGTGTGGTTGTACTTTGGCCACACACCAGTGTTTTCAGGCAAAACACCAGTAGTGACATCACTAATTGGGGCGTGGCACTCCTGTAACATCTAACAAAGTCAAACAATGTCAACCACAGACAATCATTTGGTTTCACTTTTGTGGCGACGGCTCAGTATTCACAGAAACAGCATTTAGTGCCACTTCGTCAGGCTTTAGCTTAAAATCCTTTTTATAATGGAATTATCTTTTTTATTAATAACTTGTAAATCCAAGGTCTTATTTGTCAAACTATAAAATGTAAAAAATAATAAATGTTGCATTGTCTGAGGCCGAAGTGATGCCTTTGTATTGCTAAACAATTATAATGTATTCATAATAAAGTTACATGAGGAAATAATCCAACTAATGTTTGACAATGTCACTGATGAATGACTGAACTGATTTCGTAATAATCAATTAATAAAAAATGTGTTTTTGTTGATCCCCCATAAGTTCCACTATGTATGAAGGTGGACAACACCTTTCAGTACTGAAGAGCTGAGGGCTGAGATAACACCAGCGTGCACCGTGGAGAGTTCCTATCTGACTTACCGTGTGGGAGGTGGAGGCCTGCTCCTCCCCGACCTCCTGCTCCTCCCTGCCCTCCTGCTCCTCCCTGCCCTCCTGCTCCTCCCTGCCCTCCTGCTCCTCCTGTGGCTCTATGTGGCAGCAGAGCAGGTGCTCCTGCAGCTCCAGCTGGGAGGAGCAGACCAGGGCGCAGAGCGGGCAGCCGAACGCCTCGCCGCTGTGGCCGACGTGCTGGCTGCTGACGTGCTCCTGCATCTCCTCCTCCCCGCCCAACACCACCGGGCAGTACGGACACTGCACCGCCGCCGCGGAGCCTGGAGAGCAGACACAGTCCTGTCATTAATGCAGTGAAGGCAAAGGATGTGAAGACTTACTTCATCTACTTTAAAGTATGAGGATAAAGCCCTTTGGGAGGGACAATCTCTGTTAAAAGACTGCAGCAGAAATTGGAGAAAATCAAGTTCTCGCCGTGGCGACAGCCTGAGAAATTCAAATCTACTTGGGGTCCGATCATACAATACTTTGATACATTGAAGACTCTCTCATTAGATTCATAAACCATTTCTGTGGTCTTGGACGTTTTTAAAAAAAAAAAATTTAGTTATCTTGATGCTGTTGTAGGAATTAATAATAGCAATAACTTACAATAACTCATTACTGGTTTCTGTTTGTCTGTAATACCCTCCTACGCCATTTTTACCTTCATGTATACTTGAGCTATTAATACTGTAATGTGATTTTTGACAATTGAAGCAGTGCGATTTGTTCTGTGTTGGGGGAATGTTGGGGGGGGAAATGAAAAATGACATGTACAATGTATTACTGTATATTCAGCTTTTGAGAATAAAAACAATATAAAAAAAACACTGCAGCAGCAGACACTGGAAATCCTGGCAGAAATATGGTAATATTGGTTTTATTTCGATCCGTTCTTCATCTCTCCTGAGCTGCTATTTAAGGCCCAAGAGCTGTGGAACTGCAGATTGCTCTCAGGACAACTCTCCGTCTTAGAACAGACCACATTTCTACTCGTCTTGTCTCGGTTTCAGACAAAGAGAACTGGATTGTATTTCAAGACCAGTCAAGACCACGACTACAAGGACATCACTAAACTGCCTTTGTCTGATTTGTTTGTTAACAATGAAGAGGAGGACTTGCTTTTTATTGAGATGGTACTGAATACAGCACTCGCTCACAGTGAAGAGCAACACAAGAACAATGCACTGCATACTCTTGGTTTCTGGTGATTGCAAATTCATTTATAATGGCGTTTAAATTCTGACACCAACATGGGTTCAAACAATTTTTGGACCCATGAAGGTGAGACAAAGCAAAAGGTTTCTCGGAGGCTCAAAGGTTTTGGTGCGGGGCCCCATTTGGCCCTTGTGTCACCGCCTAGCTCACCTGTGGCGTCCTCACCTTGGTGCTCAGCAGCCTGGTGTTTGGCCACAGTGGCGGCGCTGGGGAAGAACTTGAAGCAGACGTCACACTGGACCAGGGTCTTGAGCTGCCGCGTGTGGTTAGCAAACACCTCGGGGTGGTTGGTCCTGTTGTGGTACCACAGGCCAGACAGTTGCTACGGCAACAGAGGGAGACACAAAATAAAACATTTAGACAAACACCTCAAACTGCCCCTCCCACCTCAGAGCTGTGCAGCTGAACAACCGCCTCATCCTACCTGGTAAGACTTGTTGCAGAGGTCGCAGCTGAAGGGCTTCGCGCCAGTGTGTGTGCCCATGTGTTTGTCCAGCAGGGCGGCACTGGTGAACACCTTGCTACAGGTGGAACACTTGTGGAAATCCTTTGGGTGGAACTCCTGGATGTGCTGCCGATGCTCCTCCAGCGAGGAGAAGCTCAGACAACACTTTTGACAGTCATGAGGTTCCAACAAATCTGAGCGGGAGCAAATCCAGAATTATGATTTATTGCTGTTAAAGCCAGCATAACAATATTCATCTAATCCATGCCACAGTAATTGATGCATGCGAATGTGTGTCCTCACTGTGGAAGGTGTGCAAGTGGACGGTGAGTCCGCTGGCCTGGCTGTAACCTTTGCCGCACTCTCTGCACACGTAGGGCCGGTCACCAGTGTGCGTCCGCACGTGACGCGTAAGCTCAATGGACTGGGCGAAGACGGCCTTGCAGTACTGGCACACGTACATCTTTCCTGAACCCAAAAAGAGACTCGTTGACTCACGTTGAAGACATTTCTCAAATCCCAATGCAACGGTCAGACTAGCTGTAACGGGCTGCCTCATCGTCAGTGTTATTTTTTTCAGATATCGTTGGTATTTTTCAATCTGGACCCTTTTTCCTCATGTGTTTGTGTACCGAGGGAGAACGCTGCAGACGGCAGCCGCTAAACGAGCAATGTAATGTAATCACTCGGTCATTTACCACCTCTAAAAGTGCTTGTTGGTCCCACTGGCTGAGATAGTTATTGTAAGAAGAAGAAAACAATCATAACATAGCAAACATAACCTTGATGCTGGCTCAAGGAGAAGTCTAAGCAGGGGCAGTTTGTTGTGTTGGTGTACAGAAAGCGTAGCTGAGTGGCATCTAAAATGCCGTGTTATTTCTCTGTCGGCCCCTTTCCACAATGTTGTCAGACACTTATAATACGAGTCGTAGCCAAAAACAAGTGGACATAACTTTACACAAAGCTCATTCAGTGGCTGCAGCGTTCTCCCTCAATACTGGACCCACATTAAAAATTACCCAAGTCACTTTGGAAGCAGAGGATTTGCCCAATTCAAGATATAAATAATAATTATATAATTGGTGGTAGGATAGATTGACGCTCAGTGGGATGATCTGTGTGCGTGAGAGTTACCCTCAGAGTGCTTCTTCTTGGTGTGGTATGCAAGTGCCGCAGCCACGCCGAAGCTCATGTCACAGTGTTTGCAGCGGTACGGTTTCTCTCCCGTGTGCAGCCTCATGTGATTCTTCAGAGACGAGTTGGCGCCGAACTTGGCGCCGCAGTCGTCACACGCGAACGGTTTCTCCTCAAAGTGCTCGGTGCGCTTGTGATAGATCAGGCCTGCGACGTGAGGAGAGGGAGCAGAAACCTTACAGACAGCGTAGAGGGACCCACAGCTCACCTCGGGAGGAACCAACCAACATGAGGAGCAAATGTGAAATAAGACATTCATCCAAAGATTATAATACATTACCGTATTGGCCCAAACATACGGATATTATTTTCTGGAAATTACAAATGAAAATGTGGTTCTTTGCATTATATTGACTGATTATAAGGACTACACATTCATGCGTTCACAGCAGCAGCTATTCTCCATGAACGGAGCCAAGTACCATGATATAACCTTCCGATGGTTCATGAAGTCAGGAAGTGTTGCGTTGTGGTTTGTTGGTGGGCTGTTAGTAGAACGTGTTTCATCACTGACATCTTTACTGCTGAAACTTGCGTTTCATGTAGAACCCCCTTCTCTCTGGACTCATACTATCTCTGGGAAACTTTTTCAACAGGTTTGGACTCAAAGTCTTTTTCATCTTCAAAAAGCCGTTTTCCCAAAAGCAGGGTCGTTCAATATCCAGGCCAATACGGTATTTAACTTTTATGAATTATGAAATGAACCTTCAATTAAAAAAAGCAAGGATGCGACCGTCTATCACACAGTAAAGACTCTACCGTCCATCACACAGTAAAGACTCTACCGTCCATCACACAGTAGAGACTCTACCGTCTATCACACAGTAAAGACTCTACCGTCTATCACACAGTAGAGACTGGGGATTTAATGAGTGAGGTGTGACTGTGTAAAGATCGCATAGATCTGCCTCGGGTACGGCACTGCTAAAAGAAGAACCCTGGTTGTTCTTTTTCTTTTATACTTTATTGCTGTACCTAGGATGTTATCGGTGGCCTGAATAAGGACACGGGTTCAAACGGGACCGTTTCTTATTTGTTATTGTTATTACTTTTATTTTGACATGTGTATTTAAGGTGACCGGGGGGAAGTCTTTGGTTTTCCGAGCGGATTTCGGCGCGCACATGGCACTCGGGTGCTACTGGACGGGAGTACGGCGGCTGCCCTGCGGGATGTTCCGGACCCAGCGGGGGTGGATGTACTAGCAGAGGACTGCGCTGACAGCCGAAGCACTGGGCCCAGCTGCTGGAAGCACGGCGTAAGGTAGCACGGGGCAGGTGGACGCGGCGACGCTCGCTCGTCACGTCTCCGCCCGACGCGGAGCGGTGCACACCAACTTTGGGGGGTTTCTTTCGTCTCCGGGATTCGGGGTGACTTCGGGACTGTTGGGAGCTGGGGGATTAAGTTGTGTTTTGGGGGGGGGGTTAATTGTTTGTGTCATATGTCTTGCCTTGTGGCATTGAATTTAGGTTGTGAATAACACTCAGACTCACAACCGCCTTTTTGTTTCCGTGTGCTTTTGTTTACATGTGTTATGCAGTCCGATTTACAGGTATTGGCTATAGTGCTTTTCTCCATCGATTTAAGGCTGAGGGCGAATTATTCCAACTGATGCTTCATGACCAACGGACTCAGCTCAGCCGCTGACGGTGATTGGTCGATGGGAGAGCATTACTTCCCCTGGACCGGCGAGTCTCACCTGATGGGTGGGCGAAGTTCCGCCCGCAGAGGTCGCAGGCCACCTTCTTCTTCTTGGCCCGGGCGGTGTTGCGGTGGGCGTCGACCTGGTGCCGCTGCAGGGCCCGCTGGTTGGCCAGCTTCTCCGGGCACCGAGGGCACTGCTGCTCACACTCCTGGGACAGAGGGCAGCGCTTCACGTGGGCCAGCATGCGGCACTTGTAGGCGAAACCCCTCTTGCACCATTGACAGGAGTAGGGCTTGGAGGAAGACGAGGGAGGGGAGGAGTCTGGCGCGGCATTCACGATCTTCTCGTCGTCGTCTGTCTCCTCCTTAATGCTTCCCTCTTCCTCCTCTGCCTCTTCCTTTTCTTCACTTCTGGTGCCGTTCTGCTTCTCTGATTCAACCGTGAAAGACATTATTGTTATCATCCCAGCAAGAAGATAGAAATATGGCCATGGCTTTAATGACCAACAGAGAGTAGGCTTTTGGTTTGGTTACAGCTGATAGTGGGAGATGCCAGTCACAAAGCTACTCTTTACCTCCAGTTTGGCTTCCTTCCGGTCGCTGTGAGTTCCTCTCAGCCTCCTCCACCAGAGAGAGCAGCAGTGAGGGGAAGGTGGAGGCAGCTTTGTGTTGAACGGCGCGGAGCAGCCTGAGGAGCGCTCCCTCACTGAGCTGACCCTCCTTCACTCTGCTCACCAGCCTCTCCAGCGCTGATCTAGGCTCGGGCTCCTCCTCCTCCTCCTCCTCCTCCTTCTCCTTTTCCTCCTCCTCCTCCTCCTCCCAGCACTGACACACGACCTGGCAGGAGCAGAAATGTTCCTTTATTTATCTCAACCAGCCTCCCTGAGCCTTCAGCGGAGAACAATGCTTATATTAATGGTACCTGGGTTATAAGACTGTTGTTGCATGTTCTAGTGAGAACCCTCCCTGTTTTCTGATCTTTTATAATTGACTGGTACTGCAAACCCGAAGCCTTCTTGATGAATTCAGTCTAATGTGCAAACAGAGGCGTGTCAGACTGATCACTCTGCTGCTCTCACTTTCTCAATATTCTTTAAATTTGACATTTGATTTAGGACGGCTTCTACTTTCCTGTACGTTACGCTGCTGTAAATTAAACACGATGCTACCGGCCTCCAGGATCTCAAAACACAGCTTTTCCCTGGCAGGCAGAAAAACATTTCCCCAGAAATCTCTAAATGTCTAAAGTTTTAGATACTGAATCACATAATGACTTCTTCTCTGGTGTTCCTCGAGGTGTTCCTTTTGGAGGGACTTTTGATCAATTCCCCAGTCGTAATTTAGTATGGGACTGGCCCTGAGATATTCTAATCCACTTTACACAAATATCAACATTTGAATAGGTGATACAAATTGCTCTCGAAGTCAATTGGATGACGTGGATGTAAATGTCATGCAGCTCAAACAGCCGCGCACGCAAATCGCGTTCGCAAGCTCTTTCTCATCACTCCGTGCAGAACATCTCTGCTCACTCGAGCAGAGTTGCAGCCTGCGAGGAGAAAACAAGGCTTTGAGCGCGAGGAGCGTCTCATTCTATCACTGCTCTTCTGCTCGCAAAGCTTTCCTCTGCTCGCTCACAAGTTACATTTTAGTTTTTTGTGTGCCGATATGAGGGTCAGAGGTCAGACGACGGCGTAGGATGTCATACGTACAGATTGAGGCTAATTTGTGATTTTGGGCTCGACAAAATAAATTGAATTGGTATGAAGGTGGTTTTAAATACAACGGTAAATATTGTACTTTTTACTACACTACATCTAAGAGGTAGAAATTATATGTTTTACTATACTACATCTCAGAATAAATATTGTACCTTTTACTGTACTAAATCTCAGAGGTAAATATTGTACTTTTTACTCCATTGCATCTCAGAAGTAAGTAATGTACTTTTTAATTCACACATACAAGCGCGTTGATCTCATTTGCGCTGCCGTTGTCATTGACAGTGCTTTGCCCTCATACTGTTGTACCCGTCTCTCTTGTTCGTCCAGGCTTTCCTCTGCTGCCTGGGTCAGCAGCTCCCGGACAGACGGCATGTTGCTGAGGAGCTCCACCAGCTCAGAGGAACGTTCCAGAAAACCAGAGGCAGGCCCGTTCGATGCCTTGGCTGCCGTTGTGTTGTTTTCTTCCTCTACACTTTCTGAGGATTTGGCTTCTTCGACATCTGTGCACACGCAGACATGAAAACAGTCAAAAGTCAAACGTCAGAAAGCATTGTTGGGGTTTTTACGATTGTACCTAATACACTGGCAACTGTGTTTTATGGCTGGAACACTGAAACTGACCTGAGGACTTAGCGAGCTCCACACAGGTTCTTTTACATGCTGGTTCCTCAGCGTCCTCGATGTCACTCTGACCCTCCTTCTTCTTCAGCTCGGCCTTAAGCTCCGTCTTGTCTGAAGTTGAGTCCTCGGCGGGTGAAGCTGAACCTTCAGGGTTCATGCTCTGTTCTTTGTTGGTCACAATGTGGTCTGGGGTCTGTGTAGAGAGGACTGGGACTGGGACTTGGACTGGGGTTTGCTGGCTCACGAGACTGGTGAGGACGTTTCTGAAGCCGACAGCCACGTCGAACATCTGCAGGCTGTCTGCAGCGGCGACGATGCGGCCCACGTTGTGTTTGCCGAGAGGCAGCTTGCCGGTGTAGACCATGTCCAGCAGACAGCCGAACTCCAGCGAGGATACCATGGCCGTGTCGATGGAGATGGTGTCGGAGTCGTCCAGGAGAGACCTGACAGAGATGAAGACCATTTTGTTTCTCTTCAAGTTCAATGGCCCAAAGTATCCAGCTATGAGTCATCTTTCTTTTTAAAACCCAATTGTCTTTACTGTGCTTTTATTTATATGAATTTGTTAAATGGGACTGGCTTAGTGCAGTTGACAAAACCAAGATATCAGGTGAGTAACAATCGATGAACTATGTGAAAGAAAGCACCTTTGAATTTGCTGTCACAGAGCCAAACAAATACATGTGTGAAGAGGGGACGTCTACTACAAAAGCTGTGAACATGACAATATATGATAAGGTCTAAGCAATGGAAGGGCGTGGACTCTATATAAAACCACTAATAACACATATGTGAAAAGAAAATGCAGTGTCACTGTAATAATGGTCAGAAGTCATGGCAATCTGTCTATAACCATGTGACTTGGCCTCAAGAAATTAAGAATATTTTCTTATATTTTTCTTAATTGCTCTTTATATTCAACTTTTATTATTTATTTACTTTAAAACAAACAATTTATTCAGATACCAAATGAAGGCGTGGATGTTTTTTTCTGTTTGTTAGACGAGGAGATCAATACCACTTTCAATACTGAGCCGTCACCACAGCCCGACCAGGCATAGCGGGGGAACAGATAACTTTTACTGTTGATTAATGTACTCGTATAGGTGATTTTAAAATGTAAAACATTCTGACTCCTGAGAAACTTGTATATTGTTTATGAAAAACAGTGTGAAACCTGACACTGACAAAATAATGTTACGTTGTTACTCTAAAAGCTTTCTCCATGCAAAAAAAACTATTAAGCGGATCGTAACATTATATTTTTTAAACTACTCTTTGATGAATTATCAACAATGATCTTGAGGAGTCGCCTCAGCTGGCTTAGATTTATTCTAAGTGACCTCACCCACCCACCAAACGTTTCACTTGAATAGATGGTCTGCAGCCCAACATCTGCAGGCCATCGGTCAAACCCCATGCTCACACTACCTGAAGAGCATGCTGGAGGCGGCCAGTACCAGTTTATGTGCGCGGTGAGGGATGTCTCCCACCAGGATGGTGCAGTCACAGAAGTGGCCCTCCTTCCTCAGGGCCCACAGCTGCTGCATCAGCTGGCTGCTGTAGTTCGGGAGCTCCAACATCTTGTAGTAGACGTGTTGAGGGGCAGAAACTCCTGCCCGCTCTTGTGAGGAGAGAACATGGTGTCAAACTCAATCCACAAATATTCAACAAAGGGCCCAAAAAAAAAACAGTATTAGAAGAAGCCAGAATACTGAGCATCTTGTGTCTGTATCGGCGCACATTCATTAGAAGGTTTTAAAATGAGTTATTGGAACCAACCGCCACATAGAGTGCTTTAAATAAGTGGTTCTCAAATGGGGGTACGTGGGTACAAGGGGTAACTCGGCTAAAAAATATATTTCACAGGCGGTACACCACTGAAAAAAGGTTGAGAACCACTGCTGGGTCAGGAAGGAGACCACTTTAGTGCTTATGTTACGTTTCTTTGCACGTTTAGAGCAGCACATGTAACATTACGCAGAACATGGATTTGGGCATTTGGCGTCTGAAAAGTGTCACGTCAGATAATATTAGTAAGCTACGGAGCCTTCGCTACAATACGAAGCATCCGGCTCGGGTTCCAGGTTTAAGGAACCGAGTTCGCTACAGCTAGCCGCTTTAGCTTGAGGTGCGGACGCTAACGTCTTTACTAATGTTAGCTGTTCTGTCAGTAAAACTCATCGGGAAACATGAGCGTTTATAATCGAAATAAACCCCGCCGGCTGTCTGACATAGAGCTTTCAGTCAATGGGCGTATTTGTATTACCTTGTATTATTCAAACGATCCGTCTCTTTATTTAAACTCCTTTGCTGAACAACGCTGCTCCGAGCAATAAAGCTTTAGCCGTTTTGAAAATGGCGACAGGCGGTGCGGCAACCAAATGGGTCCGTTTCCGGTTGAGAAAAAAAAAAAAACTATGCAAACACACATGATCAAGGCTGTTTTCAGAGACATGCCAGATAAATACGTAGTTTTAGATGATAACTCTCATCCTACCAACATAGTCAACACACAACGAATATAATAAACTACTGTAACAATCAACCAGCATAGCAACATGTGGGAATCTGCATCCGTCTCGTTCAAGTCTCTCCCCTGATGGTGTATGATAGTGTCATCATTTAAAGTAGGAACTATGGCAAACATTGCACCCTATTTGATCTATATAACACTGCTCAGGCTGCTATCTGGTGCTTTTGACTAGGGTCCCCCAGCATCTCTAGGGGGCGCTATAGAGCCATTTTTGATACCCAAATGAGAGACCCCAAAATTGTTCACCAGGCAAGGATACATTTAACACGATTGGGGTACGATGAAGCCCCTAAAAAGGCAATTCAATTAGCAGAACAAAAATAGAAAAGACAGTTTCAAGAGGGCCTTCGCTGGCCCGAAGTTGTCGGTGCTCTGCCCTAATTAAAACAGAAACCAATGGCATGAAGTCATGAGGAACACATTGACTAACAAAATAGGAATCACAGTATGAAGCCCTTGTAAGATATGACGACTCATCTGATGGAGGAGGCCCTGCAGTAAAAGGACATGGTCAGCTCTACAGAGAAGGTTGAGGAAGAGAAACAGCTCTATATATGTCTATCCTCTCCCTGCTTAACCTCAGTGATGTCTGTGCTCAGAAAACAAAAGCTCAACTTTCTAAAATAGTAACATTGTTCTTTCTTTTCAACACCGTAAAAGCTTTTTGAATTTGGTCCAAATTGGACTTAAATAAATTCCGATTGTTAGAGCTCTTTAACCTATACTATTATGTTGTATGATTAATTTATTCCAATACCTTCCTAATTTCATTAATCTTGTGGTTTTCAGTTCCTGAGTCTTGTTGCACTTGTTTTGTAATAAACAAATGTTATGTTCTGCAAACCTCTGTTTGAACATGTATACATTATTTATATATAAACACTGTTTTAAGTGTGTGCAGCTGTGAAGAGGATGACACATATGCAACACCTGTGACTACTTCATTACTAATCATTTTGAATGTGTGTGGATGTTGATTATGTATCGGCCTTCACAGGACTGAAATAATCCCAATGTCCCTGAGTTTTACTCGTGTCAACACTTAATAATGAGGCGTATGTGAGGTCAGGGTGCTTTGAAAATAACTTTATTGTCCATAAGAAATAACAGTGAAAAGAACAGGACATATCACTGCTTGCATTCTGTTTCTCACTTCCATCTCTCGAGGTTTGCACTGCTAAAGTCTGCAGGAATCAGCCTCTATACGTACCGTGTAGCTATGTATCTCTAAACGCCACATGGAGTATATGGATATAGATTTGCTGTAGAGGTAATAAATGTTCTAACATTTAATAGCAGGTATATTTGTAATAGTTGACAGTTACTCGTGCATTCTTTTTTTGACAAACCCGAAAACTCTGCAGTAAGAACACAGCTTCCAAAGCTTCAAAATAATGGAAAGAAAAAACATCACCAATTTGTCTTCTGCCACAATTTAAAAGAGTCAAAAACAAAGCCCACTTCCTTGAGTAACAGTAGACTGAAGCCAAGCTTCAGAATGCATCAGATCCACTTCCACACAGTCCTTCAGAATGATTAGGAGTTTTAAATATCTAAGGCCAGCTACCCTTATGTAGAGAAAAACAGCGGCTTTGCAACATAGTCACAGATTTATTAAAGAAAGCCTACTCATAACGTAAAAAAACAAACAAATTAAAGCACTTATTTATATATGCACACTTGACAAATTCAAGCCTTTGTGTTTTAAAATTTCATCTGTCCAATTCAAGCTTTCCTCAGTGTCCCAGGAGCCCAGTGCCTGCAGAGAGGAACAGAAACGATTAGGTCAAATCACAACCAAAACCCACTTTGCACCAAAATATAAAAACTCATTTAATTTACCACGTTATGAATACTCTACTTCCTGTGCTATAAAAAAAAAAAAAAATCAGCTCTACATAGCAATACAAATAAGGTAAAATCCTTCACGAGGATAAATTATTATAAAGTGTGATCCATGACACTACTATGTTAAACGGATCGCTTGGTCCCAGGCCTCCAGATCGATGCCCAAATGGAACTTGTTTACTCAGCATCGAGTAATGAGTTGAATTTAGTCTCATTATTGGGGTAGGTCTCATTTTTAACGCATTACAGTGGATAACAGAGATGTCAACTTCCTGCTGGGTGGAGAAAAAAATTGAATAGGTTCAAAAGAATTGTAGAAAAAGCGTGCTCACCTTTAAATCCCTCTTCAGGCATTCTAACTGTGATGGAGGAAGATGAGAAACAGATTTATCATAATGTAGCATTTCTCAAAGTAAACATAATGTAAAGGAGGGGAAGATAAGAGCACTTACCCTGATACACATCGTCCATTGCAGCGTAGTCTGCTATTGGCTCATCGGCCTGTAAGGAAATAATGTTTCGAGTTAAGGGAAAATGTCTGTAATCCCCATGGAAAGATGTGATGGGAGTCAAGATGAAAGCTGCAGAGGTTAAGATGTATCTGTCAAAGTACCTTTAGACAGACGATGCTTTCGGGGATGACGCCCAGACTACCCAGTGTGGCCGAGTCGTCTGTCAGACTCTTTCCATCGATGGAGAGGTTCTGGTCAAACGGCGCAACGGAGAAGGCGTGCATAATCTACAGGGTCACCAGCACAGCACAGTCAGCTTTGTGATTACAGACTACTCACTCCCTGTAGAGTACAGCAATCACATGACTTCTATCATAAGCACATCTGGTTTTAAAGGCTTCAGGCTTGTATCCAGTCATCCAGAGCGCTCACCTGGATTTTCAGCTCTTTAAGTGTCTGATTAGCTGAAACGATGAGGGCTTTCTCCCCTCGGAGTTTCCTGTGCCGGGTGCTCCTCCTGATTCCGCCTAGTTTGGTCATGCTCGTGACCGGGGCTGCAGCTGCTGACGCTGTGATGTCGTCGCTCAACTTTAGCCGCTTCGCACCATCTTCTGACTGGAAGAAAGTAGTGTGATAGAGGTAAATATTAGCTACTGGGGCTGACTGACAATGCTCTCTTCCTCATCTCTGCTTACATCCAAAAAGTCAAGAAAGGAGTTTTTGATAACACCGAGAATGAGCAGACATGAAGCTGAGCTGTGTGTACTGCTCCTTTTATTGGTTCTTCTGCTTTTACTGTGCATGGGCTGTTGATACTCCTCGTCCCACTAGTATTATTAATACTCAGGCATACATCATGAACAGAAGAATAACCAAAGGAAGAGAGAAAAAGACAAGAGCTGCAGTCAAAGAGCAGAAACATGAAAAGAAATGGAAGTTGTTTTACCGTCGACTGCTGAAAAATTATGTAAACAAAGGAAATTTAATTAAATGAAAAGGGAGGTAACACACGCTGTCATGTGATACTTTGTAGACTGACGGTGGAGTCAGTCTATAAAGACTCAGGTCCCTGAAGTCTGAACAGTGCCGAGTGTGTAGGTTTAACTTTCTTTACATAGGGACTGTTTGGCTGCCTTAACTACTAGGGATGGGTATCGTTAACGATACATACTAGATACCAGTACTTTTAGCGATACTTCTTATCAGTTCAGCTCCTTATCGATACTTTGTGAGAAAAAAGGATCGATGAAGAAAATAATCCACATTGCTTTATAATTCTTGTATGAAAAAAAAGTTTTTTCATACAAGTTCCAAAATCCTTAAAAAACATTCTCAGCTAAACAATTATCTCAGTGATTATCTTTCATTCATTTCATTAGCCCTCATCTTGTGATCAAACTCCTGCTGCTCCACAAACACATTGATGTCCTGCTTGTTGGTCACCTGTTGTGATAAACTGCTGCCGTTTCCTCTTTTATTGAGTTTGAGACAACCGGAGTTCTCAGCATCTACTGGAGTCAAATGTAGTCTCACTTTGGATCGTTGTCTCCTCTCTTCTAAAGTACCATTAACTCCAGACCGCATCGATACTCAGAGTTTTACTCATTTAGAACCGTTTCCCGTTTAGAGCCGTGTTTCGGGGGGGCATCACTATTAACTATGGTTACTATATCTACAGTGGGTAAATGGACATACCTGGCTGAAGTCTGGGTCTCTCTCTCCGTCCACCTTTGGAATTTCTTCCTTCTCCTCCTCTGCCTCAGAGCTGCTGGCGTTCAGCTCTGGAGGCGCATCCTTTATCATCTGTGCAGAGAACGACCGGTTGAATTCTGTGGATCCAATTTCAGACATTGTGTGGAAAAATACTGTTTATTTCATACCCTCTGGTCTTCGACGACCTTGCGGATGTAGATGGTGGCTTGGGTGTACTCTCTGAGGTCCCTCTGCTGCTGGAAGAGGAAGCTCTCTCTGCACTCCCAACAGATATCTGAGCACACAAACACACACCACATCCATATCAAAGAAATCAAGGATGCTGAGGAGCCAAGGTCAAAACAACACTACGACTTATGGCCATTTTGATCACTGAAAAACTATTGAGGTGAACGGTGTTCCCTAACTTGGACTTCTTACCAGGCTGAGTAGTGTACTGCGTGGTGGGACCACTCAGTGTGGTCTCTTTGTAGCAGTGGATGGAGATTGGCTGATCCACAATGAAGAGCCTGCTGATTACTTCCCATTCGCTGGGCCACAGCAGAGCTACACTGTGCAGGACAAACAGCACAACATGAGACCACCGCAGCGTCCAACCAGTAGCTCACCAGTTCAGGTTGTCAGGGTTTAAGTGACAAGCCACTCCTCCAGCTTCTACATTATAAGTATGAGTTATAATGGCCAGCGAGGTTTACTTGCTGTTCCATTATTGATATACTGTTAGAAGTATAGTTATCATTAAGTTAGGTTAAAGGAACTAATACATATAGAATATATATAAGCAGAACTCACTGTTGTCCATCTCCATTGATGAGCGAGTCGTAGGTGAACATAAAGCCTCCGTGGGGACACAGCAGCAATGTGTTGCCCACGTTAGACACGGGAGAGGATTTAGTGGGCCTCCTTCGAAATACACACAGATGGGAGACAGATTATCATTTGGAAGTTCAACATACAGAACAATACAGAAAAAGTATGTTTTGAACCCCAAACTCTCTAAACCTAGGAAGATTCTAGCAGAAAGCCCTGAAAGCAAACAAAAAAGGTCCCTTGTAATGCAAATTAAATGAATGACATTGGTTTAAAGGGATAGTCTGGGTTTTTTCAAGTGAGGTTGTATGAGGTCACTCCTTTGACATTGTGACAACAAACAGTATTTATTTATTACTGAATACAGTAGTTATTTTTTTTAAACAAACATACCTGATGAATTTTCTCCACTCATCCACAAAAAACAGAGGGACTATGTAAAGTATGTCTGTGCCCTGGAGAGACAAACAGAAAACAGTTTTTTGGTGTGTAAATAGATAGATACAGTATATTGTGGTTACATTCAGCCATGACTGCCAGATGGGAACTTGGCTCTTTGTCTACCTGAGGCCACTTGTTGAGTGTTGGCCGGTTCTTCTCGTTGAAGAGGTTGAGAAGTTGGTTCTTCTGGTCTTGGGCCATCATCTTACTCACAGCCTCATTGTCCTTTTCTTCCTGCTCTAATGTCTGCACACACAGGAAGGAAACATGTGCATCATTGTTTATTGAAACACATCAACCAACTTTGGATGCCTTGACTCATTCCTCTCTGTGGCTGCTAAAACACACAGCTGGCAAAGCTTTCTCCAATGCAAACCTTGTGGCATCTGCTGTCTATCACAGTGAATCAAAGCACATCAAGAGGATTTGTCATCGTCTACTCACCAGGCACTGCTGACAGGACTCTTGGTTTTGGGTGAATTCTGGGGCTTTAAAGAAATATTCCCTCAGCTTGGTCCAAACTTCGGAGGATACCAGCTTTCGTTCGGTCTCCAAAATGCTCAGAGCCCCTACAGCAGGAAGACACATACACATTTAAGAGCTAAAATATTAAGAAGAAACTATGCGTGGAATGTAATAATGTATAGAAAACTGTTTTGTAACATCATTCTAGATGCTGATGATGGGACAGTACCATGACAGCAGACAATGTCTTCATTGAACGTCTTCATCTCGTCCCCGTTGCCCTCCGAGAACTCTGAGCCGTACTCTACAATCAAACAATTCACCGTGGACGTTAATGGTGCCATTGATCACATTCAGCCACTAGATGTCCCACTCTGCCTCCCCGGTTCCACTGCATTACACAACAAGTGGTCGCCAGTTCTCTCAAGGATGTTGGTGTGAGTGTGCATCTTTACAGCCATGTTGGCATAGCTGTTAAGTATAGCTATACGACTACACACATTGCTTCATTTCTTTTTTGGGCACCTTTCTAAAAGCTCTGTGCATGTATTGTTGGGTCTACATACAAATGTGATCTATATTTAACGTTGTAGATGAGAAGGTAGTTGAATTTCACACTAAAATACAACCTCACCAAACCAATCCGCCAGTGTCTTATTATAATTTCAAACACATTTTAAGATATGCTAGTTCAAGAGATAGCAATGTTGGTCAGTAGGTCCACTACTCTGCTCGAGACTGAAATGTCAACAACTACTGGCTGGATTGCCATGAAAGTTTGTAGAGATATCCATAATTAAATCAGACTTTGGTGACAACAAGTCATTTTCTGGAGCACCACTATTAGGTCAAAGTTTTCTACTAAATGGAAATTTAGTTCTCAAGATTATTGGTCCCAAGAGGAGGAACCACCATGAGTTCTTGTGTGAAAAGTCTCAACAACACAAAATGCATTGCCATGGAATTTGTTACACACATTTATGTTCCCCTCCTAATGCAGTCATCACTTTGGGGTTAATTTAACTTCTCATTGGCAACTTCAAGGGAAGATTACATTTTTGGTGGATGACCACATACCTGCTAAACTAATGACATTCCCATCAATTTCAGCTGTGCTGAGCTCATCCTCATTCAATGGCTAGAAGGACTGGAGACTTTAAGTCTTTTTAGCTTTACAATTAGCATTGTGTATGCAGTTTCCTATAAATCACATAAACTAGGTTTCCACAAAATGTATGAACAGATAAACATCATCATACTGATAGAAATCAAGTGAAGAAGTGACTGGTTCTAGATGTCATTCCAGCACATGACAGAATAAAAAAAGGAACTATGAATAAAACAGTCATTCCTCCTACCTTTGCTGTTGTTGTGTGGTCCCATTCCATTGGTCTGGCCATTGCTGTGTTTGGATTCGTGTTCGTCCTCCTCCAGCTGTTCTAAAGCCAACTGCCTCCAGCTACGCAGAGATGCTTTGCCCACCCAGTAGCCCTCACCACTGAGAGAGAGAGACACACACACACACAGTGATAAATACCCATGATTACATTAGATAGCAATTCGGTGTGGTCCCTTGAGGACTTCTCTCTTATGAAGGAGTCACACTGGTTCCAAAATACCCCTCATTGACTTTGGACACCAATTTGCTTACTGCTGGATCCTGTATTTATTGTCAGCTTCCCTTTTCAGACATGGGCTACTAACATTGAAGAGACTTTAACATTATTAGGGCTTTCAAAACAAGCCAAAAGCGACTTTGAACATGCGTTCTTACAAAAGACCCAGAGAGACAGAGCCAACGTCTGTGTGAAAAGAGACAGACGGCACGACGGAAAGGAGGTGACGCTTTTGTGATGTGATTTTTGTGCGCCCCAACCACAGGGAAATAAACACTGCCAGAATGTAGCAGCTAACCTAAACTAGCAGCAAATTTGGAAGACAACGAGGAAGTACGTTAGTATTGTGGAATCTATGTGTGAAAGGGGCTGTTGTGTGAACCCCGTCATTCAGTGCGCTCGAGGTATACAGTCGCAGTTGTGCTGCTTATTTTCTTCACATTTAAATATGCAAATCTATAATATTCGCACACTGCACCAGTTTATATAAAAGGCCGGCTTTTATAATTATATTTGATCAAAACTTGTCAACACCACAATCCAAATAAGCCAACTCATCCAGAGTGTGTGTACCTGAGCGTGCGTTTGACCAGGTTGGTGACTTCCTTGTAGTCTTCATTGAGCTGGTTCTTAAGCCGCAGCACTCTGCATCGCTGGCCAACGCACTCTCTACACAGAGAGGAGCCTGAGCAAACACACACAAGTGGGATATGTTCAAATGTTATGACAAATATTGTAGTTTGAGAAGAAGTCAGGATGTGACACAAAGCTAAAATTGTTTGAGCACAAAGTTGCAATTTGACTGCAAACTAGAGTATTTCCAAAAACGACAAAAAATGCTTCTGTGAGTCAACTTGTGATGTTGATTATTTTTCAATATTTCAGTTAAATCAAGCTCAACAAACTTGCTTTTCAACTAACCACTTCAGTTAGCGGCTTCTTTAAATAGTCCTCTCAGTATTACTGATTTATTGAGCTCTAGTGAACAGACTACACAGACAACCCATTTCAGAGGTTAACTAGGGCCCCGTTTTTCATACGTGGACATACACGTGTGAAGAATGGGGCCTAGGACCGAGAATACTCACACACCCGTTTAAAAGGTACTCAGAGTACATGCTTAATATTTGGTTAGATTATATTCTGATTTGATCTGTTTTTGTGTTTTAAGAATATAAATCATTGCGATACCCTACATTTGTGAATTGAATTGGAAGCATGAAGCTCATGGTTTGAGAAGAGAGCAAACCCTCTTGTTTGACTGACCGTCCATCCTCGGCCCTCCGCTGTAGCGCTCGTAGAGGAGCTGAGCAGCTTCAAGGGAAACCCTCTTGGAATCTGCCACCATGTCTGGGTGCAGTTTGCCGTGAGAACAAATGAAGAGGGAGTTGTCGATCTCTTTTGTGGCAGTGGAGTCCTCTAGCCACTTCTTCAGCCATTCCAGGGGGATAAACTCATACGGCTCGCCTGAGGAGGAAAGCAGAGAGACACATCCAACATTAAAAAAGACATAACACCTGGGATTTTTGGTTTATTAAATCCAGGCTTATTCTGTGGCAGGGGTGGGCTGTATACCGGTGTAATGTTCTACCACAACATGCATTTAGCACTACCTGAATGAATCACATTTATTGTTATCTCAAGTATCACTTTTCATTTTGTAACACTGTGATACAATACTGTCATCGCAAAAAAAGAATACTGTGATATAGGTTTGAAGTCATATCGCCCACCTCTATTCTGTGATGCCATCTGTCTTTCTGTGTATCATCCCTCAGATGTCTATATATAAAGAAACATTAAGTATGGGAATTGTATGGAATCAAACTACTAGTTTTGATCCGACACCCAACTTCTTTTTGTAACTCTGAACCCTGAAAACTGTTGGTATAACACTTAACATCAAGACACAATATTTGCCAAATGGTCCTGGTTCAGTCGGGTGTTGTACTTAATAATAATATAATTATTACAGACAGGGATGCTGTTGTACAGTAATACCCCCCCCACCCCCCATCACTTTAACTGTCTACTAATTAAACTGTCTGAACTGAAGTCACAACAAACAACAAACATGTACACTCGCTTTAGTGCATTTGTTAAGTGGACTGTGGGTGATGTTTTTACCGACCATCTTTTGCAGGTAAAAGCTCGTAGAGCTCCTTCACCTCCTCATGCTTGGCTTTGCCCTTATCCACGCTCTGTTTTCTCATGTCAGCCATCTCATTGCACCACTCCTCAAATTTATGGTTGTCTTGGTCCACCAACCTCTGAAGGAAGGCTGGGAGCAGAGGTAAAAGAAACCATCAGAAAAGGCAATTAGTACCAGAATGTATTTTTACTATAATAACATTTTCAAGACATGCCTGAATTCCTTGACGCAAACCAGAAATGGCCACTGCTTCCTTTTCTAGCTGCCATCTTTGATTGCGTCAAGGATTTAAGGACATATTAAGCAAAAACTTTTGTTTAATTAGTTAAAGATTGACTTCTCTCACCTGGCACCTCGACATTGGTCCAGGAGGGATCTATATTCTCCTCTTCCTGGATCTTATACACCAACATGTAGGCATTTCGGGAGCAGTGGTAGCCTTTACTGCACTTTGGCTTTCGTGTCTGGGACTTCACTGTTTCAGCTAGAGACCATAAACACCAAGAAAAAGAGAAACATCTTTGAGAAAGTTGATAAAAACACAGACATGAACCTCAGGTGGATAAATGGTAAGACTCACAATTCACCTTTTTAAAGTAAAACATAAAACTAACAACAAGACTGCTAGAACATGACACTACATGAGGTAGTTAGGGATATCAAGAAGGTGGAACTATCCCGTGTCCATTTAGCAGCACTCACCAATGTCCTCCTCAGTGCCAAGCTGCAGCTTCTTGCCTTCCATCTTCTCAATCTCCTCATCATTGAACTTGTACCAGTCGCCTGTACGAGCGTCCTTCACATGGGCGATGTAGTGGCCTGAATAGGCGCTGATGCCCCGGTGGATCAGCACCGCACTCAGTTCATAAACACACTTCTGGTCTGGAAGAACAGTCCGTCCAAAGACGCACAAATATCAACCCAATTACTTACAGAGTCATCAACAAAAAATGTCTGCTGTTTCTTGGGGATAAGAAGCGGTACATTTTGAACAAGCGATGTATTGCAGAGTAAACACTAACACATATTTTGCAGGCAGGGAACGTGTTGTGATAGCAATTCATTACCCACATGAAGGTGCCCTGCTTTGACACCGAGGACTATCAAAAATGTCCTTCTTGATCATACAAAGGGTAGTGTACACATTTTGTTTCTTCTGAATACATGTCAGTATGCATTGATGGTTAAGGGAAGAGTGTGCGTCACCGAGATTCCTACTGCTAATACCTTGTTTTCCTTCCAAGAAAGGCCCCATGTCCAGCTGCTCTGGAAAACTGATAAAGGTGTTGAGCTTCTTCTTGTGGCCTGTTTGTCTGGGGAAGACAACATGATTCAATAAACCCTTCTTGACATACCAGTAGAGAGTAGTATGATATGGCTCTGACATATATTTGAAATGTTATGTTCCCCAATGAGGGATTCATAAAGTACTTCTTATTCTGTACTACAATGGCGGACCTATCAAAGACGAAGCGCATGAGCTGCAGGTTGAGGGTTGGAGGAATGTTGTGCAGTCTGATCCTACGGGTGGCGCACTGCTTAGTCTGACAGCTCTCACAGAAGTAGCGGTTATCCCCATCCAATTTCTCCTCCTGAAAGGCACAACAAAGGTTAGCCAGTGTGAAACAACGAATAGACACATCTATCCGAGCTGAGGATGTATACATGTATTTAGTGTTCCTTTACCGTCGCTGGGTTTCAGCGACACTGACAAATAATTGCTGCTCCTACAAAGGCCAGTTTGTCTTGTGGAGTACCACAGACTTGTTATTTGTTGAAGCAGCTCAGGAAGAAACTAGGTGTCTGTTTGGATGCAGCCGGTCTACCAGCTAATGAATACAAACACAGCAGAATAGCTGTCACACACACACACACAAGATGGTGTGGACTGTATGGATGGAAGCTACCTTCAGGAACTCTGTGACACACTCGGTGAGGTTCTTGTTGCCCTGGATGTTCAGCTCCAGCTCGTAGAATCGGGACGGCAGTGCAGATGATCGTCCACATTCGTTACAGCTGGAAAACAGCAAAACCAAGATAACTGATTTCACCACAGCATAGAAAACTGATTTTTGAAAAAAAAATTGCACGGGCTAAAAGTCCTATTTGCAGTAATGATTAGTTTTCAAGTGCAATTTCAATGTGAATGATTCAAATTCAATGTGGGGAGAGTCCTGAAATCCATTTTTTTTTAAATCTGGCTTAATACTTAGAATCACTCCAACTCTAAAAATAGATGTATGCCTGCATGAATTTGGCCCCTATCCAAATGAATAAAACCAAACCAAGGCTTATAAAAATACCTGGTATCTAGCTTACGCCGTTAACATAACAACAACAAGGCTTCTATTGCTCTCAAGAATGTTAAATAAATGTCTGTCAAACCTAATTTCACCTCTGACTTGGACCACATCGGATAAAAGTGTTGCACAACCAGACTTTAAAACAGACTAGCATGTCTCTCTGAGCAACAAGACAAGGTCTCCCTCCATCCCTCTCTCCCTCCCTCTCCTCAGCCAAAGTCTACACGTCCCCTTATTCCACATTATTGCATCTGACGTGACCAAGTCAAATATATGACGGTCTAAAAGGAACTTGTAAGACATCCAAAAACAAATGCCCGTTATCCAATTTACCATGAATTTATTTTATGGAAAAAAAACAGAAAGGCCAACCCACAATCACAGTTATCAGCCAAGGCCTGACACCTCACTCACTGTTGTGAGGGTGCCAAAGGGACAGACTAGGGCCTTCATTATACTTCAATAAGTTGTAGTGCAACAAGAAGACAGTTTGACGTAAAGCCAGCACATGTGGTGCATCTGCGACAGATGTTGACACCCTCTATTTAGCTGTTAAGGCAAAAGACATCTTCATACAGTACATGGGACATTACTGAATAAACTTGACAAGAATAGGAAGTGGGATGGCAGAATCCTCAGAAACATCCTTCAAAAGATCTTGCCCTCACTTGACAAGCCAGTATCATTATTGTATCTCCTATGTACTACACATGGGACCTACTGGCCACCTTATGCTTCTCTCAACTCTTCCTCACAACAAAGCTAATTATAGAGTCTCCTCATCCGCAAAATAACTCAATTTGCGATTTGTTCAGAAAAGTGATCAAAAGTGATCTCACTTTGGCTGCTGGTTGCAATAGAACACAGTTAAAGAAATAGGAGTTCTGATGTCCCAACTTTATCATAACACTTTTGCCACTGAAGCTAAAACATGTGTCAGGTTCAGTACTGAGAGTCTTACACAGTAACGTAGGAGAACTGTCCACAGAACTGCCGCTGGATGACATTCTGCAGGTCGGGGTTCTTCTGCTTGGACAGCGTGTCCTCCAATAGAGACAAGAAGAGCTTGGAAAACTCCTGAGCATCCTGAGGAAAAAAAGGTTTTCAATTATTTAATTTATATAGCCCAATATCACAAACCACAAATTTGCCTCAGGGGGCTTTACATTCTGTACAATATACAACCGCCCCTATCCTTGGACCCTCATAGTGGATAAGGGAACCCCCCCGCCAAAAAAATTATTGTAGATTACAGTTTGAATTCAATGCAGTGTAACAAAGTCTCAAAAGGCTATCCACTAATAAACGTGCTGTCACTCCCATTCTGTGTGTGGCTTCTGATCCTGAAACTAATAGTCATCATCATCTACTGTAGTTGATCACCTGAAAATCTGATTTTTGACAGTTGATCCAATTTCAAGACATCACTTTGGGCTCTGGTAACTTCTGATGAGTGGTATTTTTTACCATTTAGGATTTGAGGCGATATAATACACAGTTCTACAGTCAGAGACGTAAGAGAGAAAATTCTGAACACAATTTTTATGGTGAGGGAAAAACCAGGGAATATCCACAATCATCTTTCAATGATGATTTGCCTAGTTTGTTGTAGTGATTTACCTGCTGCTGTCCTGTGTCCAGGCCCAGTGCTTTGACCAGCCCTGAAGGGTCGATGTATTTTCTGTTGCTGTTCTGCATGAGTGCAAACAGATACTGCAGGTGCTCACAGATGGACTGAGGCTCGTACTCTGTAAGAGAAGGAGATGTCTGTCTGAGAGAATGAAATGCTTTCATCATTTAAAAAAGTGAGTTCGCCAAAGTCCCGCTAGCCACAATCATACTCGAACATGAGTAAGTGAGCTCTCAAATGATTTCTAATAACAATATTTGAGCAAAACTCTGGATTGCCAATTCCCATGTTCAAACAAATTAATTAAACCAACGTCATGGGGATCTTAATGTTTAGTTCACCTTTTTTTTTATTATTAAAAGCTATTATTGCTCTGTTAGTTTGCTTGTCTGGACGCAAATTTGATCTAAAGCATATGAATGAAAATGTTTGTGTAGAGATATGCCTTAGGTACAGAGCACAATAATAGTGTCAAACAATTAAATTCATATTATATTGCTTTGAGTGGTGTTATTCTATTCTACCTGGGTTTGAGCCCAAACGTTTAAATATTGCATTATCCTGACTTGTTATCTTATGCATGTCAGGATAAAATAAATCATTCTAGTAAATTGATTTGATCAATTCTGCATTTGGTTTGTTGAGCTAAGTGATGTCTACAACAGTATTGCATTTGTGTAAACATTTTGCAATCATAACTGCTAAGCACAGGGTCAGAAAGCTTGAATGTTACCGATTGTGATTGAAACCCAAGGATAACAGTGAAAGCTGGCGATACATGCCTTCTTAAAGTGTATGCAAAAAAAAGAAAGAAAAAGAGGTGAAAATACTGGCTAAAACATTCAGATCCCCAGTATTTAGTTTCCAGTTATACCAGACTCAGTATTGTGTTCCTCTGCTCGGGAATTGTGGCACTGATAGAGGCTCCTACGCAGCTCCAGGTTGTGGAACCACACTTGCAGGAATGTGTTGACGTAACATGTTGCACCCAGGTTGGTCAAGCCAACAAATGTGTTCTGAAAGGGGGTAGAGACAGAGGGAGGCAGAGACAGAAAGACATAGAGAGGATAAACTGTCTCTTTAGATATTCTTCCATCTCTGGCACTTTTGATTACTTCCCAGGACTTCAGCAGTCCACCAACAACAGATGTGTGATCTGAGAAAAAAAGGCAGGCAAGGAAACAATATGCAGAAATAAGAAGAAAATACCTTGTCGCGACGCTCTGAATTTGGGTCATCAATATTGTGGAAAGCATTTTCATCAATATCCCCAAGCCAAGCCTGTTCACCAATACCCACAAGACAGTTGGGATTTCCTTTGCAGTTCCTCCTGCAAGATCAAGTCATAATTATTAACCTTCATAACCGCTTTAGAAGAATGAAACTGCATCCATTTCCTATGCAAAGACAAAGGTCATGTAACATTCAAAATCATAGAGATGGTTATGTCCTGCATGCAAAGTTGCACACCCCTTTACAGTTAGTAGCCACAGAGCAAGCTAAAGTTTAGTAACATTTCAACTGTATGAATGTTAACTGTGATTTCTCCTGTCTACCATCATGTACATTAGATATTTTGTGGTATGCCGAATTGAAGAGTGCAGTGGATCTTCATGACCTTTCAGACAAAGTCTACAAAGCTACCCTGGATGCTAGGAAAGCTCGTCCACAAGGAAGCAAACAAATCTGACTTGTGATGTACATTAACATCCTTCTGTGGAGCTGGCCATTAAATCATCAACTTTAAAATATAATTATACATCTGTTACTGGTATTCTTTACTGGCACATACAAGCACATCATGGATTCGTTGTTCAAACCTATTTGTAAATGTCGTAACGTTACCTGCAGGTTCCTCTCTTGCAGGCCGGAAGATTGACGCGATATGCTAACTCGATATGCTCCTGCCTTATTTCTTCTGGTTTCACCGTTTCCACCCAACGCCAAGCCGCTTTCTCCAGCTGTAAGCGGGGCGCCATAGTCCTACGATGTAATGGTAAACGCACAGTCAGGTATATGAGGCGAAAACAGTAACAATGCTATGTCTAAGGTTAGCCAAACTGTTTCCTGGAATGCTAACATATTCGGCTAAGAGGGGCTAAGTAAGTTCTTACATGTCACAGCTTGGCTCTTACGAAGTTAGCTTTGTGGCGCTATCGTAACCTAGCAGCTAATATTAGCTTACTCGTTCCCTCACTATCGTATTGAACTTAAAAGGTGAGCATATAACCCCACACATCGCACTAATAAACTGAGCACTGAAATAACAAAGATACACGACAAACTATTTCCAGGATAACGCCAGGAGTAAGGACTACCCTCGTGCTAATGTTAGCTCGCTAGCTCAAATGTAGCTAGCCCTACCGGCAGTGTTAGCAAGTCATTTCCCCTGGATTTTCAGTTGAACGCTACCTGACGCTAACGTAACGAGTTTATTGTGTTAAGTTCAAATAGTATCGAACCTTTCATGCGTGCAGCTGCTTCACCAAAAATATTTAATGCATTTTCACATTTTATTCACGGTTTATTTTAGATTTAGCGCCCTTGCGTCAATTTATAAATAAATTATTTCTCCGCTCAAAATCAACACGACGTCAACAAGTGACGTAGACGACGTCTCTTTGTTGTGACTGGAGGAAGGAGCCGTCGGATACACGCGGAGCCTTCAGAGGCCGCTTTCCTGTCCGAATTGCCAATGGTGGCACTTCAGTGCTTTGCTTTCTGTGGTCTTAAGATGAATATAGTGGATTGTGTCAAATGTGTTGTTGAATAGTGTGTTTATTGTCATTTACTTTCAATATGAAAAGTGTGTTCTGTTCTTGTCTTTTGTATGGAGGACCAAGTCTGACTGAATTGTAATCAAAAACAGCTAAATGTAGATACATTAACAAAATAGAACAATGAATTTATAATTTTTAAAAATCCCAGTTTCGATTAAACAATTTGCTTGAAGTATAACTGTCTTTGATGTGGAGCAGTTATCCATATGCATTCATGGGTGTATTTGTAAATAGTTGTAAAACGTTTGTAATTCTAGAGGTGGCTAAAGTCTATGTTGTTATGGTCATAATAAAAGTGTCAAAGTACATGTGAGACTTGTTTCAAGTTGTTGGCTAACAACCATGTTGTTAAATGTTAGTGACTCATGATGTAACAAACATACCTTATCTAGCCTTACGTTTAACTGATGTAATCTGCTGCTAAGCAATGCTGCATATATGAGCACATTAAAATGTAACATAGGGTTCATTGATTGATTCTTTTTTTTTAATTCAAAAATGTAAATGGTAATTTCACTTATGCGGAAAAAAAAGAGGTCTTTTTGGTATCAAAAAGGCTTTTGCCAGCTGTGTTAACTCAATATTGTCTTTGTTTGAACAAGAGCAAACTCTTGTTGTTGAACATGTTTTGTTCATGCCCTGGTCTGCTTTTACATGTTGTCTGTATAAATATTACTCTAATTTCGACAACTAATGATGCTGTTATATGCCCTACTGGGCATCTCTTTGCATTAGCTGCTGATCTATATGATCCGTTTAGCTGTGCCATCAATCATTGAGGGACATGTCTCGTGCTGCAGCATTGCACATCTCCAGGCTGTGCAGACTGCTGAAGTGAAGCGTGACCTAATAAAATGTTTAAACTTCTAGATTGACTGAACAGATGACCATTTGAAAGACTGAATATGAATCCAATGTTGACATGTTCTTTCTTCTCCAATGTGAGGAAAGCTGCCTTTCTGCTTTGTGTCATCGCTGTGATTAAATGCCTGTAAGTCTTCGGCACTGTTGGTCAGATAAAATATTTAAAAAATGTTTGCGGAAAGTTACTAGTTTACTCTAACATACTTTTTAATTACATTTCGAGGAACTGGAACTTGATTATTTAAATTTTCGAAGGCTAACGTTTCATCTGATGTATTTCAAAAGGGTGTTCTTCGTTCACTTCATTTAGCTGATGGCTTTTATTGAGGGATTTCAGGGATGCACTGATCCAACTTTTCCAGACCTGTTGCTAGTGCCAATACTGATACAGATACTGGGTATTGGTGATCAAGTTCCTTTATGACTGGGGTCACTCTTTTATGGCAACATTAGGCTTTACTTCAAAATTGCTTTCTTATCTTTGTAAAACTAAAATGTAAACACATTATATACAGATACAAATTCATTAAATTGTTATTCATCATTAAAATGATAAAAATGTGAACCAGAAACTTGGTAAAAATGATTCATTATAAATTATTCAAACTCAAGTATTCACCTTTTGTAATATTGCAAAAAAATTAAAATTCCAGTAAGTAGTGTATGTTGAACATATAATTGAATGGAATAGAATAGATTGGCTCAATTGTCACCATTATCCAATCTAATATTGATTTACTTCACATTCATTGCAAGACTTTTAATTTACTTTTTTTGTGGTATTGCCACACTAACAGTATAACAAATTGGACTACTTTCAAGTCTCAAGTGAGCTTAGTTGAGATGTCATCATTTTGAATATTATTTATTGTAGACTAAACAAGTAGTTCACGTCTAAATCAGAAGGCATAGCTAATATCCTTTTCCACATTGGCTTATTGACTAAACGGTTTTTTAATCAGTTGCATATCTTGATCAAAACATGCAATGTACATGTGGTCATGCATGTTATGACAGATTTCCAATACATGAGGAAATAGTCAAAACCAGACGTGAACCATAACTCCGTGTGAATTATGGTAAATATAAAACAATGCCCTCACAATTATAAGACAGAAAGAAAAATATATTCTCTGAAATACGAATCCATTTACTGGATCAATAATACAAATTAACTTTGATGAACAAAATCAATGGCAAAGCTTAATGTTTCAGTTTTACAAAAGGGCATGGAGCCGTTTCCAAGAGTCTTTGAATGCAGCATGTCGTCTGCGAGGCCCCGCCCCCTGCTCCTGAAGAGTCGCAGCTTCCCTGAAACCTTCAGGTTCGCCCGCGGATACCTCACCTGTACCAGCCAGCCCGACGCCGCTTCTCAGGTAAGGACGAGCTTCATTATTCTTCCAGGACTCGGAGAAGTTACTCTGTTGAGGATACAAATAAGTTGTTTTTACACCTTTTGCTCACATACTGAGTTATACAATAGATTAAAATTTTAAAAAATCCGAGATACCAAACTAATTTGTTTCACACAGGAATGTGCTCGTGCACATTTAACTTACTGTTAGTTTAGACACGCTTTGCACGGGTTTATGCCGTGTAGTATGTTTTAAAGTGGTTTTTGGAATGACTAGCAAACGCTTCCTTTTGTTTTATGTCTAGCTAAATAAATGCTCCACAAGGTCCTAAAAAGCTTGAATAAGTAACAAGTGAATAGATGAATTCCTGTTCCCCACTTTGTAAACAGGATGGATACAAGTTTAAGTTGTAAGTCTGTACTTTAATTAGTTTTCTGACAAAATTCTAATTGATTCGTCATTGTTGAATTCATCATATGCAGAATTCAGGCAATGTACAATATGTGAAATATGTGGTTCAACCACTTTACTATTTTAAGGTTTTTGTATGATCAGAATGTAATCAAAACAATGACTGAATTTCATAATTTAGCATCTCAATGTTCAGATGTACAAATAATGGTTCAGTGTTCTTTGGTCTTTTAAGACCAGGATTTATTTAACGACACAGTTTTTGTTCTGTCAGGGAATCAGCCACTAATCTGTTCCCACAGGGGATGAGCACACGAGACGAGAAGGAGGGAGGATTACCTAACCACTGCTTTTTACCTTTCTAATCCCGTCTAACTAATAGGCACAAATAGTCTTCGCTCAGCGGGGAATAACTTCAGTCATGGACATGCAACTGTTTATGTAAACAGGACAACAGGGTAAGTTGGTTGAGACATCTTAAAGGGTTAAGGGAAGGGAAGGACTTATGACCCCCACTGACTTGTTCATGGGGTATGTTTGACCATTATGGTTAGGACTGTAACCAGGGTTTTAGAAATACTGAGTTTGTTATGAATAGCCTTATCTCATAAGTTACTTGTTTCGCCACACATTTCTGTCAAGTTCTCGTGCCTAAATAGAAAACAAGGTCATTTGTGAGTTTCCTCTAAA